>NW_026068143.1:3074406-3150294 GCF_014885135.2 Alexandromys fortis | reverse complement strand
TATATATCAACCAAATATGTCAACCAAAGACTTCTTCTGAATTTTCCTTCTTGACAGCACATCTACAATATTTAAAAAGATGAACTAACATACGGTTTTGTTAAATGTTAAATATATCATATACTATGCTAGAATATGATGTAGTGTGTTAATACTATTCTGGGATAAAATCTAATTCAAGAATCAAATATCTTTAATAGATGTGATGGGTAGGTAAATTCTACTCTGCACTGAAGACACAACTATATAACCTTGAAAAAAGTCTGTGCTATGTGAAGACTTAATCTTGAGTTATAGAAAATTTCTGACTGTCATCCCTAGAACATAACAAAAAGTGCTTCTCGAAATGTAATAAATTACAAAGTGTTATGATTTAGTAAATACTTGGCTAACCAACCATCTTTATATTTCAACCACTTACAAACTTTGAAAATGAGTCAAAAGCTAGTGGGAAAAGCTCATTTGTCTATCACTTTTGATTTTTCCCATGGAGAATGTTAGTAACTGCGATCTGCTCCCTTGGTTTCTTAAATTAAAGAATTATTGTTTTGGGGAGAGAAATAGTCCCAGAGTTTCAGATTAATGTAGAACAGTAGTATAGTTTTGCTTTTCATTTCTTAGTTGCAGGGTCCTAGAAGTTCATGTTAAAAGAGGCATACACTTTCAAAGCTGTAGAACTGCAACAGAACTTCTGCTCTACTCTGATCACCCCCTTAGTCAAATAGGATCCATAGACCAATAGTATAAAGCTACTAAAATTTTCTGAAGCTGTTGCTGGAGCTAGAAGTGTGCAAAAAAAAGGAAAAAAAAAAGATCTATGAGATTAATATTTTGCACAAGTTCGAACAAAATCCAGTTTTCATTCAAATTGTAAATAACTCAATTTTTCCCAATTGAAAGTAGTTTTTTTTTCTAATTGATATGACAAAAGGTTAATTGTTTAGAGCTACCCTTTCTTTCCTTGCAAATAAGAATACAACCAATAGTAGTAATAAATGAAAAACTGGTTATTTTTTTACAAATCAACCAAAAAATGACAATGAGCAGACAAAATAATGTTTGGATTAGATTCAGCTTCACAATAGACTGAAATTATTACACAATGCTCAAAAACAAAACTACTGTCAAAACAGACAAGAGAATACATTTTTTAAAATTTCATCTGATAAAGTTAGAAGCAAAAGATGAAAAAACAATAGCAGCTCATGGATAAAAATATTTACAGACTGTAAAAACATCATGAAATACTTATTTCTCTCTGATGAGAAATAAGAAAGAAATGTCAAGATTGTTCTCCTCATTGCTAATGTTTCAATTTTCCTACAGAATTATGAAAATAAACTTGGAAAATACAAGTTGTTAGCAAGGAGAAAAAGTGTTATAAAATTCTACAATACTAATGCTTTTATAGCCTTAATTGATATACCTATAGTCTTCTGAAGCTATCAACTCTTGTAAAGTGCACAAACACATGCAGACTCACAAGCCTGCATATAATACAGATGGTCGATAGCCACGTAAATAGATCAATGATTACAAAGATGGATTGAAGAGACAAAAACGAGTTCGACTATTACACATGCATGAACTTCCTGACTATAAGAATAATTATACACTACAACTGGTTAATTGAGGGAAGCTGAAGAATCTTTTCTCTTGCAGAATCAATAGATACTCATTTATCTTTGATGACTTAGGTGTAGCACTGCCTGGAATTCGGGGGATAGATTGAATGACCTTTGCTTCTATCTAATCATTTTGTCAGTATTCAAGAATGAGTTATATGGATCATGTAATCTGTTTTGAGACGTAAAAATCACATTTGAGAAAACAATCTTGTGGGAAGCTGTAGGTTTTGTCTTGGTCTTGCATGCACTACACTATTCGATATTCAACTGGGTTTCAGAACCATAATGCAGGCAGAAATACAGGGAACTTAAAAGTAAGGTACAAGCAGAAATATTCTTGTGCATGAATTTTTCTATATGAAGGAGGTAGTATAGAGCTGCATTTTATCTGAGGTATTACTGGTACCTACTTTAGCCTTCTACTCCATAAAGAATGGATGAAGGAAAAGTCAGAGAAAAAGAAGTAAATGATGAAACAGCAGCAAATGAAACCCCAGAAGGTTCCATCCTTTGCAGAAATGCACTAGGTTCTCAAATGAAGGGTGGCAGGGGGCAGATACTATAAATAAAGATAACATATGCCTAAAAAGTATAGGGATCCAGTGTAGAGCTTAGCATATTTTAAGAAAGACCTATAAAATACGGACTACTAGATGTAACTGCAGTGGTGGATACTAAAAGAAGCTCTACACAATAGAGTGACTATAGGTGACATTAATGTACTGTTAAGAGTGACAAGGAAAAATTTAGAAAGTTTTAATTATAATCCATGATGAATGGTTAAAGAGTTTAGACTGATATTAACTTCATATATATATATGAAAACTACCTTAACCACAGCAACTCTGGGAGCATAGCTATCAGGTTCTGGCCTTCTTGGCTGTCCGATGGACTTTTTTTTTTTTTAAATTTTGGGGTCAGTTCTCAAAATAAAATCAAATATATACCATTATAAATGAAACCAACTGTATCAAAAGAGTTGGTAACATATTTACCAAAGCAAATACTATATAATAATAGATGTGTTTCTTGATTAAAACTTTAAAAAGCAAGATCTAGTGGCAATCCTAATAAGTAATTTATAAGTAGTAAGGAGTATAAACAATGTTTCTTGATATCTGTCATGAATGGAACATGAAAAGGAAATATTTATTACTTCTATTACTGTCAGTAATAAATATTATTATTACTATTTTGGTCTATTGTTTACATTTTTAATTAAATGAAACACAAAATATGAATAAGAACTACAATAAAAGAAAGATAAATTATTTTACAGTTCCATGTTCAAAACCTGCTGAATACTTTCCAATTGCACTGAACATCTCATTAAAAACTTTTCGGCACCATATACTACCTTCTACTCTCACATATGCCTGGCAAATATAAGCACAATTTCTCTATCAATATATTTTTCCAGCAATTAAGAAGGAGAAGATGAGAGGTTGGGAAGGTCAAGTTGGGTGAAGTACAGAGAGGAAGAGCAAGGAAAGTGATACCCTGATGGAGTGAGCCATTATGGGATTAGTGACAAAACAGGCACTGGAGAAATTCCCAGGAATCACCAAGGATGATCCCAGTTAAGACACTAAACAATAGTAGAGAGGGTATTTTAACTGCCTTCCTTCTGTAATCACATTGATGACTACCTTAATTGTCATCATAGAACCTTTATCCAGCAACTGCGGAAGTAGATGTAGACATCCATAGCTAAGCACTGGGCCAAACTCCTAGCATTTAGTCATAGAGAGGGAGGAGCACTAATATGAGCAGTGGAGCCAAGACCATGGTACTCACCCACAGAAACAGCAGACCTGAGCAAGAGGGAGCTCACTGACTCCAAACGGACAGCTGGGGAACCTGCATAAGACCAAACTAGGTCCTCTGAATGTGGGTGACAATTGTGTGGCTTGGGCAGTTTGTGGAGCTACTAGAAGTGGAACCAGAATTTACCATAGTGCATGAACTCCAGCCCATTCCCAATGGAGAGTTACTCAGTCTAGATACAGAGGTTTTGACTCAGGTGATATGACAGACTTTGCTGACTCATCATGGGGGGACTAACCCTCTCTGAGAAGTGGAAGGTGGTGGGGTGTGGAGAAGCTAGGGAGAGTGGAAGGGTAGGCGGGAGAAGGAAATGGGATTGGTTTATAAAATAGCATTGCTCTAAAAATAATAAAAAAAAAATTATTCTCAAGCACTATTCATCGCAAGTAAAGCATACTTTATTTTTTCTCTAAAAAAATAAAATAAATTGCTAATTTCATTTTTGTCAGCTCTGTATCTTTGTCTGCACACATTATTTTAATGACATATAGTCTATTAAAGACTAGTTGTGTGTGTGTGTGTTTCCGTGTGGTTTTTTTTCTCTTTTTCTTATCTTAAAAGATCAAGTTAAATTATACTAAAGTGGGTTTTCAATACTGGAATAGTGATGCTACGAACCACCTAAATCTATTACACGTTACAAAAAGAGACTAATTATATATAATAAATGCACCCCAACAATCTGAAAATATAGAACATCCTAAAGTGATTCTATATGTTATAGCAAGCATTATAAAACATTTCAGTTTCTAGTACACAGTGATTTCAATATCTACTTTAAATCTTGATATATGGAAATATAAGAGACATATGGAAATATGAAGGATTAGTATTTTATTTGTAACTTTAACATTTGAACTTTATCATGTTGACTAAATAAAACTAGTTTTTTTTTAAGTAGGCAATTTATCCTATCAAATAAGTACAGTCTTCTAGCTGTCTAGTGAGGAAGAGTTTATTGATCCATTCTAAGAGATGTAAAATAAGTGTTAATCCAAGTTCTTCAGAAATGATGTGTCCTTCTTCTTTTTTTTTTTTTTTTTGCTGTTGTTGCTATGAGGAGAAAACCATGTTCATGTACAACAAACTGTGATTATGCATGGATGGAGTTTATCACTGTAATCAAATAGAACTTACAACAAAGTTGATCTGATGATACCTATTTAATGTTGTGCATTATCAATGTGTTACATGGTAATTAGACATAAATGGTAAACATCTCATATGAATGGCAAATTGATACTACTTTTGCATCATTGAAGCAAACATATCTAGTTTGGGAGTGAGAAAGAGGTCACAGTGAAGCTAGTCTTTTCTGCATGAGGAAAGTAATCTCATGCAAGCAACAAGAGTGTAGAATTTCACATGAGGAGCATCCTTCATTATCAAAATATTTTCAGATATATGACACATCTTAAATATAGACTAATTTTTATTATGTAAAAATGAGAGAATCAATTTGGATTGACTATGATAGGCAATGAAAAAAGTTTCTCTAGTGTACAATGAGCAATCTGGCTTTTCAACAGAGTCTTATCAAATAGAAGACATGAAAACACAGAAGACTGAGGCTGGAGAGATGAGTCAATGGTTAAAAGAGTATACTGTTCTCAGAAAGCATCTGAGTTTGGCTCCCAGAACAAACTTAGAGTAGTTTGCAACTGTCTGTATTCACAACTCTTGGGAGTATCTGATGCCTTTGGCCTCCAGAGGCACCTGTGCTGATTTGAACTGTCCTAGGATTATTTGTACAACAGTTGTAATGAATAAGACACAAAGCTAAATATGGCTTAGCTACCCTTCTTCTCTTTGAATGTAGCATTCATTCTGTTTTAAAATATGGTAAGGCAAGGCAGGTAAACTTGCGATATCTCAATAATGAAAGCTTTTTCATCATTCATATTTAAAGAAAAATAACTGTAATGGGATATGATCATAGTTTGAGAGTCAATCAATATAGCAATACTTTTGTGAATTACAACATTAAATCTTTTCCTCTGCATACCCTGGCAAATGAAAAAATATTGCATATATGTAAAAGCCTCAAGTCATTAAATTTGTCAGTATAACTGTTATTTTTTTTATTTTTAAAATCAGGTTTTAAGTACTTTTGAGAATAAAAGAAAGAAAAAATTCTCACTTATGACATCCCCATATGAAACTAGGTTTCAAAGTATTCATATAGAAATATGAAAGGTCTTTGCTTCTATTATTTTATAGTATGTATAATGCACCTTTGCTTTTTTAAAAATTGGTTGAGTTTGGTCTAGTTAAGAGGAATGGACTGTTTACAGTTTGATATAGTAGCAACTTAATATTGTTTATTAAATTTCCTAGTTTAACTGGTCTACACTAAAGTCAATAGCTGCATTTCAAATTGTTACACAGATCTTACTTTTCCTTTTGGGAAAGTGAGGGACAATGAACCGAATTAAAATAGTGCTTGGCAACTTGGTGCTTCCAAAAATTTCCTACCTGATCTCTGAAGGTTGACTTTGTACAGGCTCTCTTTTTGTGCTTTAGACCTCTATACATGCTGCTAAACCTTTAACTCTTTCTTTTTCGAACATCTATATGACTGGTAATGTTTTTT
The DNA here is from genome assembly GCF_014885135.2 of Alexandromys fortis. Lineage (NCBI taxonomy): Eukaryota > Metazoa > Chordata > Mammalia > Rodentia > Cricetidae > Alexandromys > Alexandromys fortis. The sequence goes on along the minus strand of NW_026068143.1, from coordinate 3,144,246 downwards.
TTTTCCTTCTGTGTTTCACCTATTTTGTACCTTCCTATTTTTACAATATATTTGTTAAATCATTATTACTAAATGTGTGTGCGCGTGCGTGTGTGTTTGTGCCAGAATGAATGTAAAGAGCTACCCATTTCAACTGAAGGAATAATGGCCATGTTTGTTGCCCACAAGAGCTTAAAAATAATAAAACAAACCTTGTTAATTTTTTTCTAAAAGAGGATTTTCATAAACATGCCATATTGAACATAAATGTGTATCACAATAGCAAAAAGTCAGTATAAACCCATCAAGCTTTAATCCTATTGTAAATGAGCATGTTCAGATTTAAAATATACATGAGGTAAACTGGAATGCAGACATAAACCATCCACATAAATTTGACTTGTTTGTGTCATTAATAATGTTCTCTATTACTTACAGAGAGTATGGGGGAAATAAATTTTTATAGGTACATAAAATAAATTACTTGGTATCTGCTTCCTTTTTAAAACAGGGCCTCACACATGTGTACTAAGCAGGCCTTGAACTCCTACTCTTCCGGTCACTTCCTAAGTGCAGAGATTACAGGCATGAGCAACCATGGGTTTACATAGTACTGGGAATGGAGCTCAAAACAGCATTAGGGTAGACAAGCACCCTACCACTGAACTATATTTGCAGCCCCTTTAGATATTGTTTTGAAGCTTAGATTCGATACTTCAAGATGTAATACTGAATAATCTGAAATTCAGATTCTCATTTGCTAAAGGGAGTACATTATCACTAACACTTATTTCATGAGGTGTTTTAAGATGCAATGAAATGATAAATACCAAGTGTTTGATATAATATGCAGCACAAGTATCCAACAAAGAATAGTCTACCACATTTACCTACGGATCCTGAGAAAGATCCATAGACTATGCAATGTTTAAATTGTCTTGTTTGTTTCTTTCTTTATTTTGTTTTATTTTTTGAAACAGGCTTTCTTGTGTAGCTCAGGAGATTGTCCCGGCACTCACTCCGTAGACCAGGCTGGCCTAGAACTTACAGAGATCCTCCTGCCTTTGCCTCCCGAGCCCTGGCATACTAAAGGCCTAAAGGCATATGCCACCACTGCCTGGCATACTCGGCTTTTTCACCCGTAATATTGTAATAAAAAACTATTTAATGAACCCATTATGAAGATGAAATATATGCGATTCTGTAATGTACAGAGAATGATATATCTACAAATGCACATTATTTAAACTTAAAAGCACGATATCTCGGGCATGGCAAGAAAGAACTGCAACCTGGATCTTAAAGACTGAGTCACCTCAATAATAACACTTCAGATTCTATTATCCAAAGTAAAAAACTTTTTTCATAAAACCATTGATAAGTGATGCATCTAAAATATTTATGAAAATGATTTTAAAACCAAAGATATTTAATATACCTGAATTAGGGCCTCACTGAGCAAGTCTTCATTAACCTCCAAAATAATGTTCTTTATCTCCTCATATGGCATGCGGTAAGATCCTAGAAATATAGCTAAAATAAAATGGGATTTTATTAGAGACAAAATATTATCAAAATTTAAAAGCATTATATATTTAATTAATTTATTAATTTAATTATATATAATTAATCATGTATATATGGAAATATTAAATTTTGTCACTAATAGACTAATTTGCAGAATTATATCTTGTTTCTATTTGATGGACTATCCATATAGGCAAGATTACCTATAGCATTTGCATCTCAAGTACACATATGTACAAAAACAACCCTACTTAGATCTCTCATGACACTATGCTCAGGCATTTTATATTAAGCTGATACAAAATAACCCACCAAAACTTAAAATTAAAAAAAAGATTAGTTTAAAATGGTCTTTTGAGTCATTCTATATTTTAATTTCAAAATTTTTAGATACATCCAACATAGAATTTCTAACGAATGACAAAAATGTAAACATCACCTTATTTTTCTAAATCTTAGTTTAAAATTATTCATTAGAAAATTGAAGAAAGGATTATTTAGTGAGTTTTATGTTGTGTTTTTTTTTTTTTTTTTTTTTTTTTCAGCTTGTAGGAACTTTATTTTCCTTCCACCTTTTTTCCCTTTGCTCAGGTGACTGCAGAGGAGCTCAGGACCACTCAGTGGTGGCTCCAACCCACTCGGTGGTCCGCGCTGTGGGAGCTGCTGACCAATCCTCAGTGGTTGACTGGGCACTCCAGTCTTCAGTAGGGAACTGCTGGATGGGCACCGAGGGCACCTGCACCCCCTCAGACCAGTCAGCCACCTCTGGCTGAGCAGCAGTGAACTCAGGAGCTGGTGCAGTCCATTCGCCCTGAAACTCCTCCTTGGTCACGGCCTTCTCAGCAGCAGCCTGTTCTCCCTTCTCAATCTCCTCTGGATCTCTGTAGAAGTAAAGATCAGGCATAACCTCCCATGGGTGCTCACGGGAGACAGTGCCACGCATGCGGAGTACTTCCCGGGCCAGCATCCACCACATCAGGCCCACTGAGTGAGCTCCCTTGTTGTTGCACAGGATGGCTATGTCCACATAGCTCAGAGGTGAGTCTGTGTTACACAGGGCAATGGTGGGCAGGTTCACTTAAGACGCCTTTGTGAGGAGCTGGTGGTCAGCCCTGGGATTGGTCACCACTAGAAGCCGTGGCTCCCTGAAGGCTGCCTGGATCTGGTTAGTGAAGGTCCCTGGGGTGAAACGGCCAGCAATCAGAGTTGCTCCAGTGGCTGCAGCAAACTTCAGCATGACTCGCTGCCCAGTGTTCCTGGAGGAGATGACTCTGACATCAGCAGGGTTCTCGATGGCAACAATAGCACGAGCTGCAAGCAGCAGCTTCTCCCAGGTCCTCTTCAGGTTGATGCTGCAGATGCCATCACTTTTCCTTTTGTAGATGTACTGCTCCATCTGAAAGTCGAGGTTGGTGCCACCTAAGTGGGTGCCTGCATCGAGGAATTTGAGGACATCCTCCTCCTTCATCAGTAGGACATAAAGGGCTCCGGACATTGTGTAAGTTTCCCTTTAAGTTACGTCGGGAATCAAGAACAACGCCGTATGGACCCATCCCAGGGTAGTGCGGGGAAAAAAGCTATGTTGTGTTATTTTGAGTAGTAGCATGAAATTGCATGTCATCTCACTTTATCTCCTGAAACTCATTAAACAGTACATCTGAGAAATGCATGCTACTTTCTCTCTAATCATCTCGTGGCTGTTATGGATAACATAAAATATGTTTTTTCCAAAAACCTCTAATGCTAACTGTTTGCTCTCCAATGGACATTTCAGACATGGGACTTCAGATAAGTAACTGGCCCACAAGACTTCATTGGTGACTTCAAGACAAATGCACGATTGATACTTTAAATACATTGCTAAATATACTATTAGAAGATGAAGCAGAATTAAAAAAATTCACTCAGTGGGGCATGATCTGAATGGTATACCTTGCTTCCAAACTCGATCTCTCTGAATCTCTGTTTCTTTACCACTAAGAGTTGAGTAGCTTTGACTCACCATGTTTTGTTGTTTTGCCTTGAGACCAAAAGCAATAAAAGGGACCAGACATGGACTAAAAACCAGCAAAAAAAAAAAAAGAGCTAAAATAAAATTTTTCTTTTTAGCTGACCTACTCTACTAGTTTTTGACAATGACTAAAAGTTAACTAAAATGGGAGCCTTTGGAGTTAGCAGATTTCCTGTGAAAGTACGACATTGCTTACTTTAAAGCAAACTATACGCTTCTTAACAATGACCACAAAATGTGGGGATATTTAAGAAGCCCACTTGATTTACCAAGAAGAAACAGTCAGGTGTTTTTTTTAAAATATCATTTTATATCATCACAAGAATAATGATACAGGTACAGTGAGAGATTCTGAGGGAAAAGAGACCATACCATAGTCATGTAACTTTTCTTTCTGGAATATTATTGTAATCATATGACTTTATTATTATTGTTAAGATCTGACTCTGGCTAATGTATAAAACAAACTTTACCACAGGCATATACATAAATATATACATACAGAAACAGACAGACAGACAGACAGAGATACAGAGAGAGACAGCCAGGGGTAAGTACTTCCTGTGGTTTCAGTCATCCACTAGAAGTTTTGGAATGGATCTCACACAAATATGGTAGGACACTATTATTTCTGCCAGAAAAGAGCTGAAGTGCCTTACTTCTGCATTCTTGCTGACACTCAGGCAGTGAATTCCTAGTTTCTTCATATGCTGAATCATTTACTTCATTGGATATATTTTATGTCACTTTGAAAGAATTCAACTCATTTTAACTGCGATAGCTTACACTTACACAGACAGAACTTTTAAACAACACATTCCATTCCAGTCTACACTAAATCCACTTTTAAAAAGAATATAGGTGTGCTCTTAAAGGAAGAACCTGAAGTAACATATTCATGAATTTTTTCTGAAAAGATCTGCATGTTTGCACTGGTAACAAAATAAAATTTAATATTTATCATCTAGGCAAATGATTACTAGATATGGGAACTGAATGTGAACTAAAAAATTAAAATAAATCTCATGGATAGATATTAACCAGAAAATAAGATCATACTGTGTACTGAAAAAATTACTGAACATCAACTTTGTGAAAAAAAATACTATCATTGCAACAAGACAAAAATTCTTGATAGCTATTAGTAGACCGATTTTTGAGGTATATTTTGCCTGATGCCAGAATTGTAAGTTGTTTCCTTTAATTTCATTCTTAAATAACCCCCACAATATTCTTTGTGTAATTAGAGATGAGGAATGTGTTAAAATTTCTGGTTTTCTCAAAATCTAAACACCATTCTGTAGTGATAAAAGAAAATATTCTAGGACCAATGTGAGAAGAGAGAGTATGCCATATAACATTTAGAGGCTTGATGAAATGAACATGAATTTAACTATCTGACTCCATTACTAACACCACATTTAATGTCTCAGTTCTGGGCAAAAGGCCTCCAGGATCAACCACCAGTTCTGAAGTGCAGAACAATATAACCAGATCATATTACAATTCTTTCAAATAAGGGAATAGTAATTAAATGACTTGTCAACACCGACTAGAAAATATTTCTAAAAAAATATTAATTTTAGAACTAGTCTAAAAAATAATTATAAAAACTTAATATTTTTGAATACCAACATATATTAGGTTTTATAATGCTCACTATAAAAGTTTTATTAACAATACTTTCCAAAGATCTAAAACTCATAGGTCTCAGTGGATTAAACAATGTTCAATTTTTATTTTCTTCATTTTAATTAAGTGGCAAAAAGCAACCTGGATTATATTTATACATGATCTTCCTTCCTCCCTCCCCCCCCCCCTCCCCCCCCCCCCCTCCCTCCCCCCCCCTCCCTCTCTCTCTCTCTCTCTCTCTCTCTCTCTCTCCCTCTCTTATTCTTCTCTCATATATCACATCCTGACCACAATTTCCTCTTCCTTCTCTCCTGCCTGTCCTGTCCCACCACCACCTTCCTCTGCCATCTCCACTTCTTTTCCCTTCAAAGAAAAGAAAATGAACAAACAGCAGGTCTCCCAGAGATCTCAACCAAACACGCAGTATCAAGTTGCAAAAAAACTAGGCACCCCTCCTTGTATAAAGACTGGACGAGGCCACACAGTAGGAAGATTATATAGCATCTATTTTCTAGCAGTGTAACTGGTCAAAAAAATTGGAAGGTTGTTTACACTGAATAAGCTATTATCACAACACCTATGCATACACAGAAAATAATACATACACAGATTCTGGGCTGTTTTGGGATCCAAAATCCTCAATTCCTTCATTTTCTTCTTTGGAGGCCCGGGCCTAATTTCTTCTGCAGCATCTGCATTCCTTTGACCTGAAAGAAAAATGTTGATTCATAAAAAATAATGGTTCTAATCCAAGTACATGGAATAACATTAGTAATGCATGTTAACTACATTAATAAAGGTGATTCTGAAATCAATAAATGTATTTATTTCATTAGCTCAGGGAAGAGGATAAACATAAAAATATAGAGCTGTTTAGAGGTTTCCTTACAAATTAAATATCAGCACTTAAGCAGAAAAGATAAGCCAAACAGAAGTAAAAATCAATTACTGCTTCTTCTCTAATGTATAACATAAATTACTTCTTTACAGGTAACTGCAGCAGACCTGGGATGAAATATATAGTAAAATCTCAGTAATTTGGACTAATTGAGGAAAGAGGAACACATGCCTTTGCTCCTAAAACATACTAATATTTAGACATTTATTTGATTCAGTGAAACACCTTAAAGCACCTAAGGTGACATAAACTGCTAAACAGGGGGCAACAGAAAATCTCCCCAATGAGACTGCTTTGAAGAACAGGTTTGAAGCATTTGCAAGCTGTACAACAGTACCACCAATTTGCATACACACAAGTACATACCCCCAAAGATATGGTGTTTTGAATACATGAGTTTTGTCTTAGCTACCATTTTAGAATCTTTTCTTGGAACAATATTATTTCTTGGTTCTTCAAATGGTTGAAAGGATTCAAACAAGGACAGCATCAAGGAGAGATATTAACCCCTATTCCCCCTTCAAAGACACTAGTGTCTTGAACACATTGGCACAGGAAATCAATTCTTAAATATAACGCCAGTAGCACAGACACTGAGAGAAACAATTAACAAATGGAACCTGCTGAAAGTGAGAAGCTTCTGTAAAGCAAAGGACATGGTAATCAAGACAAAATGGCAGCCTACAGAATAGGAAAAGATCTCCACCAACCCCACACTGGACAAAGGTCTGATCTCCACAACATACAAAGAACTCAAGAAATTGGTCATCAAAAGAACAAATAATCCAATAAAAAATTGGGTACAGACCTAAATAGAGAACTCTTAATAGAGGTATGAGTAATTTGCATTAGTATACATTTTGCTTTATTGATAGAGATTTAAGGTCAGTTTTGTTATATGTATATGTATTTCTGATCTTGATTAAGGTATTGTGATTGTGTGGTTCACATAAAAATGTAATGTATATAGGTTGTTAATGGATAGTCATGTATAATAGTTAATTTNATGTTTTAATAACTTAGGACTTTTCATGACAATGAGACACTCTGCTCCTGGCAGCACCAATCAACTTCAAGAGGACGATGGGCATCGAAGAGGCTCCTTATGGAGTTTGATAGCCATTTGGGCAAGAAACTGCTCTTGCCTGGACTATTGCATAAACTGGACACAGAGAACCCGCAGATAGAGGACTGCTGAACTTACCTAAAGGTGAGCTAATCTTTCGGGGTTCCTGATTCATGAAAGAGTCTGCAAGACATTCTGCAGGACACAACAGATAGTGCATGAACTGACTTTGAAATTTCCTGCTTCATGGAAATGTCTGCTGGAAACTATGGGCCTGTAGGCCAAAGATGGATGCCCCAACGGTACAGAGAAACTTTGGGTGACTGTCCAGGCAGCGAGATGTCTCTGTCATTTCTAGAGTTTGGAAGTTGCTTATTTCTTGTTTTCTTAGGTAATATTGTATATTTCTGGAGTCTTTGATGGAGTAGAAGAATAGTTAGTTATAGTTTTCCTTAGTTATGATAAAGATTATTGTAATTTTTACTTGAAATCTGTTTTGTTATATGTAATTTTGCTATGTTAAGTTAAAGCCTTCCTTTTTTTGTTTAAACAGAAAATGGGGAAATGATGGGGGAAGGTCATTGGTTAATTATAATAAAGAAACTACTTGGCCTTCATAGGTTAAAACATAGGTGGGAGGAGTAAACAGAACAGAATGCTGGGAGGAAGAGGAAGTGAGCTCAGACTCTATGCTTCCCCTCTCTGGGCCAGACGCGATGAAGCAAGCCACCAGGTCAGACATGCTGAATCTTTCCCGGTAAGACTTGTGCTATAAAGATTATTAGAGATGGGCTGATTGGGATATGAGAATTAGCCAGTAAGGGCTAGAGATAATGGGCCAAGCAGTGTTTAAAAGAATACAGTATATGTGTTGTTATTTTGGGGCATAAGCTAACCAGGCAGCTGGGAGCAGGGTGGCAGGGAAGCAGCCTGCAGCTCCTACTACAAGAGGAATCTAAAATGGCCAAAAGACACTTAAGAAAATGCTCAACATCCTTAGCCATCAAAGAAATACAAATCAAAACAACTCTGAGCTATTCATCTTACACCTGTCAGAAAGGCCAAGACCAATAACACTCCTGACAACTTATGCAGGAGAGGATGTGGGATAAAGGGAACAATCCTCCATTACTGGTGGGAGTGCAAACTAGTACAGCCACTTTCTCAGAAAATTAGGAAATAACCTACCTCAAGTCCCAGCAATATCACTTTTGGTTATATACCCAAAGGATGCTCAATCATACCACAAAGACATGTGCTGAACTATGTTCACAGCAGCATTGTTTGTCATAGCCAGAACCTGGAAACAACCTAAATGATCCTGGACTGAAGAATGCATATGGAAACTGTGGTACCTTCACACAATGGAGTAGTATACAGCAGAAAAAAAAAGACATCTTGAAATTTGCAAGCAAATGGATGAACCTAGAAAACATCATATTGAGTAAGGTAACCCAGACCCAGAAAGAAAAATATCATTTGTATTCACTCTTATAGACATAAAGCAAAGAAATACCAGCCTACAATTCACAATTCCAGAGAATCTATACAATAATGAGGACCCCGAGAGAGATATATAAGCATGAAGGGAAATTCCCAAGTCCTATCTGCATAGAAACTCTCAAACAGTTGTGATCAAGTACTGTTGGTTTACCTTGTCTCTGATAAATACAAGGCTGTAGGCAATGGGACCACTAAATCACTTTACACAAGCAAAGCCATCTTTTTTTTCAATAAAATGACTTTTTTGTACGCAAATTTATGCTGCTAAATTTCATCACTGATTGTTATTTTCTTTGGCAAATATAAACATCATTTTGAGGCACTAATAATTTTTATTATTTTAATTCATTTAATCTTGGTTCATACCTTACACATAAGTTATTTAATTTAGTAGGAACAAATAGCAATCAGTATATTTTTGTTTGGGAAAGATAATCAGCATCTGTGAAACTTGAGCAATATTTCAAAGGATGCTTAAAAATGTTGTGAATTCATAGATTACCCTTGCATTAATGTAACATATACAAATTCTGTTATCATAGCACACGGATAACACATGAAATAAATTACCTACAGAACAAATATTAAATGTTCTAAGGTTTAGTAGAATGACCAATGCAAAGATAGAGACAGTAAAATGAGTCTAGATAATAATTCCCTTGAAAATTATGATTTTGTGACAGGTGTCAAGTTCTTAGGAATGTTGCCAAAACATAATCATTGGGACTGATGAAAGAAAAATGACTTTTATTATTTTTTTTAAATATCATCATAAAAGTTCCTCAAAGGAGCTTTCTGAGAGCACAGTGTCTTTCTTATGCAATAGTCAGCATTTCAGTGTATTCTAATTTTAAGCTGTTCTCAACTTAAGACAACTGCATAAAGAAAAAAAAATGACAGTTCAATAGCTATTTCTGATGTCAATAAAGAGAATTTAAATTATATCAAAATTACCTCTGGAAGCACATTCAGAAAATTTAACACAACCAAAGAAGTAGTCAAGAAAATGTTCCTAACTTCAATAGGCCTTAAACTCTGCTACAAAACTAATTAAACAGGAACATACAGGATGAAATGCTCTAAGACAAATGGTCTATTATTATTATTTTGTTTTTAAACTAATGGGTTTCCTGGCTAACACAGGTGTACATAATGCTCATTAGTGTCACTTTATATGCTAACTTAGTGTTTCTTAACCTGTATGAGTCACAACCCCTTTGGGGTGTCACATATCATATGTCCTGCACATCAGATATTTACATTACAATGTATAAAGTAGCAGAATTACAGTTATAAAGTAGCAACTAAAATAACTTTATGGTTGAGGGTCACCTTAACATAAAGAACTGTATTAAAAGATTGCAGGATTAGGAAGGTTAAGAAGCACCGCGTTAGTTATTATTTTTCATTAAAATCTAGTCTGAACTTTTTGATGTTCAAATGAAAAAAAAACTTTGAAATTAAAATTACATAGCCAAAATTTCTATGGCTCAGAGTTTCCTTTGGAATTAGTCAATTTTAATTGTTTTCTGTAACTGGAATAAAATCCTTAGTTTAAAAATTGATAAACAAAAAAAAAATTGATAAACATTCCAACAGTGAGAATAAGAGAATTGAGAATCAAAGTACAATAGCAAGTTTAAAATAGTTCCCAAACTAGGCAAGTTTTCAAAAACAATATCTATTTTTGTCATTGGCCCCTGTTTGTTGATTTTTTAAAAATATTCCTTAGGGATCAATAACAGAGGCTCAGACAGAGAATTCCAAACAATAGGAATGACATAGCAAATGTACAAAACAGAATATATTAAGCATTCATGTTAAAAACTGCCTTTTGCAATGAACTCAAATGCTACTTTTCTTAAACTAATTTAAGTTCATATGTTTCTAATGCATGCAAACTTTTAAAAACACATTTTACCAAAAGTATAGTCACTTAACATTATTTGGATAAGACTGAAATGTATTTTATGCTTCAATACAAAAATTCTTTCCCTCATTCATCCAATAGTCCTCACAGATTCCAAGGTGGTATCTGTTCATTCTAGGTGGCCACTCTATGGCTTTGCTATATTAGTCTTTGTAATATTCTACTTTTTAGCATAGAAATAAATATTTGGGTAAAAGCATATATAATCTCCAATCCATTACAGTACTCTTTCAGTACTTTATAAACTGATAGCCTTGGAAATCATGAGGAACAAATGTAGAAATCACAAACAATAGGAAAGAGAATAATCTTTTATATGTTGGTAAAGTTTACTCAGTTTGGCAATCAACAAACTATTCAATTGTGCTCAATTGTCTTTGGACAAAATAACAAATTTGTTTACAAAATCTTGAAAGGGAAAGCTGAAGCAATGTGCAGAAAGAGATTGCATTTCTGTCTTCTCTTCTATGCTACATAGGACAGCTGCAAAGTTTCCCCTTCCCTACTGCCTACAGCTGCACAGTAAGGCATCCTACAGAAAAGTAGATTTTTATCCTGACACCTGCATAGTACCTGAAGCAAAAGGAAAGGCATTATCAAGAGTGTTCCTGAAATTCAGTGCACATTAAACAAGACTAATGGTCCTAATGGTCGGAATCACACACACACAACTTTGTAATGATTTCCTAATTAAGGAACAAACCTTACTAGTTGTAGTTTATACAAGAACACCCCCAAATCAGGAAGCACATGTTACTGCAAATTAACATCTGCATAACTAATATACTTGTACACCTGTTCATTAAGCCAATTACTGAACACTGCTAAATGTGACTAGAACAGTATGTTTAACAACGTGCATAGCTAATGTTGTATATTTTCAAATTGGCCTCAATATCACGGAAGATACTGTATATTTTAGGAAGAACAAATAAAGATGTCTTAAGATTTTATGAATAAACTTTGTTTCAGCTGGTAATTTCAAAACCCAAACAAAAGCATGGTTCTTATTTGAATGTAGAATTTGACAAATTAGGTTGAAGTTTTTCCCATTAACTTTTAACCTAAGCTAAGTACATTATTCAAGTTAGAGTCTGTCCCATTACCCACATTTTCCCTAGCTTCCTATGAAAAAAATGGATAACTTCCTGGCTATTGTATCTACTCAAAATTTCCTGTTATGTCAAACTACATAATTCATGTGACAAGTTAATGATTCAAGTAATGAACCACAAGAGCAATATTTGACAAACAGAGAGGAATATCAGGAAAAGTAAAACTGTAAGAAATATAATGCTAAATTCTAGTACTGGTAGGCTATGAGGATATTTCTTATTGAGAATATAGTTTGGAGAAGCAACATACACAAGCTCCTCTAATTTTTGTTGGGAATCTTAGATAACTGCAAATTCTTTACTCAATTTAGCTTAATATGAAATAGTTATTTTGTTTAGCAAGATTTAATGGTACACATAAAAATACCACTAGACTTGGCATTAGATATATTCTAGCAACTACACAAGACACTTTTTTTTAATTAGGCCAATATAAGTGTGCCAAAATTAAATAAACAAGGTATCCTTAAACAATAAGTATTAACTTCATTACAATTCTCAAAGAATTTCAAGATCAAGGAGTTGCTAAGGTGGGTTTCATTTTGAGGCCTCTTATTAAAAAAGCCACCATCTTACTGTGTGTTTCTGTGACTTTTTCTTAGTGTGTGCCAGGGACAGAGAATGAGATTTTCTGGGTATCTCTTCATAGTCACAAACTCAGAGACTGATAATGGGGTTCAACCTGAAGGTCAGAAAAGGAAAGCAGTCAGCCACTGGCTTTTACTTCATCTCAGTATGAAATGGCGATTCTGCCTCCAGGAATCCTCAAAATGAGACAGTGTCTGAAAGCTGTTTCCTCCGGTTTTATATTTTTTATATTTCTCTCTAGGGCTGGGATTAAAGGTGTACAACCCGGTTTCAACGACAAACTAATGTGTCTAGTGGGACTAAAGGTATGTGTCACCACTGCCTGAACTGTTGGGCGGACCACTGTGTGGCTGTTCAGACAAGCTTTATTTATTAACATACAAATGAAATATAACTACATTAGAGCTAGATCATACCTTCTGTCTTATTTAAAGCTTGATTACTTTGTCAAAGGACTCATAACCAAATAACATGATACTTAATAGTATTTTTAAACAGTAAATCAGAGAAGGAACCAGCTATTCAGTATACAATAATACTAAGATTTTACATTTTTACAAACTGAGCTCTACAGAGCCAAAGTTGTGTAGGCTCACAGAGAAGAGTTAAATGGCTCAGATGTACGGTACCAAACTCTCTTCTCTTACCACTGAGTTCCATCATTTCCCACAAGATGCATAGTTGTTTCTCACATGTTTATAATTAAATATAAACATGTAAATATAAACTGGTGATAAGTTTTTTGGGGATGATGAACATATGTTATAATTTAATTTTCATAATAGAATTCTTTCTGGTGTCCAAAGTATATTGTCGTGTATTGTTGAGCACTAAATTAATGCTATTTCTTCTTTTCTTTACGTGACTTGGTATCCTCAATTTATAAACTGCGATTTTGAATTTAGTGGCTAGTAACCTCAGCAGGAGACACTCTGTATTATTTTTTTCTTTGAGATGTTCTATTATTTCCTTCTTTCCTTCCTTCCTTCTTTAATTTAAGCTACTTGAAGAGGAAGGTAAAGATTTGATGCAGAATAGACTTGTGGTATATTTTTCATTCCTGTCTAATTCATCCTCACAAAGTAATGTTTCTCTAACGTATAAAAAAAAGAATATTAATGGAAAAGTTGGTGATAATGTCTGGGATCTAAGGGCTCATAGTAATCTGTAGAGGAAAAAAGATAGTGTTGTTGAGAGTGGCTCAGCATGCTCATAAAAGGCAAATGCATGTTAAATCTCAAGACAAAGAATAATAGTAGCCTAGCTGATCACCTTTAATCATTGTTTTCCAATCTCAACACCAACAGGGAGAACCTGGAAAATTCTGCAGTAAACCAATGTCAGTATTGTGGAAATGTATTAAAAAACAAAACAAACAAAAATATTAAATTTGATTCGTTACTATCACAAGGCACCAATGCCTGTTTCCTAGGTTGTTTATAATAAATGAACAAAACATGCATGCTAACGTTTCACAATATATAAAACACAAAACATAACGTTTGTAGCAATAGTGAGTGGCTTTGCAGATCAAAATGTCTTTGTTCCAAATGTTCAACTCAGCCTTATTAGATTAGTGTGAAGCAGCCATATAAAAGAAGAAAATGAATAAGCAAGGAAGCATTCCAATAAAATATTTATTTGCAAAACCACATGGCCAAATAGATTTGTCCTGAATTATGTCTTTGCTAACATCTGACATAAAAGGTACCTAATAAATTACCAAGACCTTATCCCTTTTTTTGCCAAAGAGGTCAACTTATCCTTACTTTTACTTTTAAATATGGGAGTAAATGTTAAATATTTTTCTTGAAAAACAATATTTAGAAGTGTCCTAGTATAACTGTTTATTAATAATTCTAGTTTTCAAAAAGCATGAATATAATGAATCACAAAATCCTCATGATTTTTAAAAATATCTACCTTATAGTGATCAGCCATCTGATATCACACTAACAGCCATTTTTTCCCTCCTGGATTCTCATATAATTTTATTATATGTCTTCATGTAAAATTATAACAAAACCAAATCAACATTAATGAAATTATAAAATCAATTTCGACTTTGCCACTATTATTAGGTTTGAATATGTTTGGTAATGATTGGTTCATTGGTTTAAGGTAAACTGAAGAACTAAATTCTACAAAAAAAAAAAACAGATAAATCTAGACTTTGAATTTTATGTAATATTTTTCTCTTGCTTTATGCACGAAAATATTACTGAGTGTTTCAATTTGGTTTGTTGCTGGATGAGCTCTATGGGAAATAAGCAAAGCTATATTGTCTCTGTTTTTGCCATTTGGATTCCAACTGCTTTCAATTTTATCTTTCAGCAGTAATTTTCTTTAGTTCGGAAGCTACATCAGTGTAATCTGTTGAAGGTGATCGAAGCATTAGGAAATCTTTTTGCGAGGGTAAAATAGAGTACCTGAACTTTTCGCTTATTTCTTTGTTCTTAAAGTTAGGTTTAGCCTGCTGGCAACTTTAGATTTGAAAGGAGAAAGGTAGTATTTGAGACTCATTTGGAAATGTGCAAACATGAGAAGAATAAAATTCAAGTAAGCACAAAGGTTCTATGTTTAGGACAGACTTCTGACCCTCTTCCTTCTCAGACTATTATTGTTCCCTATTACATCATCCAGCATTTTGGAAGAATAACACATTGGCTTCATTCTTCCATTCTCTTCTATTACTTAGTTATAATGTGAATTCTAACTATACATTTACCTATTGAATAAGAATGTCAGAATCTCCATAGGAAAGGTCTCAGGATGGATGTATCTATAAAACCTCACGTATTATTAGCAAAGTTTGAATCAACTGTTCCAAAACATATAATAAAGAAACCTCAGTTGACACAATAAAGGAACCCCATATTGAACTATGTCAAAAACTATCAATAGCAATCCCCAAAAGTCTTCTTTGCATTTCTTCTTAATCTCAGAACTAACACTAAATGGAAATTCTTGGTCAATGGCAGCTGATCCTCAATGCCAATGATTTACTTAGTTTTAAACCACTTAAGAAAAAGATGCATTTCTAAATTCAAGGACTTTCCATATATTTGTATATCACAATAGTTCATATATACAGATTTCTAGAATAAATAAAAATGTATTTCACATTAAATAAAAGTGACTGCACTGCACACATGAAATTCATAAACGATATTGTATAAATTGCCTCTTTTCTTTTTATATAGATAGTTGTGGCTGTCAGAATAGTACAAGAAAAAGAAAATAAATCAGTCATTGGAAACTAAACAGTGGATAAAAAACAAACTACTTCTCTCAACATTTCTATATTATCTGTTAACAACACAGCCAAGGGAGGTAAGGACTTGGACTATGTAAAATAAGTATTTTATTGCATAAAAGCTGAATTCTTAAAAACTATTTATTGTATCTACTAAGTTAAGCTAGTTAAATGCTAAGAGAACACACCATGGCTAGTTTCATTACTACTGCATACTATCAATCACGCTAAAGTCTGTATGTTTTAAACTAATAGACCACAAGGACAAAACTTGAGTGGAAATATATATTCCTAAATGTAATGTTCTGCTTTATGTCAAGTAAATTTTGGCTAGGTTCTGAGCTAGTGGTATGATGATACCAACTACATATAATGAGAATAAGGATCACCTGAGTACAACAGTTGCTCACCAAAATGGATTAAATTTATAAGAACCATTTTAAACAAGTTAATACAATTTTATATAGAGTCCTCGACAGTCATAACTAGTTCCTGTTTTTGTGTGTGTCACAGTGTGTGTTTGTGTATGTATATCATTAAATATATCACCATTCAATTGATTACGTTTAGTAATGAATTTCCATGCGGTGTTTCATTAATGTAAATGGCAGAAATGGTAGACACGGACTAAATAATTTATTTTAAGGACTAAATAAAAACAGTTCTTGGATGAGGAGCTGGCTTGGAAACTGTCTCCAATAATTTATTTTTAATAATGCCATGTAATAGTATTTTTAATACTAATGCAAAACATAAAATCATATATAAAAAATAACCCTAATAATTTATTGGAGAACAATTAGGTGTTGCTTACTGTGCAGTTCACATTCATTTCTGAGGCAACATGTTAAATAACAGAGGGCCCTGTGATATTTATACAGGTATATATAAGATAAATGTAATGATTAAGAATAACATTGTTTGTACAAAACTATCTCATGTGTGGCCACCAAAATTCTTTAGGTTTTAGGAATGTATAGAATGTGGGTAGAGTTATTACAATCAAACTTAAAGCACGTTTAAAATTTATTAAAGTAAAATCTTCATCGTGCTAGAAGAAGAAATGCCTATTATTTAAGGTTTTACCACAAACTTATTAAAGATAAAAGAGAAAGTAAATGTCCAGATAAGAAGCAGCTGCTAATAGTCACAGATAGCAAATGAATTTGACTGGAGCAGGACAGCAACCTGCTGGTTCTTTTTCCTCCTAAAACATTTCAAACCTGCTGTGCTTGCCATTAGGCTGGCCTTTACTTCACCCTAACCACTTCAGTCCTATCACTGTGGGGGATCATTGTTGCTTCCCTGTGACTGTTGCCTAAAAGTGTACCTCTCTGCTTTTAGCCTAGAATGCTTTGAATCTAAACTTAAGTACTGGTTATAACTAAAGAGAAGGCGCAAGAAGTCAACACGTAAAATCTGAAAAAGGGGTGTCATACACACACACACACAAACACAAACACAACCCACACACACATGGCTTCAAATTGGCAAATAGGGAATAATAGATTTCTAAAATATTACTTTAAAACATGTTGGAAATGTGGTTTCATTATGGACATTTTCCACATATTGAAATATCACCATGCAACCCATTCATTTACATACTTAATACGTATATATAAAAAAAACTCTAAAACTTGGTAGGACAATGCATGAGAAAGAATGAAACAAACATAAGTGTATCTGGCTTCCCATATAGATCTTCTGGAAGTAAATCTCATGAGTCATTTAAGGATGACTGAAATATTCCTTAATAAAACCCACTCCTTTATATAAAGTAGGTGAGCGTGAACACAGAAAAGAAACAATTATGCTTGTTAAGAACATTTTTACCTGGTCGCAGCGAGGTAGAGGGAGGAGTTAAGTGTTCCTTTGTGGGTTTAGCTTATTTATTTATTTATTTATCTATTTATTAAAATGTTCTCCTCCCATTTCCCTCCCACTCCCCCCTTTCCCTCCTCCCTCCCTTTCCAGTCCTAAGAGAAGTGAGGGTACCCTGCCCTGTGGGAAGTCCAAGGACCTCCCCTCTATATCCAGGTCTAGGAAGGTGTGCATCCAAACAGACTAGGCTCCCAAAAAGCCAATACATGCAGTAGAATCAAATCCCAGTGCCATTATCATTGGCTTCTTAGTCAGCCCCCATTGTCAGCCACATTCAGAAAATCTGATTTGATCACAAGCTCATTCAGTCACAGTCCAGCTGGCCTCGGTAAGCTCCCATGTCTCAGTGGGTGGATGCACCCCTCGCGGTCCTGACTTCCTTCCTCATCTTCTCCCTTCCTCTGCTTTTCATCTGGACCTTAATTTTGTAATAGTTACATTTTAAA
The DNA here is from genome assembly GCF_014885135.2 of Alexandromys fortis. Lineage (NCBI taxonomy): Eukaryota > Metazoa > Chordata > Mammalia > Rodentia > Cricetidae > Alexandromys > Alexandromys fortis. The sequence goes on along the minus strand of NW_026068143.1, from coordinate 3,126,411 downwards.
TATATTATTGTCCTGGAGTGAGTTATTATATGTACTGCTACACTGTGTGTCAAATACAGGTTGAAAAATTTGTAGCATTCTAATTGTGAGTCCTGCCTATTGTATAGCAAAGACAAAAGCAATTAAAATAGAAAAGTTGCAAAAAGACTGATGTGGGATTCTCCTCTGTATGCTGTGAATGTGTTTTACTACCATTAGTTAAGAAAAGAAGCTGCTTCAGCCTATAGTAAGGCAGAATATAGTCAGGCTGGAAGAGATATATAGAGAGAATAGGTGGAGTCAAAGAGAGATGCCATGTAGCTGCTGCAGGAGATTGATGGCAGGCAGAACCCTACAAGTAGGCCACAACCACATGGCGATACACAGGTTAATAGAAATGGGTTGATTTAAGATATAAGAGTTAGCCAGGAATATGCCAAAGCTATTGGCCAAGCAGTGTTATAATTAATATAGTTTCTGTGTGATTATTTTGGGTGTTGGTGGCTGGGGAATGAGCAATCAGTGTCTGCCTACACAAGACTCTCGAGTAGCTGCAAAAAAAATTGATTTTATCTCCCTTCACATTTTTTTTTTTGGCTGCTGAACCTTTATCTGTTGATCTAGACAAAAACAAGGCATGGTAGTCTCTATTAAACTTTTTCTACTTACTTTATCTTCACCAACAGCAGTAATAACACCCTTCCCCTATTACTGCTAACTTCATTAATGCACATGTATGTACCTTATTGTCTTACCTGTGTCAGAAATTCAAAACAAAGAGAGTATATTTTATGTTCCCCATTAACATCTCCTCAGAAGAACAAAATGTTCAAGAGATCATACTGAATAGATGATGAAGGTATAAGAAAATGAGTGTGAGATTGATAACAATCTGACTTCAGACTGTTTGCAGTAAAGATACCAAAGGATAGGCTCTGAGTAGGAATAATAATGATGTTAGAGAAAAAAAAAATAATCAAAAAGGTGTTTCAAAACAGGAGTATGTGGTGTCCCGAAAGTAAAACAGAACATAGTTTAATAAGAGACTGATGGAGGTGGGTCTTGTATCTTATCTGTTGCTTTCATTGGTTAATTAATAAAGAAACTGCTTGGCCCTCTGATAGGGTAGAATTTAGAAAGGCGGAGTAAACAGAACTGAATGCTGGGAGAAAGAAGCCCAGTCAGGGGGTCGCCATGATTCTCCCACTCCAGACAGATGCAGGTTAAAATCTTTCCTGGTAAGCTCACCTTGGAGTGCTACACATATTATTAGAAATGGGCTAGTCCAGGTGCTAGAGTTAACCGAGAAGAGGCTAGATATAATGGGCCAAGCAGTGTTTAAAAGAATACAATTTGTGTGTTTGTTATTTTGGGGCATAAGCTAGCCATGTGGGAGCCGGGGTGGCCGGAATGCTCTTATTACAAAAAGAGACACTGAAAATATCATATCCCAGGAATGTCAAGTACATTCTAAATCCTGCAAAAACAAAAATTACAAAAGAAAACAGGCCATGACAGACTATACACAGTGATTTCAATGTAACTAAGATCAAGTATTATAGGAAACATGAAATCATCAAATGGAAACAGTAAGTACATGCTACTCATTTTAGACAGTGGGAAAAATATTCCTATCTATAGCGTGAAGTAGACAAAATGAATGAATTCAATCTTTCTATGAGCTTGCCTATTATAAGAAGGTACCTGATTTTAAAATTCAAGAACAGCTTTTATGCTACAAATGATTTCAGAACAAACCCAACATACAATGATTTACTGGACAAGATCAATAGAAACTGTGCAAAAGAGATTATACTGTTCAGTGATCCATGATGCATCAATATCTATAATGGAATGAGACAAGGTGATACAATTGCCCAAAGCTTCCCAAAGATGCTCTTCAACAAAATTAAATAGGAAAATAAAGTCCATACAGACAGTTAGTGAGTAGCACACCTTTTTTTCTAATGAAAAAAAGTTCTGTCACATGAAAAGAAGAATGTAGCACTATACCAGCTAGCATCAGAAAAAAATAAAAACTTTAATGCCTAGATCATAAAAGATGCATGCAACAAATAAATCCCACAAGTCTGTCAATATTAATGCCAAATAATATAACAACACTATCTATGTGACACAATAAATGAGCAAAAGTGATTTGATTAATGGTTAATGACACAGAAATAGCAGTTCATGCCAGTTTATTGGCATAGAAAGAGTTACTGAATAGCAAACCACTAACGAAGATTAGAACACTATTTAATTTTGTCATATTGAGGTTAAAATGAAATATGGGTATTTATCTACATCATTAGCTGAAGTTGATGAATTGACTGTTGCCCATGGTGTCCGGAAAGTATGAAATCTGACAATATACAAACCTAATGGTAGTTATTAAGGCTTCTCACCACTCTAAGTACAGAGGGATTAGCTAGGTGGTCTGCAATAAGACAATAGGTGGCTCCCTCGACTTACTGATTATATTTGTGGCCTTATTAAAAAAGATATTGCAAACAACTTCTGTGCTGATATAGTGAAAAGATATGCTTTTTCAAACAATCTCAACGCAATGCAATTAAAGATAGAGTAAATTTCTTTGTGTTGCTGGTGGTGAAATATTACCCAAGAAAGATTCACTATCATTTGGAAACCTTTATCCAACATGATGTCAAAATGTCTCCTCAATTAAATCTTTAAATTGTTTATGAAAGGTGGTCGTTTCTATCATCCTATGCCTCTTTAAGGAAAGCATTACTTATCAGTACCCAGAGCAAAGTAAATATTTAATTCCCTTTCTAACAGTAGCTATTAATGCCACTATTATCCTATTATATTTTAATGAGTATCTCACTCAATATATTTCTACTCTGTAATGATCATATTACCTCTTCAAGGTAAGGATCCCATTTTGACAAACTTCCTCTTTTAGCACATTGGCCTACTGTTGTGCTTAGCTGAACTGGCATGCAAAATAGAAAACAGAGGTAACAGCACTGATGTGAAACATCTGTAAATGTCAGTCCATATTCCATACCACCGCCCACAAATACTTGACATCACGCAACCTAAAACAGTGTGGAGTAAAATAAAAGGGATTCTTCAATTACAAGTAGGCATACCACACATAGCAAATTCTTCTAATAAAGATGATAAAGGAGTAAACTGTCTTAAGACAAAAAGAACAGAAGTATAAATCAATCACCATATCAACTTATACATAAGATCATAATTCAACCATGATGTGATTATTTAACATTCCCAAAAGATGTCTATTCAGTAGGAATTTCTGTAGTGTTCTTTTGAAGTTTGTGGTCATTATTATTGCCTTTAAAATAAAGTGGTAAATACTTTGCTAAAGTAATTATAGTAATTAATAATTGCATAGAGTCTACATTTCCATATAAAGTAGAATGAAAGTGTCCCAATATACAATATGTTCAGGAATGACTTACTATTGATAAAATTAAAAATATAAAAAATAACAAAATAAACCTGACAGATTCAATAATAGAGAGGATACTGTATATTGGTCAGTTATTAAATGCTGGAGTTTATCATTGCTAAGGTAAGTAAGCTGAGTCTGCAATACATAGATACATTAAAAAGCTTCTAAACCAAGTAATAAATGAAGCTTAAACACATAAACATACATATTGGAAAAAATCTGCAATAAGCTGATCACTAGAAAACAATGCATGTATTGTTTCCTAAGCTGATAAGTTAATCAAGTTTCTATTCCTTGGTCTTTCTTTATTTCATGCATTCATAATACAAGATAGGAACCACCTTGCTTTCTTACAACTCTATTAATATACACTAGGTAAATACATATACATATATACTGTGTTAAATTATATTTACTATTCCTAAAAGTTTCTTCTCAATGGCTTTAAAGCCAAGACTTCTTTGATTTACTGTCACTTTCATGATGCACAGCTAAAACTAAGTATTAAGATGTGTAATCACTATACTTAATATTATATATGTTATATATAATTAACTCTATACATAATATCAAAATGCTAGGACTTTATAGTATTTTGCTCAAAATTTGTTTTAAAATTTTCTATTTTATTTAAAACTATTTTAAATATTTACTACTAGATTATTTTTTAGAAATATTAAAATGTTATTGCTTATCTTTATTTGTTCATTATCTATGAGGTGGCACTTATGACTTTCCAAACTTAGGTGCATAAATAAACTCAAAAACACTAGTTCCAAGTGTTCGAGACAACCAAATATTCTTCAATATTTATAAGTCATGAAATTCTAGGCCTGAATATCTTTGCAAAGTGTTCTGTATACTATACTTTCTATGTTTGAACAAATTTGTCTTGATTAAAATGCCAGCTCCTCAGGAGTTCCTTCCTGAACTCTTATAGCATAATTTGTGGTTTTCTTCTGTGGGCCTCTACCATATTTTGTTCTTATCATGATGTAACATTTAATAAACAGTTTGTCAACAGTACAGATGCAAGGTGTTTCAATTTGTGTTAGCTTCCAAGAGTTATCAGTAACAACTCAACCATCATTAGAAATTAATGTCAATTTAACACACTTATTCGTATTGAAAATAATGTTTACTGAACTGAACGTTTTATTTTCTGAATCTAAAACTGTTTTTATTTGTAACAAAAGCTTAAAACTAGTACTATATAATTATATATGTATGTGTGGGTACACACATTTGTGCATCTAAGATGCAACAATCATTAATTCATATGTACTACACTTAATACTGGGGAATCTAGGATTCCCTTTAAATTTCTACCTTTAGTAGGAAACCTACCAACTAGCATTTGTATTCCCCTTAAAAAACACATTATGGGTGGCAAATTTTCCTGTGGCAAAATGTTCTAGTGTAATGTCACACTACATGATAAGCAGAACTTCTGTAAATGCGCCTAGAAACTAAAGAAACTGCAGGTATAAAAATTTCACTCAAAGTGCCCAAGTCATGAGCTCACAAACGATAAGTCTGCACACAGAACTATATATGCACTCATGATTCCTGATTCATTGATAATACAAAGATCGTGTTGACTGTATTTATAATGTTTTAAATTTTTCCCATTTAAAGCATTATTAGATTACTTAAGAATATGAACTTAGTATTATTCATTGGAAACTAAAACTAATAAAACAGGTTTTTCATACAAAATGGCACAGGAATTATTCTTATTATGCAATAGATGGCTATATTAATATATTTTTAAAATAAATGCTACTATCCAGTTAAGTTTAACAAGAAGCAAGGTACAGCATTTTCTCTATTCAAATATGCATAATTTCATATCTAGAAATCTGCAAATAAGATTAAAAAATCTGGACATCAAATTTTAATGTAAAAATTTCCTCCAAATTTCTGTTTCTCAAAGTATAGTATTAAAAAATATAAATCTTGGCATAATCTTCTAGTGAAAAGATTCTAGTTTTCTGAATATATTAAAAATAACATGAAACATATATAATATCAAATAAAAGAAACAATATTCAGATGCCAAAGAGGATAAACATTGGAAGCAGCAGTTTTGACCTTGAGTGAAGATTAACTTAAGCTTCAATTTGCAAAGTCTCAATATGGAGGAATGGGAACCAAGCCATTGGCCTGAATAAAGTGGAAAAATAAGAGAAAATGGTTCTGGAAGCTACTCTGGACTGTAGGTCAGTTTAACAGCAAATTAGAAATGAACTTGCTCATCTCTCTGGGGACTTGAAAAGAAAATTGTCCATATCAATCCTTGGTATGGAGTAAAAAAATGTAAAAGTTTTCTCTGAGAATTTGTAAGTAAAAAACTAACCTGGATACAGCCTAAAATTCACAGACATACATAGGTGTAAAAGAAAAGGAAAAGTATAACCTGCTCCTAGGTTGGTAGAATCATAATAAATGCAAATTAATCATTTAGAAAGATCAGTATTAAACCCTTCTTAGAAGATTTAAAATATATCTTTGTGGAGAAAAAATATACAAAGAACAAGAATGTTTAAAATGTTTTAAAGAAATACAACAAAGTGAAATTTTAGTGAATATTAATAAATGATAAAATTAGTAGATCTGTAACAGAACCAAATGAAATTACTTAAAGGACATAAGAGAAAATGAGACAAAGATTAAGACATAATAAATACTGTACTTCTTATACTTAAAAACAACTTCTGTTGTATTCTCAAGAAGTGTGTGTGTGTGTATGAGTGAGTGTATGTGTGTTAAATAAAACTGATACCCACCAGAAAACAGAGGTATGCTCACTAAGTGAAAGACAGAGGCAAAAGGAAGAATCTAGAGTATATCACTAACAGAATATGAGAAAAGTTAAGAGAAATGGAGCTTAGAGTGAGAAGATATAATTTCAAAATAATCCACTAATGAGAGCCTTTGGGAGCCTGCCCCAAGGCCCTCCTTGGTTCAGCAGAGGACTTGGGATGTCTGAGGGCAAATGAATCTCTCACTCTGTGCTTTCTGATTCAGTTTCTTTATGTTCTGCTTCCACTCTAATTCTCCTGTCCTACCTCTAATTCCTCCTGGCTTCTTATTTTAGCTTCTTTCCCCCTTCTACTGTAATAATCCTTCTATTTAAAGGAGCCTTGAATCTATAAAAAAAAATTACAAGAATTACCTTTCATTAGTCAAAATATTCCTAGGGTAAGTGATGACGAGTTGAGTCATTGGCAACACAAGGGTTTCAAGGTTTCAAGTTGAAAACAGTAACGGGGGGGGGGGGGCATAGTGCCTAGTGACAAACTTTGAGACACAGGTTTATTGTTAGCAGATTGGCAAGTGAAGAATTGACACGTTTTTCTTAGGAAGCTTTATGTAGTAACCTTGGTTGGACATCTGTGATTCTAACCTTGAGCAAAACTGTAAAGTTTTAAAATTATGATCTATTTACAAAAATTTTTGAGTGTAATTTGAACTGGCTTTCTGTGCAGTTAGTCTAAGCAAAAGAACAAAATAGACCTAGTCATGAAGCATGTCCCAGCATATATTCTATACACCAAAATTATATAACCAAATGAAAAGTCATCTTCCTGACTACCATCAGATATATGACTGAGATGTAATCATGAGATTACAGGTGCACATTACAGGACAATGCATGGTAATAGGAAGATAACACAGCTGTTATTGCACAAGTGAAATTACTATTGAAAGAGGAACAAAGGAGGAAAATGTGAAAGAAAGGAAAAAAGAAAAGTAAGTTAATACTTTAGTAGTAAGCAAGATATCAATAAATAGATATTGCCTAAAATATTAAACTACAGGATAGACATCTGTGAGTCCATCTATGTTCTGCATATTTTATAATCCACATTCTGGAAACATCTGCTATAAACATCCTAAATGCCATCAAGCCATCAGTTATGTGATTTATTCACTTATTCTCAATATCACCTAGAAAATGCAAATTGTATAGCCTTGTTCATAAAAAAACAAACACAAACAAACAAAAACTAAATTATGTTGAATTTCTACCCTCGCTGAATCAAAAGGTTTAACAGATCTGGCCAGGGAGATTAGACAATTAAGAATTAAAAGCTTAACGCTTTAGTATATGTTTAGTATCACCTTATTTATACAATAGATAGTAAGAAATTTCAAGACTCCTCATATTCAAAAACCAAAATTTGTTTATTTATTTGCAAATTTTCTAGGTATTATATAAGACTGGGTTAAAAACAGTCTCTTACAAATGTATAGCTATTGATGCTATTCTGCAGGGAATGCTGCTGAGTTTCAAACACAGAACCTTGTACAAGATATACAAGTGCTTTATCATGGTGCTATTACCATGGTCTAAAACTGATTCTCTCAACAAATTTTGGAAACCTAGGAATCATATTGGCACCTTAATTCTATGTGACTGTAAATTTATATCATCCTATCCTAGATTATTTACATAAAATCCAACAAGAAATTTAACTATGCATATTTGATATACAGCTATTAAATGGCACCATAAAAATTAAACTAGAAAGAAATGACAGGTTTTACAAAGATGAGACAAATCAAAGACAAAAGAAGTACCAAAAGTCCTAGATCAGATGGACATAATAAATAGGATCCTCAGGCAATGATCTGGTTTAATGTAGCACTCAAAAGAGCATAACAAAGTTGTTCTCTTCCCTTAAGCTATGTGACTGTGTATAGTTTCACAGACATGACACATTTTCATAAATGCCGATGATAACTCCAACTTCATTGTTAGTGGTAAGATTATTGCCTTTTCCAACGAAGTTTAAAAAAAAAAACATCAAATAACAAAACAAAACCCTACATGTTTAATCATTGTGAGTAATTCATGTAGATTGGTTGATTCCAAATGAAATTCTAATATTCCTTCCTAATTATGCTACTGTTATTTAACGAACTAAATGAGAATTCATGATTATTCATAAAGCAGTGGAAAATAAAGGAAAAGAAGACTCAAAATGTGGCAATAAAGGGATAAAGACATATGGAAAGGAAGCAATGGTATAAGACACACCTAGTTTGCACATGCCAGAAGAATGTTTTGATGTGGGAGTGTCATATATCAATCTGTTGATTTCATTGGTTAAGTTATAATAAACCAGCTGCTTGACCTCATGGCTTGGAACATAGATGGGAGGAGAAAACAGAATAGAATTCTGGGCGGAAGAGGAAGTGAGGTCAGACTCGGCTCTGCTCCCGGAGAGACCCGACAGCTCTGCTGGAGCAGAGACGCCATGCTCAGCCCTCCCAGGTAGACGCAATAGCTCTGCGCTCTGAGGCAGATGCATGAAGCTCAGACTCATGATGGACGGAGGCTAGAATCTTCCCGGTAAGCGCACCTTGGGGTGCTTACACACATCATTAGAAATGGGCTAGTCCAGGTGCGAGAATTAGCCTGTAAGGGCTGGAGTTCATGGGCCAAGCAGTTCTTAAATGAATACAGTTTGTGTGTTGTTATTTCGGGCATGAGCTAGCCAAGCGGCAGGGGTGTTGGGGATGCAGCCCCGCCGCCCTTATTTCAACAATGTTTCAAACAGCAAACTCTCAAAGATTACTCTATCATAATGGAGAAAAAAAGTACACCATTAATTTCAACATTCACTTCAGAAAAAAAAAAAACTGAATGACTTACAAGGTGGGATTTGAAAAGAATTTATCTATAGACAAAAACCAATTAAAATATACTTGTTTTCATTAACACTTAAGGCACTGATAACAGAAGAAAAACATCAAATGCCTTCATGTTATAAACCTTAAGCTCAGGCCTGGTCATAAGAACCTAATGAATAATGTAATATGGCATGTTAACCTAATGCAGATTGGAAGGAAAGGGCATGGACTCTAGCATGAACTTCAGTTGAAATAGCAGTAATTCTAATAAACATAAAAGCCAGAGAGCCCCCTATGCAGTTCTTTGCATATAGAAAGTGCTAACTTACTAGCTCTTGTCAGATAGAAAGTACGTGAAGTTCATGATTGTTGCTGTGGATCACTGTATGCCTATTTGAATTAAGATCAGTTAGCACACTTGTGAGAGGATCTAGAACTAAAATAAATAAGTAATTTCAAAAAGCAAAGCAGAATATCAAATTCACTGAACAAATAAAAATTTATTTCAGCAAATAGTATTTCCAATTTACAAAGAGTTAAAGAAAACAAAGAATCACTATTTATAAGAAATGCTATAAAATTCTGAAGGTTTTAATGTTGCAGGTATAAAATTAAACATAAAGTAATTTAAGATATGTGACCAAGCTTTTGTATAGCTGTAACATTTTGAGGTTAAAAAAAAATCTTGCTTCCTCACTAAAACTCTTGCTCTAATTCTGCTTGATATTTTCATTTCTCATCTAATTGAGTTAATGAAGCAACTCAATTACAGTATTAATGTATGGTTATTAGGCAAATCAACATTTTTCCATATGTTGGTACACGTACATATTTGATATTTCCATAACCTTGATGCATCTTATAGTTTAAAAAATTAATTAACTCATATGCATATATAAAATAAATGTAAGTTTTAAGTTATCTACATATGGAATAGAGAACTGGGTCACACATAAAAGTAAATGCTCCAAATTTACCTTAAATGAGAAACATTTTGTTGTACTATTTTTATGTGTTTTGTGCTCTGTAAATTTAAAAGTAAGCCGTCATTTCTTGCACTTCAAAAGTGAGAAATACATATTGGTAGCAGATTTCCATACAATGTCCCACGAATAGGAACCTAGTTCTCCACTGAAAATACTGATTTAATAATGCAGAAGTTTCACTATGAGATTAGACTAAAGTATCCTTTTCTTGCTATAATGTAATAGTTCTAGAATCAGTGGAATGTTACAAGGATGGTATAAGGTGATTCTCAATGAAAAATCTGATACAAAAACAAGCAACAAAATTATTTATTATGTGTTGAAAAGATGGCACAGTGTTTAAGAGTAGGAACTATACTTGTACAGGATCAGAGTTCAGTTCTTAGAAGTCATGTGGCATGGCTCACAACCATTTATAAACCAAGCTGTAGGGGAACTAGCACCTCTGACCTCTGTAGACACTGGAAGTTTGTGTGCATATACCCCAATCCATGTACATAATTAAAAATAAATCTTTTTAAAGGATTATTTTAGTAATGAATTATAACCCAGTGAAAAATAAAATTTTAGCATAACCATGCTGGTGACTGATGAAAAACAGAAGACAGGAAGACAGATAGACAGACAGATAGACAGACAAACCTACTGACCAACCAACCAACCGACAGGTATTATTAGTTGCAGTGTCATATATGTTGTCAATTAAGATGTACAGTCATTTGCAACTCACAATTTTATAAACACTATGGAAAATCTAAAGAACATAGGTGAACATTTTTTGAAGATTAGAATATTCTTGCCCTATGTTGCCTCTTCACAACCTGCTTACAAATTTCATTGGAAAGAATAATTAAATTTATACTCAAGAAAACCATGTAATACCATGAAGGCAATATAGACTTTAGTAATGGGAGGCAGGCAGATATTGTTTAGTTCCAAATTTAACACCAAGAAGACTACCTTTGTCTGATTAGAAAGAAAACCTAAACAAATGTAAAGTTAATGCTCTCTTAATGAAAAGAAGACATATTTCCTGGTGTTTGTGTGTACGCACATGATTGTGTGGAGAGGGGCACACGAGTGTGCATGCACAGGTGTAGGAAGAGTGGTGTGAGCATGTGAATGTAGACGCTACAGAACAGCATTAAGAGTCTTATTTATTTTCCAGTATGGTTTTGGTGAGTCAAGTTATCTCACTGAATTTGAGGCTCACAGACTTGGATACATTGGTTAACAACCAAGTCCCAATGCTCCTTCTGTCTCCACCTTCCCAGCATCAGGATTATAGGGGGACACTGGAACGCTCGGCTTTTATGTGGGTGTTAATCTTCAATCTTGGGTCCTCCTTACTTGTGCTGCAAGTGTTTTACCAATATAGCTATCGGCTCGATTCATATTCTACTGTTTAATTTGTATTTGTCATTTTTTTAGAATCTCCTACATGACTACTATATTCACATCATTTTTAACCCTCCCTTTTTCTCTCCAACAATTCCCATGTCCCTTCCTCCCATTTTCTCTCTGATTATTGAACTTTTAATTATCATTATCATGCACATCCACTCCCCACTCACTCAAACAAAAATACATATAAATACAGTCTGCTGAGTTCATTTAGATTTGTCATTATGTATATGCATTTATAGATGGTTACTTGAGATTTGATAACTTACCAGGGGTTTTGGGTCTTGTCCCTGAAGAAGACAGTTTCTTTCTTTCTTTCTTTCTTTCTTTCTTTCTTTCTTTCTTTCTTTCTTTCTTTCTGTCTGTCTGTCTGTCTGTCTGTCTGTCTGTCTCTCTCTCTCTCTCTCTCTCTCATAAACACATACTACACACACACACACACACACACACACACCACACACCATTAATGCCTACTTTTCATCGAGGGATGGGACCTAGATTTCCTTCATCCCTGATATTCTTTATAAATTATCAACATCAGAAAAGATAAGCAATAAGAATACAAATCATTTCCCAGTAAATGAGTTCAAAGAAAAAATAGAGTTGATGAGAGAGACTAAAAGGGAAAAGAATAGCATAGCCTGAAGAGGGAGAGGAGAAATGGAGATGCTGAGGAACTGAACTATGGGTGAGTTTGGTAAAGGACATATGGAAAAGTTCTTTTTACTATTCATTTTTCTCAATTTCTAGATTGTTGTAATAATCCCCAAATATGAACATATAAGATTTTCTTAGTGTTTATTAATATTGTATATTAAAATGTTTTCCTTGTTGTACTTTATAGGATAATATATAATGAAACGATAACGCAGAATATAAGGAAAACCATAAAGCAGTAAATTACATGATCCTCAATAAGTGGAAATCCTGGATTAAGTAGGTACAATATACATAGCTCACAATATTTGGATTCATCTACATGAAATGCTAAAATACAATTTTCAGAAAAAAATATTTCAAAAAAATCACAAAACAAAATCAGAAGGTTCCTTAAAATTATATAGTATATCATTCTTTTAAAATTTATATAATAGAGGTCACTGCATCAACAAAGTCAAAGCTAAAAAGCCAGGACACCTCTGGAGTTTGCTATATACTAAAAAATATACTTGGTTAATTTAATTGATCTAAAACATTTCAAGTAAATCCTTTATGCACTATTCCTATAAAAGATTATAGAAAAATGCATTTTATCCCATAAAATTATGACTGCCACTTAATTATTTCTTTAAAAACAGTATATAATTATATATTGTATTATAAGCTTACATTGTGAGGGGTACAAAATAAACCCAATTTATTAAACTAGAAAATGCATTTCAATTGTAGTTAATCATTATTGTCATTCGACTTAACATGCCCTCATTTAATGTATTATCTGATTTGCATTTCTCTGATGAGTAAGGATGTTGAACATTTCCTTAAGTATCTTTCAGCCATTTTAGATTCCTCTGTTGAAAATTCTCTGTTAGTTCTGTACTCCATTTTTATTGGATTATTTGTTCTTTTGATGATCAATTTCTTGAGTTCTCTGTATATATTGGGGAAATGGGACCCCATTATGTCATTCTTGTTGAAGCAAACACACTGTTGGGAATTCACTGTCAAATTTTCCCTACGTACCAGGATGCATTCTGGTCCTTTGGCTCTTACCATCTTTTCCACTCCCTGTTCTGTGATGTTCCCCAATATTTACATGTGAAGGGTTCATTGGGAATAATTAATTTGGGGTTAAGCAATCCACAAATATTTGCCAAATATTTTGTGGTCTCTAATAGGCAGAAGAATCTGGGCATTTTTTAACACTTCAATCTCCTCTCTCCATGCAAAATGATTTAGCCAGTGAATTCATACAGACACATATAAAGTGGCATTGTTGTGCCAATGCTCTGTAGTTAAACTTCTTTAATTGTTAGAATTCAAGACTCAAGATACAACTGCTTGCCTAGTAGCTCTTCTATGATGTCTGACAAATAGTATCACCAATTAATAAAAGACAAGGAAGAGTTGTTTATTCCTAAATTTCACCCTCTGTCCCATGTGATCTGGTACAAATGTAAAGGCCGAGGTGGTAAGAAAGGAGCAGTAGAGTGCTGTCCCAACTAGAGTGGGACTGGCATGCAAATAAGGATTCATCAGATCAGACCAGGAATGGTCCAGCAAATTCAGTGACTGTGCATGGAATGCCAGGGTCACGGAGAACGCATCAGTCCTAAAGACAGATGTAAAAGCTGCAATAGAAGAAAGATAGTTCGAGAGAAGAAGATTTTAAAAGTTCATATTGATAAAGGCATGAAAGATGGTCAAAAGATAACATTCCATGGTGAAGGAGATCAAGAGCCAGGACTGGAGCCAGGAGACATTATCATTGTGTTAGACCAGAAGGACCATGTTGTTTTTACACGACGAAGAGAAGACCTTTTCATGTGTATGGAGATACAGCTGGTTGAAGCACTGTGTGGCTTCCAAAAGCCAATATCCACTCTTGACAACCAAACCATAGTCATCACCTCTCATCCAGGTCAGATTGTCAAGCATGGAGATATAACATGTGTGCCGAACGAAGGTATGCCAATATATCGTCAGCCATATGAAAAAGGACATCTAATCATTGAGTTTAAGGTAAACTTTCCTGAGAATGCCTTTCTCTCTTCTGATAAACTTTCTTTGCTGCAAAAATTCCTTCCTGAAAGGAAGGAAGTAGAAGAGACTGATGAAATGGATCAGGTAGAACTGGTGGACTTTGATCCAAATCAGGAAAGATGGCGTCATTATAATGGAGAAGCATATGAGGACGATGAACATCGCCCTAGAGGTGGTGTTCAGTGTCAGACCTCTTAATGGGCCAGATACTGTTTGTCACTCTATATGCAGTAGTGAATGTGAGAACTGTAATCATAATATGCTCACTACTTGGGTGTTGTTCTTGTTTTAATATTCAACTATAGTAGTGTTTTAAAAGTTAAATGAAGAATAAACACAAATATAAAAGCTCAAAAAAATGAAGTATCATGTTGAACAGAGTAAAGGAAATTGAAGTCATTTGTGTTAATTTTTCTTTATCATTTATTCTACATAGTCAACTCATTATCAATACTGAACTATACAACAAAATCAATCTCAAAAGCAGCCACCACATTTGAGAAAACAGCAAGTAGAAGAGGAGTATAGCAATGAATAGGGAGAAAACTCAGGGGATTGCAGAACTATGGAACTCAGGGTTATAACTTCAGTTGAAAACAAAATGGTCAAGTCAATCAGATGTTGCTGAGAAGTTTAAATAAAATTGTGAAGCAGATATTGAAAGGCTATAGATTTTTGCTGTTGTTGCTGCTGAGAAAAGGGGAAAGTAGAATAATGAGGATCAAAGTTTAACTGGAGTTAACTGAACAGAGAAGATATGAATGGAAGAGTTACAGGTGTTTGCCCAAGGGTTTAAATTTTCGGAGAAAGAAAGAAATGGTAAATAATTAAATAGAATTGTTAAATCAAGAATGGTTCATTTTAATGAAGAGAAGATATAATGGACATAGACTATTACTTATGTTACTTAAAATGAACCAGTTATGATGGAAAAAATGAATACATATACAAGGGGGATCTAAGATAATGCAGTGGCAGATAAGGACCAGTAAAAAAGGATATGTTTCTATAAATGAAAAGACTTTATAATAATAAGAAATAATAAGGAGACAGATGCAGGATAATGTTGATGATGAATGTCTTGGACTATGGCATCTAGATTTGTCATTGTATTATGAGGAAGGTCTTTTTTGTTCAGTACATATTATAGGGATTAAGACCTGAGCAGATAAAGAAGTTGAAAATAAAAGTTGTAAACATTGCTGTGATAACAAAAATCACAGACGATAAAAGGAAATTTAAGTATATCAAAAACCTATATGCTCATGTGCAGAATTTGAGTGTAAATTCTTCAGACATTTTCCATATTTTTGACTGAAACATCACAATTTCATAACACATATCATGGATTTTAAAAGAAGAAGCATTATCACATATTTTCTTTGCTGTATATTCAAACTCACAGTGGTTCACAAATGAAATAACACGAACGTAGGCAAACCATTCAGTCATTCTTCTTTATACCTATCTATTTCTGTATAGAGATGTCAAAATTTAATTTGATGATATAAAATAAAGGAATTAATATTTAAATGTGGTAGAAACTGTGTCCAAAGCAAAAAACTTTCTATCATTCTGTGGATTACTACTGCATGATGATTGAACATGATGTCTTAATATCAGGAGTATTTATTTAAAATTATATCAAGTAAACCAGTTGTATTTACAGTACAAGCAGCAGTGGCTGAAATTGTTTGTCTTCCCCTTAGCATTTTAATTTAGAGCTTTCTAAATGCAAATTAAAAGAAGTTTCTGCTCTGAAGATAGGGAGATGATTTTCCATTTTTTTTTACTTTTTTTTAATTTTATTGAGAATAAGAAAAAAAAGTTTCCGCCTCCTCCCAGCCTCCCTTTTCCCTCCCCCCCCCCCTCTCTTCCCCCCCTCCCCCCTCTCTTCTCCCCCTCCCCCCACTCCTCTCCCCCTCCCTCTCCTATCCAAAGAGCAGTCATGGTTCCCTGCCCTGTGGAAAGTTCAAGGTCCTCCCCCCTCCCTCCATGTGCACCTTCCTAGACATGATTTTCCATTTTTAAATATCTCTATTGTATTAGTGGTGTTGTTTAATTGGTTCGCTATTTACAAAAGGCATTCATGCATGGCCCTCAAAATGCTTTTCAAAGAAGAAAAAGCATGAATACAGTACTTTCTACTAGATTTCAGAAATGTTTGCTCTTCTAAAACTAGCCCCTAGAAAAGATCAAATATTACTATTTTAAATTATATATAAAGAATTGAATCCTTGTTTTTTTTGCAATCTCTGTGTGTATGCATGCATGCATGTGTGTGTGTGTACGTGTGTGTGTGTGTGTGTGTGTATACCAGAATGTTAAGTCCTCAGTCTAGGATATAAACATAAAATATATCCATGAAACTTAAAATATCCCAAGCTATAAAAACTGCTGTGATTTGCTCTCTAAATTCTAAGGTTTGGTTTAATACAAGATATCTAAAGCATTCCATGGGCAAAGCTTTAAAGAAATCAGCTCTTCTCTGTACAAACTAAAGTATTTTGTGTAAAATAACGAATGTAAGTACTCTTAAATTGAAAAGCTAAAACTGATAAAGCTTGCTCACATTCACAAAGTGGCATTTGTTGTATGGAGCTGTGGGCTGTGTCCTGCCACCCAGCTAGCTTTACCCGAAATAATTACATGGAAACTGTATTCTTTTAAACACTGCCTGCCCCATTAGTTCCAGCCTCTTATTGGCTAGCTCTTACATATTGATCTAACCCATTTCTAATAACCTGTGTAGCCCACGAGGTGGCTTACCAGGGAAGATCTTAACCTGCAGCTGTGTCGGGTGGGAGAATCATGGTGACTGCCCAACTCGGTTTCTTTCTCCCAGCATTCTGTTCTGTCTACTCCGCCTATCTAAATTCTACCCTATCAGAGGGCCAAGCAGTTATTTTTAATTAATTAACCAATGAAAGCAACAGATAAGATACAAGATCCACCTCCATCAGGCATTCAATCAACAGAGAAGACAACTCTAAACTCACTAACATGAACAGTTAGAACATTATAAACTGTTTTGGCAGGTAAAATTTTTTGTAATGCAGCATCTTGAGTAGGGCCTAACGTTGTTTGTTTGTTTTTAAAGATAGCATTTACTTGATTTTGCAGACTTTTATTTTACATAAAATAAATAAATGGTTTTGTTACTAATTTAGTTTAACAAGGGCCACCTACATGAGTCATGGAAAGGAACTGGTGGGTGTACGATCAATAGAGATAGGAAAAAAGAGGGAGAGGGAACAGTAATCAGAATGCAGTAATAAGTGCAGAGCTGACAAACAAAATGAATAAAGTCAAATCATATCTTCAAATGCTTAAATTAGTAAATCTGAATCGCCATATGTTTTCAGCTATAGATACTGTGAGATAAACAAGATTTTAAATTCTAAGATTAAAATACTGTAATTGTTTAAAATTGAAAATATTTTCAGTAGAGTTTTATTTACTTAAATAGAGATAGATAAAAACAGAAAGATAGCTATGTAGGTAGGTAGGTAGGTAGGTAGGTAGGTAGGTAGATGGACTGACAGACGGATAGTCAGATGGGCAAACAAATAGATAATATTTGGTACATAATAATTATATATATGAATGGACTACAGTGTGGTATTTCCATGCAGGCACATGAGAAATAAACATGTCAGGTTTGTCTAACATAGTAACACTTCAGACATCTATCATTTCTTCACATTTGAGTAAAATTTTTCTTGCTATATGTTGGATATGAATAACCTCCAGTATTGCCAGTAGTGAATGCCAATAGTGATATAATCACTTGGTCCACAGCTAGGTGCTAATGGGAGCTGGTCAAACACACCAGTAACAAAAGCCTCTAATTCGGTGAATAAAAAAGAAACATTTTCTTTATAAATTTATTATCTTGATATTTGTAATGTTATAAAAAGTGATTAATACACATCTCTGTAAACTACTTTGATATAGTCAATTAATTGCTGTAGAGCATAATTTTCCTGTGATTCTGGATGTTGGACATTATTGTTCATATTCAACCAATGTACAGATTGATGACACCTTGTCATACTCTCTCACTATGAGCAGCCATTCCAGATAACAATCAATGTTCTATTCTCTATTTAGGATTCACTTTTTAAATTATACATATAAAGTAAAAACATGAGGTATCTGTACTTCTGTGTCTGACATGCATTAATTAGCATTATGTTCTCTAGTTCCTTCAACACTGAACAAACAACAGATCCTCCTTTACTTTTATACCTTAATATGCATGTGATAGTACATCACATTCTGTTTATCTAATTAACTTTCTATTAACAGATTGACTCCATGAGAATATTATAATGAACACACAAATACAGATTCTATTCCATGTACAAAATTTGATGTAAAATGCATTCATTTTGATTTTTCTCAACTACTGCGAATTCCAACTTTAGCAATACATTTATTCAATACAAACTCATTTATGTTCATTTATGTTGGTATGTATTATGTTTTGTTTCAGTGCATAAACAATATGTTTGATTTGCGTAAAGAAACAAAAGCACTGCAATAGTTTTTCACTAATCAATACATATACTGAAGAAATTCTATAAAAGAAAATATATTAAATAAACTTGAATTTACTATTACCTTAGATTTCCCCAGAACCAACAAAAATTAATTCTGAGAAAAACATCGATGTTCAGAATATAACTGTCAATTTATAATTGAAATTGTAAAAAGAAAAACCCATCACAGATAGAAAAAATGACAATCCACTTCTCCACAAATGAGTATCTGAAACATAATTGGGTCTTAAATTTCTTAAAATCCATAGATACAGTATACACTTATGTTCTCTACTTCCTTGAACACTGAACAAACAACAGATCCTCCTTTTCTTTTATAGCTTAATATGCATGTGAAAGTACAATAATTATTTTTCCAATTAGGAAATATTACCCATAGGTTAAAAACAAAACAAACAAAAACTTCTCAATATTGTTGTTGTTAAAACACTGAACATGTAAAGATAAAATGTTATTAACATTTCTAATGAAAGGTTACAATCACCAAATAAAGGCATGAGCAGATAAAAAATGCACTATTTGTATTATTGTTTTGATTTCTTAAATGTAGTACAGATGCACTTACAACATGTATAAAATGTGTAAGTCTACATATTAAATTGAAAATACTCACAAATACAGAATAATATGGCTGTGATGTACATGAAAATTAAAATATATTTGATGCAAACATAGACCTTATATCACCAGACAAGATACACTACTTTGTGGCATTCTTGGTCACAGCTGTGACATCTGATGATGTGAACTACAATCCTGTCTTGTCAGAAGAGAATTATAGATTTCATTGGCAAGCTCCAATTATTTCTAGAATTCAATTTACGGAGCTCACAAGCAATGATGACACACACACACAAAAAAAAAACTGTTGTAGGGTTTATAATTGAAATAACACTGAAATTAACTGAGATATGCTCTAAGTTATAGAAACTATAAAAACACTTGCTTTTATCTCACTATGTTTACAAACATTCAAATGTGTTTAATAAATGTTTTCCTTATTAATGCCTCATACCAAATACAACTGTAAACATTTCAAAATGCTCATCATGCACATATTCATGTAGCCATGTGTACACACACAGGTACACACGCACACACTTACAATTTGAGTATTCGCTAAGTCTTATCCTTAAAATTCTGTAATGGTAAAAATATCGAAACTAAAGTGTTGAGTAAAACATTACATGTTTAGTCTCTATTATTACATCTCTCTAGCATAATGTCTACCAACGAATCACCAAGTTTGAGAAAGCAAACAAAACAGCCTATCTTGATCTCTCTCATGTAAGGAGTGACAATTTTAGACCATCAGCTGTAAGGGTCATTTACAATTCGACCTGCTTCACTTTCATTACATATCCCTGACTCCCTTAATTTCAAAATATTTGCCTGTCCTCTGTGCTGACTAGTACATTCACAACCACAAGAGTTCCAGGGTACTAAATGTGCACTAATAGAGATCTCCTTCCTGAAGCCGGAAAAACTGGCTCAGTACCAACTACAAAGATGAAACTTAGGAGTGGACTGAAATCCTGCCAAGAGACTGTCACAGATGGAGACTCAAGAAGGAGAGTATGAAAATAACACATCCAACTCCATTTGAATGGAAGCCAGGGATAATGAATAGCACAACTTGGATAATTTCTCTTGAGCCATCTATATTAGAGTTATTATATGCCACTCAGTTACTAATATAACTAAAGTATAACTTCTCAGTTGTAAAGAAATTCTTGTTTATATAGCTCCATCAATTTCATTTCATACAAAACAACCATTATTACCATAACAAAATCAATGATATATCTTAAAAACACTTTAAAGCCAAATTAATAAAGAAAAAAAAATATCTGATTAAAAAACTACCATCTGTAACAAAGTTAATGACGGGTTAATATAATCATGTAAGATCACTAGGTAATAAGAAAAATTATACCACTCTAATACGAAATGCCTAAAATATAGAACCACAACAACCACTGGCCTGGCAGGGTATCTGCAACAGTTCAATACTGGCACTTATATCTTGGGGGAAACCAACAGATGTCTGCCAGGACTTAAGGCCTGCTTAATAGGAGAGAGCTCATGCCTGGTACTATAAACCTATGAACTACTCTTGGCTAAACTTATAAACCACTCTTGACTCTAAAAGAGAACATAGTATTGCCATTTTCCAAAACCAATATAGCATGTAACTCTATTCAAAATACTTATCCTTATACCCACAGGTATGTGAAGCTCTCATGTCTCATAAAAGAAACTTCTACAGAGAACCACAATGGTCAATAAGCAGAGAATATGTGACTTTGGTGTATAGATCTCGAATTTACACATCTATAGCACAGCCTAGACAAGTAAGTTTCAGAGTACATATTAGGAGAGGGAGTATGTTAAGAGCTAGGCAGTGGCTCTACACAGAAAAAGGGTGTTGACTGTTCTCACAAACTCTGAATAATACAGTTACCTAAACAAGAACTACACAATAACCACAAATCAACATGACAATAATGGATGAGGTAACTTCACTAGGTCACACACCTAGATGGAAAACTACAGGTGGTTAATGTCTGGTGAATGAGGGGGAACTGCATTTCTCTTGGAATGATCCTCATGATAGGCTATGAAATCCCAGTGGTCAGTTACTTCCCTGTATGTACTCTATAGACTTTACTTTATATATGAACAAAAATTAAATGAATGCAGTAGGTTGTTGTAGGGCCCTGGTCTGCCTTTATTCCTGAGGCGCATCTCGAGGACAATTTCTGGTCAACAAGACCAAGCATTCAGCCCTTATTCCTGGGGCACACACAGTTTCTAGTCAGATGACTAGCATTCTGCTGGATCCTGTATTTCCCCTGCCCTGGCTGGGGATTAGCTGCAGGGCATTCATTCCATTGTTGATATGGTAATTTCCCACCTGCCTGGGCAGGGGTCCTAGTGCTGTTGTTAGGTAGAAAAGGACCTTCCCAAGTCTGAATAAAAGGCATTTGGCATTTGCTTGATCCTAATGACCCTGGTCTCTATGTGTCTTGTGTTTAATCTCCAGGCCTTGCCCGACTCGCATTTGGTACAGTGGCGAGCAAGCTGTACCGAGGGTGTAACACCAAAACCGGGTGTTACAATTGGAGGCACCGCTGGGATCATCATTGGCAATTAGACCCATCTGCGAGATTGGGAAGTAGGGAATCCCTGAGAGGTCGCCCTCGGGAAGACTGGCCAGCAGGTGAGAAATTGTGCAGCGAGGGGGAATTGGTTATGGGTGCAAGTTATTCTGTTCCTGTGTTGGAGGGCCGGTTAACAGGCCAGTTGTTAGGTCTTTTGGAAAATAGAGGCACCGGTATTAAAGTTGAGATAGCACAAGAGATCCTTAAGACAGTTTTAAAGTTTAGTCCCTGGTTCCTACATGCAGGAGGTTTTAACATTACTGATTGGGATCAGGTAAAGGCTGATCTTCAAAATGCTCTGAAAGAGTGAGGGCCACAAGAATTCCCCATGGCGATATTTTCACTATGGCGCTTGGTCAGAGATGCTCTTCTCAGTGATGATGTTAGAGTCAAAGAGCAATTAGAGAGTTTAAACAAAACCCTTGAGGAGATTCAGGAATTAGAATCTGTAAGTCCTATTAAGAGTTTTGAGGAACAGAAAGTTTTAGGAACAGGTAATATTAGAAAGGATATAGAAGGAGAAATTTTAGAAAAGGAGATTGCACTGATAAAAAAGAAGTTAGAAAAAGAGGAAAGAAAGGAAGCAAACTGAGATGTTTCCAAGAGACCTCCTCCACTAAATCCTTACACTGCTGCTTCTGCCCCTATGGACTTAGAGGCAGAAATCCGAGAGATCCGGGACAGGTTAAATAATCTAAGTAGAGAGAAGCAGATTTTTCCTGTTGTGGAAAATATTGATCAGCAGGGACAGAGGGCCAGGCAGCATAATCCCCTGGCCTTTAAGGACATTAAGCAGTTAAAAGAAGTGGTTGTGGGCTATGGAGCTCATGCACTTGGGAAGCTCTTGAGTTCAAGGCCAGCTTGGTCTACAGAATGAGTTCCTGGAACAGCTAGAGGCAGGTTTGCTATAAAAAAAAAAATCTAGATTCAAAAAGCTAAAACTTCAGGACAGTAAAATGACGTTAAATATGCTTCTTTTCCATTTCTAAAATCTTGCTTCTTGGTCAAAAATCTTTAGTTTGTAGGTATATAAGTTTATATCTAAGGTAGATTAATTTTAGTACTGTGGTTCTGTAGAAAAGTTTTAAAATCAAAGATTGTGATACATTCAAAGGATTTTAAAATTGTTTAGGCTATCCTAAGTTTTTATTTCTTATAAAGTTGAGGACTGTTCTTTCGAGTTCTGTGAGAAGTTTTGCTATAATTTTAATGAACATTTACATTATATCTGTATGTGAGTTCTATGAGGAATGTAGCTATAATTTCTAATGGACATTTACACTGAATCTGTAAACTGCTTTCAGTGAAATTGTCATTTTTGCTGTTTCTTCTGCTTTCCCAAGAAAGTAGGGGATTTTTCAAGATTTAAAGTTCTTATCCTACAAGTTTTTCCATTTGTAAGGCCCACTCTTGGGTGGGAGTCCTATTGTTTCAGCCTGAGGTCCCTTCCTGCTGCCAGGTGTGGCTTCAGGGTGGAATGCTGAGACTCAGGCCTCAGGCCTCTTAATTAAATTTATCAAGGGCCAGAGTTACAAGTGATAATGGTTAAAAATATTAAACATTTCTGCCTTCACAAGCAGAGATGACAGGACTCAAACTTCTGTCCTGCTTGCTTAAAGTTACTCCAAGATATTTTGTGATACTCATGGATATTTTAAAAGGCTGATGTCTCATTTATCCTAGTTGTAAAAGAGGTACATTTGGGTTATTTTCAGATTCTGGCTATGATAGGGTAATTCTGCCGTAAGCACGGCTGAGCACATGGTCTTATGGTTAAACAGCTTTGTGTTTGGGCGCAAAAGGAGTATTGCTAGAGTTTTAAGGTAGACATTTGCCTAATTTAAAAAAAATATAGCCATAATAGGGGGCTCCCAGTGCTGGGGAGGATCTCACTTGGGTCTCAAAATGGCGCGAGCACATGCATGGCTCCACAGGAGACAGTCCTTGCTGAGGTTGCACACGTGGCCTTGGTTGGCGGGAGGGGGGGGGAGTTCGACCCGGAATGACTGAGAGAATTTTTAAAGAAAGAGACCACAGCCCAGTGGTCCAAGAGGGTCATAAATTCCAAAATTCCAATGGTGGTCACAGGAGGACAACTCCCTGCCTAGGGACCACTCCCAAGGTCATAATCTGCTAGTTCCTAAAACAGTACTGTGATAATTACAGCTGGAAAACCTGTTTTTCAAGATTACAGTCTGGTTTTGTCTTAATTCCTGATGCAGGGTTGCTGAACAGGCTAGTCCTAGATTTTTGATTCTCCTGCTGGGAGAGTCTGGGTTTATCCAGGTTTTTCTATACTATGTATGATCCAAAAGCGGCTGTGCCAGTATGTTTCCCTAATTTCTTTGCAGCCTCTGGCAGGGGCACGAATTGGTTGCTGCCCAGATAGCCCTAGAAAAATATGCTGATATTCCATTTAATCTTTTTACTGACAGTCAGTATATAAGCAAAATTCTTGCACTGTTGAAAACTGCAGCTTATATTGCCTCTGTATCTTGAGTCCAGATGCAGTTATTGGCTATTCAAACTTTGCTTTGGGCCCGATCTGTACCCATTTACGTAGGGCATTTGCGGGCTCATACTGACCTCCCTGGTTCTTTGAGTAAAGGAAACGCTTTGGCTGATCAGCTTACTCGTCAAATTTATGTAGAGAGTCAGGAATCTTATGAAGCTACAGAAAAAGCTCATAATCATTTTCATCTCAATGCTGGATATTTAAGGTTTCATTTTAAGATATCTCGAGAGCAAGCCACTAATATTGTTCAAAAGTGCTCTCTGTGTACAGAAATTTTAACTGTTCCCTATTTGGGAGTTAATCCTCGTGGGCTTGCTCCTAATCATTTATGGCAAATAGATATCACCCATGTTCCTTCTTTTGGGCACATGCAATATGTTCATGTAACCGTGGATACATATTCTCATCTCATTTTTGCTTTGGCTCACACAGGAGAAAGATTACAAGATGTTAGAAGTCATTGTCTCCAGGCTTTTGCCTACATGGGAGTTCCTAAAACTGTAAAGACTGATAATGGACCAGCATATACTAGCACTGGCTTTGCTAAATTTTGCTCTGAGTTTTCAATTTCTCACAAAACGGGAATACCTTATAATCCTCAAGGACAAGCTATAGTGGAGCCAGCGCATTGTAGGCTCAAAGACTATTTGCATAAAACAAAAAAGGGGGAATATGCTTCCACCCCCAGAGAGCATTTATCTTTTATTTTATACATTTTAAATTTTTGGACTGTTGATGCTCAATCTTATACCGCCGCTGACAGGCATTGGTGGCCAGATTCTTCCGGTATGCCTCATGTAAAATGGAAAAATCTAGCAGATGGCACCTGGTATGGTCCAGATCCTGTACTGGTGTGGGGTAGAGGGGCTGTTTGTGTTTTCCCGCAAGATGCTGACAATCCAATATGGGTACCTGAGCGGCTGGTGCGTGGTGTGGATTTTCCTGTCCAGAAGCCTGAAGACAGGACAGAGCCAAGAGATCAAGGAGATTCTGGCTTGTCAACTGAAGAGTTGCGGGTTTCCTGAGGAGCTGGCTGCGGTGGTCCCAGTGCCAAGGATTGCCCATCTATCCATCTACCCTTCCCATGATACTGGCAGCCATTGCTGTTGCTGCCACAGCAGCTAATGCTGCTGGATTTTCTTTAGTCAGTTGCTTCCTGCTAGCACAAAAGATACCTTCTCAGGGCAGGTTGCAAATGCTGTAGACATTCAAATTGAGCTAAATTTACAAATGAATATTGTAAGTTAATTTTGCTCTTGGTTGTGGTTAAAGACCACTACTAGATGTTACAGTATTAAGCTTATTGCTGTTATTCACGGACCCTGAGGTGTGCAATTTACGAATTGGCTCTTAAAATTATTCTAGTTAGCTATACTAAGGTTCCTTTCACCAGTGCTGAGACCTCACTTAAAGGGCTCCAATTTTGGGCAGAATTATTAAGTATTGAGCAGGCACAGTCTCCTTAAGGGACGCTTACATGTGCTGAGGTATCATCTTCATGGTTATGATGCCAGAGACAAAGGCTAACTCAGGTCAATGTTGCCACATGGCAAGTCCTCTTAGCTATGGCCCCAGAGAATCTCTCAGCACAGATCTGGCTGAACTCAGTGATGGATGACTAGTGAGCCAATGACGGGAAAGGCTTTTGGGGGACTGCCTCAACCTAAGACAAGAATGTGTTTTTGACCTGGATGCTTTCCCATGAAGGGTAAGGGGCATTGCCTGACGTCCAATGCCACCCAAGACAGGCCTAGTCATAATTTATATTAAAGGGGGACATGTAGGGCCCTGGTCTGCCCTTATTCCTGAGGCGCATCTCGAGGACAATTTCTGGTCAACATGACCAAGCATTCAGCCCTTATTCCTGGGGCATATACAGTTTCTAGTCAGATGACTAGCATTCTGTTGGTTCCTATATTTCCCCTGCCCCGCCTGGTGATTAGCTGCAGAGCATTGTTGATATGGTAATTTCCCACCTGCCCTGGCGGGGGTCCTAGTGCTGCAGTTAGGTAGAAAAGGTCCTTCCCAAGTCTGAATAAAAGGCATTTGGCATTTGCTTGATCCTAATGACCCTGGTCTCTATGTGTCTTGTGTTTAATCTCCAGGCCTTGCCCGACTCGCATTCGGTACAGTGGCTCACGAGCTGTACCAAGGGTGTAACACCAAAACCGAGTGTTACAGGTTGTTGTAACATTAATTATAAAAAGGTCAGAAATTTGACAGGGTAAAATGGAAGGGATAATGTAAGTGTATTCATACAAAGAACCAGTCTGACTCATGGTTTACCTCTGGCTAGTCAACTCTCAAGAGGTAGCACAATAGTCAAATAAATAGACCACTGACTTGTTTAGACCAGGACATATAAAATGCTGATTATTTATACCTTTATTCTAATATTGTGGTTTATTTCACCATCTCTAATAATTCACCATACCACTTACATAATTCCCTGTGCACAAGCTGTGAGTTCATGTACCAAGTGTAGTCTATTTCACTGCTAGTCAGCATAGCCCTATACCAGTTTATGAAACTATTCTATTTGTTACTCTCACTCTAATTTTACATGTGAAAAAGAGTGAATTTCCTTTCATACGAATTTCTATAGCATTTTATAAGATATTTGGCAAAACAATACAAAAAAGTTACAAAAGTAAAATAAAAATGAGATGTTAACATTCAGTATTTTAACATAAAAGTATATATTTGACAATCCAATTTCAAATTGTTTTGAAGACTAGGACGAGTGAGAAAATAACAATTCCAGAAACTAGCTGTGTTTATTCTGTTTTGTTTTATTTTTGAAATAGGGTTTCTCTGTGCGCTATCCTGGGACTTACTCTGTAGACCAGGCTGTCGGAACTCAGAAATCCACCTGCCTCTGCCATCAGAGTGCTGGGATTAAGGTGTACACTACCATCACCACCTGGCAAGGTTTTGTTTGTTTCTCAGTTTTATACATTCCAATCAAATTTTTCCCTCTCACCCCTCTTCTCAGTTCCACCTGCCTCTCCTCCCAGCCTCCACCCACTCTTCCTCAACTGTTTGCCTTTAAATATAGGCAGGCCTCCCATGGATATCAGCCAGCCATGATATATCAAGTTGCATTGAAACTTACACTTTGAAATCTCACATGTAAATTTTTAAATGTGAAATTAAGGGAGAAAGCATTTTTACTAAATGCCTAATATTCAAATGAGTATTATAACCTTGAATTTTAAAAATTTCAATTAGAATTAAATCAATTTGAAATATCATTCCACATACAAGTGTCATTGCCAAAGCTACATAAAATTCCTAAGCAACTAAAACCAAGCTGTGTGCCTCTGACTAGAGGTGCATTTCTGGAATATACTATTCCCATATTGCCTTATTAAAATGCAAGATTACATTTAATATCTAGTGTTTATCTACTAAGATACCAAGTTCAAAGTTCTTGTTAATTAGTTGACTAGTTATCTGAAGGACATTTCTTGTTCCCTACCAAATGTATTTCAGATGTTGTAGGAAATGGGACAATATTCACTTGATCACCCCATTTTATGATCTACAATCTCTTTTTTTGCTGTAGATAGAGACTTTGCAGATTCAAAAAGTTAAAATACTATTTTAAAATTCTTTATACAGCATAACTCCTGAATTTCTCTTCATTAACTTCATGCAAAAATCATTCCCAATAATGAAGAACTCCAATAGATCAAGACGACTTATATGAATGTATTCATATTTCATGCTAATTAGTCCCTGTACATGTAATCTCTCTCCCTGGTGTGTCCAGTACATGTGTCTCTGTCCTAGACTGCTCATTAAATCTGCTATAGTTCATTTGAACACTGCATCACTGTGACTGGACTAGACATTTCACAATCCAAGGCCTGTGATTTCTTCCTCTGTGTATTACTCAGGCTTACAAGCAAAGCACTGGTAACACTGATATAATGCATACAGCAGTTGATATGTCCTGTAAGTATACAAAGAAGGTTACCATAAAGGTAGCCTGGTATCAGCAATGCCTCCCTTTTGTATGCAGGTAATATACCCAGTATCTGACAAAGTTTGAGAAGTAGCAATCCTTATTCTTTTTAATGGGGACCTCTGAGACCAACGTTGTCTAGAAAAATACCATGCTCACTGTTATATAGAGACTTTTCCTAGATTACTGCATCCAGCATACACAAACACACACACACACACTTTTTTTTAAATTCAAGTTGCAAAAAGTTTGCAGGAGAATACAATCATAATATATTTCTGCCTGAACTGTAATGGTCTGAGTCTATTTTTTATACGTGACAGAAAGAGGTTATGTGAAAATAGCACAATGGTGCAAAGGTCTCAAGTGTGGATAAATTTTTAAATCATTGCATGGTGATAGTTTGATTTCTATATTTTTTTTTCTAGTCCAGTATAATGAAAGAGCACTGCTGGAGGACGAAGTATTGACTTTTTATTCAAAAACAGTTCTGTATAATCTCGACGTAAGATATTTTGCAGACTTAAAAATTCCACACTGATTGTCACTTTCCTATATTTTTGGAGTTATAAGATAACAAAAACAAAAGCCTATTTCTACAATATATAACTTTTTGAAGACTAATCTACATCATAATTGTGCTTACTCAGAATATATTTGAAATTATTAATCATTTAATTACATGCAAATGAAAGCAGACAGTAAAAATTGCAATCGTTTTCAATCACTTTTCATATTAATTGGTGTTTGTAAAGTATAACAACGTACTATCAGGAAAAATCTACTTTCTTATGTTTTCATTTTTAACAGTTAATAAAATGTATTTTCTATTAGGTTTAAACTGTAAAGCACTATCACAAATAAATGAACACATTAACAATTACCAAGCTATTTTTAAAAACCAAAATAATGATTTCAAATTTTAAATAGTTGAAATACCTCCTAAATCATTAGAAACAAGGAAGTAATATTTTCATTTTATTACATTCTCATAGAAGACACAGCTTCCCTTCCCTACTGATTACTGGTAAAATTTAAATATCAAATGGAAGGGGTTGTCATCAAAGGAAATAAAATTAAACCACGTTTATATATCCATTTTCAATGTAGGATTTTTTTAATTCAATACCTATTCATGAATTTAGAATTGTGAAGATATGAATTTAATCACATTTTTGAGTAAAGAGCTTGAAAGTTACATTGATTCACCAATAACTTAAAACAAAAATACTACTCATAACTCTGAAGGCAAAAGTAGGTACATCTCTTTGAGTTTGAGGCCAACATAATCCTTATAGCAACTTCTAGGCCAGCCAGGGCTACATAGTGAGATCTTGTCTTAAAGCAAGCAAACAAAAACACATGTATAAGTATGAAAAAGTTAACAGCAGTGGAACACAATCTTCATAAATATTACTAATTTTTAACCCTTTACTTTTAAACATCCTTAAAGAAACTGTGATTATGGGCATTGTTTGCATAGTAAAATATTCTCTATTGATTCTGTTTGCTTAAACATATCAAATATTTTATAAAGTTTTCTATTTAGTGAAGTTTAACTTACAGAACACGTTATCGTTTGAGAGAGAAAAGGATGGAGAGAGTTTAAAAAGAAATGCCAATAAAGCAAAAACTAGAAGTAATAGAGATGACCTTTTAAAGAGACATTTACTAGCATTCTAACATAACTGACTTAGTTTATTAGACTTGGTATTTTCCTTGTCTCCAGTGTTATTGTCTTAATTTGGAAATAAGTTCATTTTGAAAGTTCAGATTTCAATGTTAAACAATTTAAGTGGTTTTTAGGTGGTTTTTAATCATACAGATAAAAACCTCACATTTTAATTTCTCAACATGGAATTGGTACCTAATATAGAGGTACTTATGGATATGTAAATTTATCTGAAGAACAAATAGTCTCAAAGCAATTTAGTATCACACTATAAACTTTTATTGCACTGTGTTGTGGGAAGTCTTAGTGATTGACAGTGTGATTAAGACTTTCAAAATACAGAACCCAGAGCCTTAGAAAGGATAGAATACAATGGTTTCCACATGGTTTATATGGGTACAATAGTGTTTTTGTTGTTGTTGTTGTTGTTGTTGTTGTTGTTTACAATGCTGCTCTTTGAATAGAGCAATGTTGAGTAAATGCTCTGTTAAGTAGCTGATGGTATCAAATAGAAAACAAAAATATTAATAAAAATACATGAGGTGAGCAAAGTAGATATGCAAAACTCTCTTAAAGTAAGGGACTATATCCTTTAGATAAAACTAGAAGCATTATTATAGTGCTTTGCTTATAATTTAATAATAACGCACATGCTACTGTATATTAAGCACTGAACTGAATGTTCAGTATATACACATAAACACAGCCCTATTAATAAAAAGTTTATAAAAAGGATTTCAGAATATACTTTCTAAATGATGTTTTAAGAGGCATAGTAAATCAACTTATAATTGGAATAATTTCTATCATATTTCTTGTTACAATAAAATTTCTACACTTGAGCCCCTTTGTTTCAAATGTAACGTAACAGTAACATAAGAGCAAAAAGGTAAAGAGCTTAAAAATTAGGAATGTAAGATGAGAGAAATCCATCCACTTAATGGGTATTGTTAGTGATACACAATAGCAAAAATGTATAAACAACCCAAATGTTGTATGTCTTGCAATACTATGATAACATAACATATACCTATAAAATATATTGTTTGTTTCAAAAGCTACAGAGAAAGGGCCCAAGAACTATCCCACAAGAGACTAACATTGAGATATAATAAGCTGTGATTGTAGGGGCAAGCAATTAAGGTTAAAAGATGATGAGAATTACTAATAAGTAAAAGTTTCATTAAAACCGAAAAAAATAACAAAACATTTCAATTTATTCAGAAAGTTTTGTGAAGAACAGTCTAAATACTAATAATAAAAAGAGACAACTAACAGAGACCAGGGGCTGGGACTCAACGGGAATAGCACTTGCTTAGCATGCATGATCATGGGATCAAGCTCTGTAAAAACAAAAGAAAAATGCTAGGCAGACCACTGAGAGGCTGGCTTTAGCAGAATATCAAACTGACAGGTAAAACTGTCAGGAGTCCGTGACAGCTGGTAAGTAATAAAGGTAGTAAATGTCACCCTGAAAAGGACTAATCATGAACCTCCCAATCATTTAGATGGAATAACAATAGATACATTGAAAACAATTCCATGATCACTAAAAGAATATTCTATGGGCTATTTTGACATCATTACTTCTATAACGAAATTACTTTGCTAATACCTTAAGAAGATTAAAGTAATATTTATGCAAATGAGCACGCTTACACAAAACATTGCGATAGCATTTCACATACTGCTGGATTTTAAATTAAAAACTGAAGTTTGGGAGTTTTGTGTTATGGTTATGAATTAACTTATTTTTTTTCTTAAAAAGGTCTTAGACGTAATGGCATGCATAGTAAAAAGAAAACATTGGTAGATTCAATGTTTACATGGGACCCTGATGTTGAAAGCTCAGGCTTCCTTGGGCATCACTGGAATGTTCGCCTTTTATATAGGTCCATTGTGCAGTGAGGAAACGGCAACTGATGGTCTCTAAATAAAAGGCTCCTTTTCCCTCAACAGAAATAGGTGCTAGCGAATAGCTACTGTTTGCACAGTGAATTTCTAGACAAAACTTTACACAAAAGGAAAATACAAATAATTCCTAGGAGGCCTGCTCTGTGAATCTCCAGGACAACAGTCCAGCTGCTGTAATGCCATATGCGTTATTTTTAAGGTCAGTTTTGTATCAGTTACTTATTATAGTGGTACTACAAGAATATTTATAAGACAGACATCATGAAGAATTCAATATTTGGAGTTATAATTTCATTACTTGATGACCATCTTAGTATAAGACCTTTGGTGCCAACAATCTTTGGGCTATGGTCACTTATACTTTTAACATAATCAAGTACTGCCAAGAACTATCTTTCTAGGACTATTTCCATTGCTTCCTCATATTTTAGACTAATCTAGTATCTTAAAAATAGTTAAACATATTCTTTACTTAGAAAAGGGAAAAATCAGATTTTCAGCTTATAAAAATTTACCATGTTATTATTATTTATTACAGTTTAGGATTCAAATTAATCACTATGTTATCCACTAATTTACCTCTGCCCATAATTTTCAGAACATTTATGAAATTTAAGATTAATGGAACTAGGAAATTCCCGTAAAATTATTATGAGAATGTGTAAAAAAAAAGTTGAATCACAACTTAACATCTGAAATTGTATCTATAGGTATTCCTGACCATTTATTTGGATACTCCAAAAACCACATGTGTTTATCATGGGATAAAACAGCAGTACTACAAGAATGTATATATATGTATATGTATATATATGTATGTATATATGACAAATATTACACAGAATTTAACATCGAATGCAGTTCTGGGAACTCCTTCAGCCAATAGCCTTTTAGATATCAGCCCATTTGGGGCATGGTTTGATGTACTCTAAGTGCAGATGAAAACCCTGTGCAGGCCCCCTTTTCTTCTGGATTCAGTTTCCAGCTTCCAGCACAAACAGATGAGCATCTAGCCTTACGATGAGTTTTGTCCCCAAATAAATAAACTTTTGTTATACTCCATTCTGGGCTATTGTGGAACTCTTTAATATGCCTTCAGAATGCTACACTGAAAACAAGAGGAAGGAAAATGAATAACATCATTTGGTTTTTATTGTTCTTTTTATATAATACAACAACACTGGTGTCATCTTGTAGAAGCATTATTAACAGTATAATTGATACTTAGCAAGTTCAACTGCAGAAGGAGAACACAGGTATTCCAAATGCTGATTAAGTAATATTTGGGAAAAAAATCTTCTACATGTGAGGAAACAAAGCCATGTTGCCCATAAACCAATAATAGGATAACCAGAAGTTTCAAGAGGAAATCTATTAATCTGGGTAAAAATATTTTCTAAGTACTTAGAGGGCAACAAGAAAGTAGAACAAAAGTTACTAACATAAAAACTAAGCTGAAAGATCAAGAGGGCCACCTGCAGTTTGAAAGTTAAAGATATGAAAATTCCTCAATCTCCTTAAAAATATTGTTTCTGAGGCTGAATATCCCAGGAGCCTTCAGTTATACTTGATTAGAAAAGCATATAACTACATAATTCAGATTAATTAAAAATGTAATGCTTCATGGTTTGAGATCTATGATGTTTTCATCGTGTTTAATTTTTACCATTAAACATGAGGGCACTACACTATAAAATCATGTTTTGAGTAGTTATTATATTGGTTCCTCTTTATCTTTGAATGATATAGGTACAAGAACTATAACATAAATTGCATTTGAATATGAATTAGGCAGTCATATTAGTCTGCATAAGAACAGCTTTCGTATTTTTTCAGGCACCATCAAAATACAAAGTTAAATTAGACAAAATCCCACAGCAGGACAAATACATATATGAACTCACAGAGATTGTGAAAACACACATAAGACCTGGACAGGTTAAAATAAAACAGCAGAACAGAAAAGGGTAAGCAAACATAAAGACCCACACTTCACCAAGAGGTTGCGTGCAATTTGCAGAAGATGAGAAAGGGAATATAAATTTTCTTCAGTGAAGTGTCAGTGGGTCTAACTATCATACTCAAGGGAAGGCCCTATGCCTCAGGCCCCAGAGTAGTTATCCAACACAAAATGGAGTATTTTATTATGTATGTGGGTGTGTGGGTGTGACTTTTCAAGCTTTTATTTTTTCTTTCCCTTCTTATTAGGTTTGGGGATTTTTGTTTCTTTAGTTGGTATATTTTTACAGAAAACTTGAAGTCCGGTGGGCAGGAAAGAGCAAAAGAGCTTTGGAGGAGGGTTACAGAGGAAAGAATATTATCAAAATATGTTACATGAAAAGTTTTTAAAAACGTATTATTTGCTTTAAGTCTCTATTTTCACATTTGGATGAGAAAGATTTTCAAATTTCTCTCAATTCACCCTAGCCCTAAAAAAGACTATTAATGTCTTCATAAACCATGTGAGATACACTCTTAACAGGGGCTTGGTTAACCCCAAAATTCTGAGATTGTTCTAGTGGATGCTCAACGTCAATCCCTTCCCCATCTCTCTCTCCCCAAATACTCTCTCATCTGAAAAAGCCCATCAAGCATGGTTCCTTCTCCAGAAATGCTCAAGACCACTCCCACAGGGTATTTAAACTGTTGCCCAGAAAAAAACACATGTGGTTTTCAGTTTCCCTTCCCAGTCTCCTCTCTGGAGGGCCGAAAAAATCACCTGGGAGCATTTTACCCATTAAACCCGGGCTTTTTTAGTATTAAAAAATTGTTTTATTGAGCCATATATTTTTCTCTGATCCCCTCCCTGGCTCTCCCCTCCCCTTCTACTGTCTCCCATGATCCCTATCCTC
The DNA here is from genome assembly GCF_014885135.2 of Alexandromys fortis. Taxonomy (NCBI): domain Eukaryota; kingdom Metazoa; phylum Chordata; class Mammalia; order Rodentia; family Cricetidae; genus Alexandromys; species Alexandromys fortis. The sequence goes on along the minus strand of NW_026068143.1, from coordinate 3,091,599 downwards.
CCAATTTACTCAGGAGATCTTGTCTTTTTCTACTTCCCATGTAGATTAGATCCATGTATATATCTCTTAGGGTCTTCTTTGTTGTCTAGGTTCTCTGGGATTGTGAATTGTAGGCTGGATTTTCTTTGTTTTGTGTCTAAAAGCCACTTATGAGTATACTATATTTGTCTTTCTGGGTCTGGGTAACCTCACTCAGTATGATGTTTTCTAGGATCCACCTATTTGTCCACAAATTTTAAGATGTCATTACTTTCTCCCACTGTGTAGTATGCCATTGTGTTATTGTACCACGTTTTCCTTATCCAGTGTGTTCATAAACCTCGGCTTTTTCTAATTCGGTTTATTTGGATGAATTGGATTGTTGTGTGGGCAGAGAGGCTTATTAGAGTACAGAAACTTGTTTTGTTTATACTTTTTGTATTTCATTATTACTTAACATTTGTTCATTTCATTTTTTAAACTACAACACAGTTTATAGTATATCCTCAATTTTATGAGAGTCCTTAGAAATACTGATTCTAAATGAATATTACTCAAAGATTTTAACATTCACTTATACTGTGATAATTTTGAAGACTGTATATATTCAAGTTCAGGAGTATATTAAGAGCAATATAAAAAGGGCACTGCACATCAAGGTCTCACATACTCAAAGAAATAAAGAGATTTGTTTTTCCAAGAGGCAAAGTCATTCTAAAGAATCAAGAGTTAACTTTGACCAGTCACACTCCAATAGCCTTGGCATATGTTTATGTAACATTTGGCAGGGAATAATAACAAGAGCTACTGGAAAACTGCCTTCTCACCAAAAAACACACATCCAAAAGTAAATTACTACTTATTATAAGGGAGGTTGACAAGACACAGTCACAGGCAGGCATGCATACAATCAAAGAGCTTTACATAAATCACAATAGTGTTTGTGAGACAGCTTGCTCAAGGGTTTATTTACACTATGCTTCAAGATCATTCTCACTACAAAGGCTTTCAAGTAATCACTCTGACCAGTGTTTGTTAAAATGCATTGAGAGTCAAGCTAGTGTTAACTAGATTTTCTGAACAGAAAGTGAATGGGTCAACCATAGTACTACACAGACAAGAACATAGTACTACACAGACAAGAGTTTGAATTGTCCTTGTCGTTTATTTTTTTTTAATCCAGTGAATGTTGCAATTGGGTAAGGGAAGACTTAAAACACTGGAGTCTTGTTTGACATTAGCAATTTGATACATTCCTCCAAGGTTCTCTTTCACATAATGATGTGACAATTATCTTTCCTGATTTTTATCACTTCACTAACAGCTTTCATTTTTAGAAGACTTTTTATGTTGTCATTAAAAACTGTATTATTACTACTTGGAATAGGATAAAAATGGACAAACTAATATCATATTAAATGTAGCACAAATAATAAAAACTCAGAGTCAGATATTGGGGTTCAACCTGAAAAGCAGAAAAACAAAGCAGCCAAGCCACTAGAGTAGTCTTACCTTTACCAAAGCTGTGCAACCGGAGACTAAGCCAACTAAACTGACTAAGCAGACTAAGCATCTCTCTCCTCGAATTTATATTTCCTTTAGTGATTGGATTAAAGGCTTGACTCGCTAGTATTGGGATTAAAAGTACACCACCACCTGGATTTGTTATAGCATTGATCCTGTGTAGCCCAGATCAGCATTGAACTCATAGAGATCCATCTGCCCCTGTCTCCCAAATCCTGAAATTAAAAGTGTGTGCCACTACTGCCTGACCTCTAGTGACGTAGCTTTGCCCTTCTGACGTTTAGGCAAGCTTTATTTATTACAACATGAAATAAAATATCACTATAATATTAGGAACAAAATTGCAAATAAAATAAAATTATTCAGATAATTATTCCAAAGAGGCTATACTGTGGGACAATGGTCTTGTATCCTATAAAGATTTGTCATTTGTATTGGTTTAATAAAATGCTGATTGGCCAGTAGCCAGGCAGGAAGTATAGGTGGGGGAGGGGACCAGAAAACGAGAATTCTGAAAAAAGGAAAGGCTAAGTCTGCAGTCTCAGACTGGTAAAAAAAAAAATAAAGATACTCAGAAAATGATTTTCAGGACTCTAGATTTTGTTTTGGTTGGAATAATGCTAGTACAAAAATATTAGGTAAAAGCATGGAAACAGTGTGTGAAAGAAATTCGGAAAGTGAAGGAAGAATGAACAGGTGCTTTATAGTGGAGTGGTAGGGAAAAGAAACTATTCCACATGACATTAAAGTGGTTGATACATGCCATTATATGCTTGTCCAAACATAGAGAACCCCAATCTTAGGAACAGAGAAACGTGGAAGGAATAGATAAGGAAAAGCACAGCAACAGTTTCATTCAATTTTTCATGAACCTAAAACGACCATAAAATAGTCTGCTAATTAAAACAATAAGATGACATAAATCATTTACGGCTAGTTAATTAAGTGCATGAGAATAATATCATAATTTCTATGAAAATTGCTGTACACAAAACATGATATAAAACAGAAATATATGAAAAGTGCATAGTAGCAAACTCACGGTAATAGCAAATAGAGTTATTTCTTTGAAAAATACAATCTAAAAACAAAAAATGTAAAAGCTAAAAAACCTGAACTTTGTACTGCAATATTGTTATGTGTAGAGGGTTTCACTGAAGGATTCATGGTTCTTGGTTTAATGATATTAAGAGGTAATAGGATCATTAAGACATGGGGCCTAGAAGGAGTTTATATCTATTTCTCTAAGTATGTGATGCCCTCATCTGGCATGCATTCCTACAGTACAATTATCTGAGATGGTTGTTCAAGAAAACACAGCATTCCTAGACATGGTGGTATGATGACTGAACTTTCAGCCTTCCAAATGTAAAACTTAATAAACTAATTTTATTTATAATAAACTCAGCCTCACTTATTTTGTTAAAGTAAGTGGAAATAGACTCATATTACTTTGAAATGGTTGACTATATATTTAGAAGTTACACCAAACTCTGTATATGTGTATATATTTTATTCTTAACCTGTAAAATGCTAGGATTTTCCTAATCTCTGTACAAATAATAAAAAAATAGAGGCTTCTTATCAAGTAAGATGTAGTTTATTATTTTTAAAAAAGTCATTTATTTATATGTAATCTTTGTATGTACATTTGCATGCCAGAAGAGGGCATCAGGTCTCACTATAGATGGTTGTGAACCACCATGTGGTTTCTGGGAATTGAACTCAGAAGTCGGTGCTCTTAACACTGAACCATCTTCCAAGCTCCTATGCTCTACTTTACTTAAAATGACTAATCAAAAACTGTAAATACGTGAGCATGAAATATTGGTATCAAGAGTCTAAATTCTTCACAATCGGATATTATGTTTAAGCATATCTTGTGAGCAAACAACTTAAAACAAGTTTTGCAAGCAATAATTCCTTTGCCCACCTTGCTAACTAAGTTTCTGTTATATTTATGTGCTTCTCTCAAGTCCTGGATAGTCACCATTCCATATCTAGGCAGAAAGTATAAAGTAAAAATAATCTATGGCAGGGCACCTCCATTCACATGCTTTTTCTCCTTTTACTGAAATTATCTGGGATTCACAAAAATTAAATTAATTAAAAAATTGTCAGTAATTAAGAAAAGAGGCATTAGGAATTCTTGCTTTCGTTTTGTAAGTCACAACACTGCAACCTTCTATTTATTTAATATGAATAACACTGAAAAATGTGGGGAAAAAAGTGCTACTCAAACTCCTTACTAGGCATGTACCTACTCCTCATGGAAGCAAATTGGCAGCATTATTCCATTTTGTGAAAAGTGTTTTGGTCTCGAAAAGACTAATAGAAAACAGCATAACATCCACTGAAATGGCCAGTTGTTCACAAAATATAGTTCATAATATAAACAATCTCTTTAATTATAAAGTAAGATGATTACTCCAAATTGCCCTTGACAGTACAAAGAGTGCATCATGATGTATTCTCAAAAAAGAGGAAAGGAAAGTATACTAAACTAAGAGGCCAAGAATGATAGTAATTTCATATTTCCAGATGTTTCACTTTCTGCTTAATTACATAAACTCATAGACTACATGAGATGTTCTCTAAGTCTTATGAGAATAACTTAAACTCTAAAAAAGCCACACACTATTTTTCTAATGGAGTAACCACTGTTTTTTTGTATTATGAAAAGAAAGATTAAACATTGATTTCACACTTGGATAACTGCACCACCTATAAATCTAGATGAAAACAAGAAAAAGAATTTATCAGTGGCATTTTGGGAGCTCATGGTGTGTTTTAAGACATTCCCTTATCAAAGGATTCTAACCTGAGGATATTTTATCTAAATGCTAAGTGGCTTTTAAACACATTCATAACAACAAAAAACTTAAATATAATGTCGTCAGAACTAAAGACAGTATGCAAGAATGTACTAAATTATACTTAGAGTGTAGCTCATAATTTTCTTGTATATATACCATTCTCTGAAAACTGGCCAAGGAAGCACCTGGTATAAAGAGAGGTTTCAAGGAAGTGGTTGATTTAATGAAGAAACAACTTTATTGAGTAAACATATCAAGGAATGTGCAAATGAGTTAACAGGGCCAAAAAAAATCAATAAAAGGAGGGAAAGAGAAAAAAGATCAGAATATTAAATACATTTACAGTAGGAATCTTAGAAGGATTTACCTAAGCTAGGTCTCTTAATGAATGAATGCAGGTAGAAAAGACGAGGGAAATTTCAAAATTCAACCACTTTTATTGTACATCAATGAAAATCAAAATAAGATGCTATAAAATGAAGCACAAATGGATTTATGTAAACAAAAACACACATAGATTAGAAACTAACATTATAAAAAAATCTTCAATTTCCAAATTAATGCTGGTTCAGCATTTAAATTGGCTTAACATTAGCTTTGAAATATTTGGCTTCATTATATCTTTGCTTATTTTGTGAAACTTTACATTAATTCTATGATTTCTAAATACTTGAATGTGCTTCAGCATTTTCCTTCAGTTTTAAAAATGTGATCACATTCATATCATTAATGAAGTAGAATAAAATATCTTCATTATAAATGACAATAAATGGCTTCTATGATAAATTTCTAAAAGACTCAAAACTGAAATAAAATTCAATTGGAAAATTGGATATATTTCTAATTCATATTCCTGCTTCACATTGACATACCAATAAATATGAATAGCAATAGAAATGACATTCAATATTCATATAACACTTACTATGGACCATATCACTGTTCTCAGAATTTTCCTATCTTTATCTCTCATGAAAATGGTAATTTGTTTGTGGATATTGATGAACTTATACCAAAATCAATATTAAGATTTTCTCCTATTTTACAAATGAAGAAATTCAGATATTTAGAGGGTATGTGACTTGCCGAAGGTCACTTGGCTAGGAAGTGGTAGAATGATTACAAAACCAGCATTTGGACTCCAGAGTTTATTACTGTTATATCTGACACTGGGGCCTGAGAATCTCAATCTCTCTCTCTCTCTCTCTCTCTCTCTCTCTCTCTCTCTCTCTCTCTCTCTCTTTTCCTGAGGAAATGCAGCTGGTCTGTTGCAAGAAGTTTTCAACTGACAAATGTCTGTCTATACTGGGTTCTCAGAGAGTAGAAGCTAAGGAATTGATATGATCCATGGAGTCATAAATGCAAAAGCTCAGAATTTAGGAAGGGATTAGGAAAAAAAGATTAAAACATGATTTTTCATGAAAAAGAAAGAGAAAATTTGTGAACAGAAATAGAGGCAAGGAGAAGTAACAAAAGTAATGTCAGAAATCAGAATCAAAAATAGACATTTGCTAGAATACTGACATTAATAATTATAGTAACAATAACAATGACAAAGTCACTATGAGGAGCAAATCAAAGAAAAGAATGATCCATTTTAACTGCATCAACTGGGTTCTCGGACCACTTTACAGAAACTGAAAGTTTTGTCTATGAATTATTTTTGTTTTTGTTTGTTCGTTTTAGTCATTCTCTTTCATTCTCAACTACTACTAAATATTAAACACTAATCATTATCTCTTTTTCATCCTTTTTCCATTTCCCATGGCTCCTTCACAGAATTATTACTGTATATCTGATTGTGCTGATTGACTGTTTTAACTAAGGAGTAAGTTATTAGGAGCTAAGAAACTCTTAATAGCACTGGGTATACCAAAGACAAGGATTGGTGGGAACTGGTGACAGAGAAAAAGAATCTACAGGCTGATGTTCTCATGAAAAACATATTTTAAAAGAGTCAAAGGTCCCTTTTTGAATGCCAATTTTAATTCCATTTCTTTTCCATGCTTATTTTCCTGGCACAGTGGTATGTGTAGGGCTGAGTACTGTTAAAATCGTTTGCCTGCCGATGCTAGGAAGCTCCAGGCATTTAAGCTCACTCAGTAATTAAGAGACAAAGGTGTTACAGCCTTTAATTTCTTTAATGCTAGCACTTGGGCACCAAGTACTGAGGTAGGAAAGGCACACTGACAAGCACAGGAAGTGACAGATGACAGCAAGGGAGATGACAAAATACCTACCAAAGGCAAACATTACAGCTATTAAGTGACAGCAGACTGGGACCATGAGCCTCTGCTGGTATTCTCTCTGTGCATTTCTATCCAACTGAAAACTGACAAGCAAGAACACAGCAGCTGTCCACCCCCTTTTCTCCATGGCTATTTTCTGCTCAATGAACACATGAAGGAAAGAGAGAGGTAGGCAGAGTTATTTCTCCAGTCTCCTTGATTTTATCTATGTTCAGTCAAAGGCTGCCCCCTTTTCCTGAAAAGATGTCCAAACAACAGTCAAAGGCAATGCTTAACTTTGAGCAACTTTTTAAAACAAATATCTGATGGTGTCCTGCAGAGACATCATCCTGTACTTTCAGTCTACTTTTCTGCAACAAATTTTTACTCATTCCCCAACGTCTAAGTTTACTTTTCTATTTTGTATTTCATCAACAGTAGGGATTAGGCATAAGCAATGTACACTCAACCCCATAAAACTGGTGGTTCCCCCCCCACACACACACTTATTTATTTGCATGTGTGTTCCTCTGTGTATTGATATGCACATATAGGGGAGTGCCCATAAAGACCAGAAGAGGGAATAATATTTCATGGAAGTGAAGTTACAGGTAGTTGTGAGCAAGCCTGGGAAAGATAAGAACCTAACTCCATTTCTCTGCAAAAGTAGCATGTCCTTAACCACCGAGTGATGTTGCCTGCCTTGCCATTTTTAAACTGAGGAAAACATGCAGAATCGTATGTTTCATTTGTTTGTTTGTTTTGGTTGTTTGTTTTTTCAAGATAGGGTCTCTCTGTGTAGCTCCAGCTGTCCGGGAGTTCTCTCTGTAGACCAGACAGGCCTCAAACTCATGGAGATCTGCCTAGCTCTGCCTTCTGTATGGTTTCATGGCTATTAATCACAATCATAAAACAGTCTTAAAAAATTGCAAATTCCTTCAGACAAAGTCTTTGCTAACATTTGAAGAGATTAAATTCACCACACCTGCCCATGCCTTCCCAACACTCCCAGGCATTCTGCAATCTATATAATTTTTTCTCATTTAGTATCAATACAGGCACATATTATTAAACTCAACTTTGTGTCCCAAGCCTCAAAAGAGCTAAATGGCTCTCTTAAAAAAAAAAAAAAAAAAAAAAAAAACAGCATTTGATTCCATCTTTTTTTTTAAATTAATTCTGGCGATTTTCTCACACTTATGGAACTGAACTCTGAATATTCTACATATCACCAAAATAGCACATATCATTTTCCTGTACAATTATTTTTAAAAAGTGTTATAAGTCCTAAATTAAGGATGCCTCAAATGGAGAAGCTAAGTTATTTTATACTATTTATATTTTCACTTCCATTCCAGCATATAAAATGGTTTATTGCATGAACTTAACACGTGGACAAAGAATCCAGAATCAAACTGAGCGGCTCAGTGCCCAGATCTGTCATTTCTGTTACATCTTAGGGGAGTCACTTAACCATCTGGAGCATCAACTATTGAAATGTTTTTCCTAATTACCCTTCAAAATCATTATATACTTCAAAAAGATATGATGATTGAATGACAGATTATATGTAACACACTTAGTACAGTAAAATCATTCAATAAATATTATTGACTAGTATTTTTCGGTATTTCTAAAAACAATGTGTTTTAGCACCAAGATTATCTGAAAATACTTTCCCTAAAATACCGTGACCTACATAATCATATCTATTTTTTTTCAATATGGCAAAATTCCCTTCATTTTTCAGAAACAAAATTACTCCCCAAATGAAACCTTTTCATCTGCCTCAAGCAAAATTAATATCCCCTAGGTAGTTCTCATACTTTAGCTATATGGATTCTGACATTATAATATAAAGTATTCTTCATCGCTATACTTGTTCAGTAGAATATAAACCCTTTCATGTGAGGAGTCACATCTATTGAGCTGTAATAAAACTGAACACATAATAGATACTCAGGAAGTATGAATAAATAAAACAAGTAAAGCCTAAGCAACATATCAAGTCCCTGTTAAAACTGTCAAAAACTATAAAGGAATAGTTTCAGATTCTTAATTAAAAACTGCCATGCATACTCTAGTAATTCTTATCAATTATTTAATTTGAAGGGAGAATAAATATCTGGAGTTAGGAAAGAACGTTTTGCTTCTTGTCCTAAGATTTTTTAGAAACTAGAAAAAAATTAGAGATGAAAAACTTAAATAGTTTCATTATTAATTTGCTCTAAAGACACCCCTATGGAGAAATTAACACTGTGAAAAAAGATTGAAGACACAAGGAAGTTTAGAAATGGGAAACAGAGCAGACAGGAAAAGAAAGCAAGGTGTGAGGCTTGTATTTGAAAATCAGAAAGAGAAAAAAATAATGTGGCAATTTAAAATATGATACAGTGTTGCCTGGACTGAGTGTTCAAAATGGTAATGTTTTCACAGACAAAGATTATTTCATAACATTAAAAGTATATACATCATTAATCATTTTCTTTTAAGACATCTTACTCTACCATTGCTTCATCTAGCTTTTTGGTGATCTTTGAAAAACATCAAAAAGAAAATTAAAAAGTGAAAAATTAAGGAAAGTTAGAAAATAATTGATTCTATTCTATTTCATAATTAACTTGAAAAATGACTACTCTAACAAATGAGTTAAAATAATAAGAAAAAGAGAGTATATTTAGATCTTGACCCAAGAATTACTATCTTACTATCTCCCATGGAATCAATATGATCTCAATTTAAGAAAGAGTTAACATTAATAACTACATCATATCCAGGAGGTATGATGCCATCTCTGGCATCCAGGATATAAAGCAAGCACATGGTGCACAGATACACATGCAGGCACAAACACAAACACATAAAACGAACAAATCAATCTTTTAACTTAACACCTGCTGGTATAAAAAGTGAATTGATACTGATAAAATGACCACAACTACATTAGACATGCATTAACTCACTCAAAAAGCCCAAAGTAGATAACATTATTATCCCCAGTTCCTATCTTAAAAAATACAGGGAAATTAAGGATATTACCTAGTATAAATTAGGCAGTGGAAGAAGAGAGTCTGAGCACTGAGAGTCGGTTCCATAACCTGCTTTCCTGTTATTACTTTTCTAAAAAAATCTAACATGTCAATTGACATCAGCTTTCCTTTTTTACCATGACCTCCTGCTGATACACAAGAAGTGGAAATAAAAAAAAGCAAACTTCACTAATATTGATTATAGCATAAATTGCTGTCTGTAACAGAAAAATGCAGCTAATCCACGTAACTTCGTTTATCATTTTAAGATTGTGAACAAAGGGGTCTCTACTGAGACTAGGTTGGTCTCCAATTAGAAAATCATCCTGTCTTTGCCTCCCCAATACAGATTACAGGCATGAGCACCACACTGATTCATGTCTAATTGTTATTTCACAAAACAACTAGAAAATTAATATGTGTTTAGTTTCACTAAACAACAAAATTTACCAATATTAATGGAATATAGTTTTATAAACTAAAAATGATTAATCTATTATTCAGACACTATCGTTTATATCCATACAGAAAAGAAATTTAGAGGAACTGAATTGGTTGTAAGACAATGGTCATTTTTTTTTTTCAATCAAGTAACATTCTACTCAGAAAATATGAGAATGCAATAAATTGGAAGGATGTACATGAGACAAGTAACACAGTTTACATTTTCTAAGCAGAAATGTCACAGCACTTAAAGGTTAGTACATATAAATTGTCACCTTCACTGAAGTATAGTATGACTATATCTTCAGAATGCAACAACATTATATAATAATATGATAATATAATATTATAATAATAATACAGTTAAATCATATGAAGTAGTTCAGGATGTCCTTTACAGAAAAAAAGCATTTATTTCCTTTACCAAAAGCTATCATTTAACTATGGTCCTTTATTTAATCTGATAAAACTAAATCTATACTAATGGACAATGACATCTGTAATGAAAACGTCAATTGAATATATGATAGACAGATGTCTACTTTATACATTTGAGAACTAAATTCACTATTTCAGTTTTAATGTTTATGCTACCCATTGAAATCTATTCAAAGAGTATTAAAAGGGTGACATTTAATATAATCAAAAATGATCACAATCTTTAGATAAAATAGAAAAAGCTCACACTGTTCAAAGACATTGAAGAATATTAACAAAATGGAGATAACTATAGAGGTGGGATATGAATGCAGCCCTACCTAGAGAAAGATGAGTAACAGTTCAAGGTCTTCTGAAATCAAAGGAGCCTAAAAAGGACTCATAAAATTAAAAATAGTTGATTATACAATTTATAGTTACCAGGAACCAGTAGCCTTATGATTTCAATATAGCATTCAAACTTTAATAAGATTACATGCATGTAAAAAAGTTGAAGATTTTTAGAGTCATAAGATGGAAATGAGAAAACAAACAACAAATAAAAGCTATTATGTTCTATCATTTCTTCATTATCTTTTATCATGGGCCTAGTTTGGAGTATGACTACAGGTCCATTTATGTATATTAAGGTTCAACCTTAATTTAAAAAAATCACTGAGAGAAACCCCAAATTCAACACATTTGTGATATCCAACTTCATATCATCCAAATTTATGGCATCTCTCTCTCCCTCCCCCCTCTCCCTCTCTCTCTCTCTCTCTCTCTCTCTCTCTCTCTCTCTCTCTCTCTCACACACACACACACACACACACATACACACACTATAATTGAGAATGATACAAGTGCAACAAGTTATAAAAAATGAATTATAGAAGTGACCTAAAATTTGACACAACACAGACTCTAATTAAGGCAATATTTAATGAACTCATTGTTTTTATTAAGAAAAATAATGAGTAAAATTTGGCCTTATCATTAGACACTTTCTTAACAAATGTGACAGTATTGTCAAGGAGAATTCAACTACCTACTTAGTTTCTGTCAACATTTTACTGACAAAAATGCTCTAATAGAATCCTTGACCTTCAATACAGAGTTTAAACGCATCAAATACAAATCATTAAGTATTTTTCAAAAGCATACAATAACAATTTTGACATTTTACAAGGTCATTTTTCAGAAGCATAAATGAATAAAGGTTTCATTTTGTAAAATCACTAACATAACTTCTATTAAATCGTATAAAATTAAAATTAATAAGGTCAATCATATCCAATGTTTTCTTTTACTAGTATCAAAAACTGTGTGACAAAAATAATTTGAATCAAATTATGAATATTTTCTCATTCCCACCCAATACATTTCATTGTGAATGAAGCAGTCTAAGCATGAAACATCTACATGATGATTTGCTTCCAAGGGAACGAGTATGAATTGCAGAAATTTTTAAGCATCTAACTGTATTTGACATCTAGATGGAGAGCTGGAACAAGTAAGTGTAAAATGTAATAATATATTACATTATATACCTAAGGTATATAAAAAATCAAATAATTTATCTTTAAGTTTTTCTTTTTTAAGACTATTTAAAGAGAACTATCTATTTTGATTGGGATTGTATTTATTCAGGTTTTTTTTTTTTTTTTGTGTGTGTGTTGTATGGTTGTCCTTGCATGTGTTCAGAGACAGGTTTTCAAACATACCAGTGAGTCAACATACCCTAATCCCTTGGGTAGGTTTGCATTTTATATGTATGCCTGACTTCACAATTACTGGCATTCAGAAACTTTACTCTTTAGGTATTAACTACCTGAAACTATATTAGACTACACTGAAATATTTAATATTTAATAAAAGCAAGAACACACTTCATTCATTTGCCATTAGTCTCTTTGGCAAATAGTGATTCATGAATACTGCAGTTAAGCATTATATATTAAGAAAATTTGTAAGTTTTCCATGACGGTTTGGACCTGATTTTATCTCAATTAAATATCCATGAAAACATCTACAACAAGAAAGTAAAGAAAATAATAAAAGTAGCCAAAGTAAATAGAAATTCTTCTGTCTCAGCAAGGTTGTTATTTAAATTTCTAGGCTATGCGATTTTCTAGTAGTTGAACATCTCCAGCTACATATCATCCTCAATGGAATTCAGGATTCATTCTTCCATTATCCTCCAAAATATTTTATTTCCTTTCTATTATCTCAATGAGTGTCATCATCTTCAGTGGCTGTAAACTCAACAAATGTTGATATGACTTGCATCCACTCTAACTTTGAACATGTACGGGTTAAAAAATATTTTCCATTTTGGAAAATTCTAAAAGATTTTATTCTGTCTCAGATTTTATTGTCACAGAAATAGTCATCTGTTAAAAATAATTTCTATCTTCTTGAAATAGTTCACTCGTTGGCATATTTTCAGACATTTTCTTCAACTACTTCCTTGTTGGCATATCTTTTATTGGGTATTCCTCCTACACGTCCACAAAATTTTGGTATCTGCAGAAAATTTACAGGAACAGCACTGTTTTGTTTTTATTTGTTAGATTGGTTTGGACTGTTATTATGCATTTTCTCTCCTATGTCTTTAGATAATTCCGACTACATTCAAGACTTAAAATTTTAACTTTTTGCTCCAAAGTCTAACTATGTAGCATAGCTTGGGCTGGAGTTTGATATGTAGCCCAAGCTAGACACAAAATTTCAATTCTCATTCTTGAAGATTTAAGTATCTTGGGATTACAGCCCTGTAGCACTATAGGTAGCATCATTTCCATGGTGTCTAATGTATAGAGTAGCCCTAACACACAGTCTTTCTCTGACTCAAACCCAGACAGTCTTCTGAAACCAATTTACAATATATAATTACCCACAGCATGTGGACATCTGAATTTCTTACTTTGGAAATTTATTATATCAGAAGTTTAATTTGTTGTCCTCTTCCTTTCCATCATCGATCTTCTTATAGAAGAAGGTACATGGGAATTATATTTTACCTCTTTTATTCTTCTCTGTCACATTCCCTGGTTTACTGTCACCAATAACTGTTAATTTCTCTCAAATGTTTATCTTCTTTCTCAACAATGCTACTGCCATTATCATAGTTCAAATCAGTAAAATCTCAGAATTAGAATATTATTTAAAAGGTACTGCTATCCACAGGTCCTTCATAACACATCCTCCTTATTTGAAAAGTTCACTCACGTACTTTCTGTATAGCACACACACACACACACACACACACACACACACACACACACATTTTCCATTCTCTCTATTAGTACTACCCATGCCTGTCTATCCCTGCTATTCTATACCAGTTTGTTTCTCACATTCAAGTCAATTCATTTTGTTATTTGATACACTCAATTTAATCTGTGAGACCATAGGTTTTACAAGTATTCACTAGAGCATTTTGGACTTAGCAGGGGGCTTGCAATTGGTGATAATGACTCCCCATATTCAGGATGCATCAGCAGCCAAAGATTCAGCAGTAAGAACCACAGTCACATTAGCCCTTATCCAACCCATGAGAGACTGCTCAGCCAAACACTGATTCATAATTTTTCATGAATAGTAAGAAAATTAGTTCTTTTTGTGTCTCTCTATAGTAATCACAACAGTGTATTATAGCAGTTACTTGATATCACCATCTCCTCCCATTCTCTGAGCTCTAATATGTTTTGATAACACACATTCTTTTAAATATACAAAATGAAAAAAGTAATTTAGATTGCTAATGACACATTAATTGTGTCATTAGACCAAAAACACTCATTATACCTGAAATAAAAGGAACAAAAACCCCCTACTATTTAGAAAAGAAGCCAAAATCATTTTGAAATATGACTGTGGTTTCAAAGAGAAGGAAGCTGAGCTGTGTGATACAGCATGATCGATGTTCTCCCTTACCATACATATCTGTTATTGTTGAGAAAATTTGAGTGTAGATTCTTTTTCTCATATACTTCTTATTAGAAGTAAGTGTCAAAGATTCAAAAGGAATATTGCAAATTACATGCCTTGTATTCAAAAGAAAAAGGTAAACTCTTCTGCTATGTGGTTTTATTATCCTGGTATTATGACTGTCCTTTATCCAATTACCTTCTGACAGTTCTATTCAGGTTTAATGCCAACCAACCAGCGAAAATACTATTGTCAATAATCTTCCTAGTTTAATTGGTCTGAATATATCCAAAGCCTAATACTCTGCCCATTAATATTTCAGGCCAGAAAATGGTCTAGCAGCATGCATAGCAAGTATATTCACCTATGCTTGGGAAACGCCTATCTACGAACTTTAAATTACTATTGCAAACTTCAGTGATTATGGAAATTCAGCTTGGATACACTTTCAATGTGCTCAATCACCAGCAAATACACCCACTAAAAGGAGATAGTGAGTAAAACAGTTATTATTCCCCATATATTATTATACACCAGAACTTTTGTTTTTTCATTACTGCATTCCAGGTATGCTGGAGTATGCATTCTTTCAAAAGAAATGAGTTAAAATTTGAAGCACTACAAGTAATTGCACCAGTGGCTTCTAACATATTACAGACATAGAGACAGAGAATATACTGTGTTGGTCCTATGTTTTCATACAAGTGCAATAAATTGACTCAACATTAGCAGAAAAAGCTGCATAGATTCTCTAAGAGACAGTGGCTATGGTTCTTTTTGGAGGCTCGGCTACAGAGCATTTAAATGGGGCTTGTGAGCAGAGTGGTACTAGTTGTTTAATGCCAACGAAGACCTGCTAGATCCCTGGAGCTGGGATGGCTCACAGAGGTGGTGAGCATGGCTCCCAAAGATGGTGAACATGCCTCAATCATGTTGGACTGGGTAGAACAAACAGGCAGGGCTGTTGATTTAGTCTTAGCCATGCCCGCTTACCATTTAAAAAAAAAAAGGCACTCGTCATCAGAAAATAATTAGATATGTGATAAAACATAGATTCAGAAAAAAATAAACCTCTGAATGGGTCATGTGTAAAAATGTACATAAATAACTTCGGTGATGTGGCAGGTTACAAGATCAACTCAAAAAAAAAAAAAAATCAGTAGCCCTCCTATACACAAAGGATAGAGAAGCAGAAAGGGAATTCAGAGAAATTTCACCTTTTATGATAGCCACAAATAGCATAAAGTATCTTGGGGGTAACTCTAACCAAGAAAGTGAAAGATCTATTTGACAAGAACTTTAAGTCTTTGAAGAAAGAAACTAAAGAGGACACCAGAAAACGGAAGGATCTCCCAAGCTCTTGGATGAGTAGAATCAACATAGTAAAAATGGCAATTCTAACAATTAAATCCCCATTAAAATCCCAAAAAAAATTCTTCACAGACCTTGAGAGAGCAATAATCAACTTTATGTGGAAAAAAAAAAAAAAAAAAAACAAGGATAGCCAAAACAGAGGCATTACCATCCCTTACTTCAAACTCTGTTACAGAGCTACAGTATTGAAAACAGCTTGGTATTGGCATTAAAACTGGGAAGTCGACCAGTGGAATCGAATAGAAGACCCGGATATTAACCCACAAACCTATGAACACGTGACTTTCGACAAAGGACCTAAAGGTATACAATGGAAGAAAGAAAGCATCTTCAACAAATGGTGCTGGCATAACTGGATGTCAACCTGCAGAAGAATGAAAATAGATCCATATCTATCACCATGCAAAAAATTCAAGTCCAAATGGATTAAAGACCTCAATATTAATCTGAATATGCTGAACCTGATAGAAGAGAAAGTAGGAAGTAGTCTACAACACATGGGCACAGGAGACCACTTCCTATGTATAACCCCAGTAGAAGAGACAATGAGAGAAACAATAAGTAAATGGGACCTTCTGAAACTGAGAAGCTTCTGTAAAGCAAAGGACACAGCTACTAAGACAAAAAGGCAACCCACTGACTGGGAGAAGATCTTCACCAATCCTGCAATGGACAAAGGTCTGATCTCCAAAATATATAAAGAATTCAAGAAACTAGACTTTAAAATGCTAATTAATCCACTTAAAAAATGGGGCACTGAACTGAACAGAGAATTCTCAACAGAAGAAGTTCAAATGGCCAAAAGACACTTAAGGTCATGCTCAACCTCCTTAGCAATCAGGGAAATACAAATCAAACCAACTTTGAGATACCATCTTATACATGTCAGAATGGCTAAAATCAAAAACAGCAATGATAGCCTTTGCTGGAGAGGTTGTGGAGTAAGGGGAACACTCATCCATTGCTGGTGGGAATGCAAACTTGTGCAACCACTTTGGAAATCAGTGTGGCGGTTTCTCAGGAAATTCAGGATCAACCTACCCCAGGATCCAGCAATACCACTCTTGGGAATATACCCAAGAGATGCCCTATCATACTACAAAAGCATTTGTTCAACTATGTTCATAGCAGCATTATTTGTAATAGCCAGAACCTGGAAACAACCTAGATGCCCCTCAATGGAAGAATAGATTAAAAAAAATGTGGAATATATACGCATTAGAGTACTACTCAGTGGTAAAAAACAATGATATCTTGAATTTTGCCTGCAAATGGATGGAAATAGAAAACACTATCCAGAGTGAGCTAACTCAGATCCAAAAAGATGAATATGGTATATACTCACTCATAAGTGGTTTCAAGCCATAAAGAACGGACATTGGGTGAATAAATCGTGATTCTAGAGAAGATAAATAAGAAGGTGAACCCAAAGAAAAACATATAGTTATC
>NW_026068143.1:3066570-3073288 GCF_014885135.2 Alexandromys fortis | reverse complement strand
TATGAAGTTAAAAATGTACATAGGATTGGAAGAGATAGGAAAAATATCATAAACAGTTATAGAAAAGTAAAAGAAATGCAAAAGAGTACAGACAGTCATAGATTAAAAGAGGAAAGAAAAATAAGCCACTAATAGGAAGTTACTTTATCCACAGTACACAGTTAATGAAAAAGTGATGATTTGTTGTAGAGCCTGATGAATAGTAAAAGAAAGGATGAAACTTATGCAATTATGCAAATTCAAAAACTGTAACACAGTTTATAACAGTTCATGAAATAGAATGATTTGGTCTTAATCATCATTGTCCTATTATTACATGTGCTATCTAGGAAGATAATTCATTTCTCTATGTCTTATTTTCTTCATGTACAAAAGGAACAAATAACTAATCTCACAGGGTTATAAAAAATAAAAAATGAGTTAACACACTTGAGACAATTATAACATTGTTTGACACTGAGCATCAAAGGCCATATAAGAACAAGCTATTATAATTGGCATTTATTTTACATTTTCTATTTGTGAGTGCATTTAATCTAGTTTTCTTTTTTCAATGTAAAAAAAACTGAAATCATTCACATGGATGTCAGGTGTAAAAAATATAATTGAATATGGTATATGTTAAAGTATAGTGTTACTGAGAAAGGAAATGCCAAGATATCATCCTGATTCCACAAATACTGATATGATAATCAAGGTGTTTATCACTGGCAGGACAGCATCATTCTCATTCACAACGATGAAAACAGATTAAGAACCTCTGATAACAGCCAGATTCCACTGATCCTGGCATGATGATGAAGATGAGTATCATTCCACAGGGTGTTATCCACTTTATTCCCCCCAAAAGAGACGAAACTAAGAATTTTTTTTAGCAAACTTAGTTTTCTTCCAGAAAGGGAAAGAAAGAATTAGTTAAACAAAAGGAACAGCATATGAGAGTCAGAAAATACTGTAGTCATTGTGGAGGGATGTAGATCTGAAGTACAGATGCTTAAAAAGTAGAGTAACTAGTATAGGAGGTCGTTCTGTCTATTTTTGCTTTCATTGGTTAAAAAAGGAACTGCTTTGAGCCTAAAACAGAGCTGTAGGGGAACATAGTTAGGTGGGGAAAACTAACTGGCATGCTGTAATGAAGAAAGCAGAGTCTGAGAGATGCCATATAGCCACTTGAGACAGACAATGGGAATTTACCTGGTAATCCACTGCCACATGACAATACACAGATTAATAGAGATGGGTTAAATTAAGACATAAGAGTTAGCCAATAAGAAATTAGAGCTAATGGGCCAAGTGGTGTTTTAGTTAATAGAGTTTCTGTGTGATTATTTTGGGACTTGGTGGCCGGGATGAACAAGCAGTCCCTCATCCTACAACTCATTGCCAAAGTTTAGTATCTCATCAAAGACCCGTAATGGAGTCCTAAGGTAAGGAACAACCAGAAGAAAACTGATATAGATATGAATAATTTGCATTGGTATGGATTTGCTTTATTAATATAAATTTAAGGTTAATTTTGTTATATGTATATGTATTTCTGATTTTGATTAAGGTATTGCAATTGTATAGCTCATTTAAAAATGTAATGTATAATTATGAAATATGGGTTGTTATTGAATACTCATCAATAATAGTCAAGCTTGTAGTTATGTTAGTTAGATTTTCTAGATATATAGAGATATATTTCAGTTAGATAGGCATTCTTCATATCTTTCAAAGACAACAGAATATGGCATTTAATGTTTTAATAACTTTGGGCTTTTCATGACAATGAGACATGTCTGCTTCTGGCAGCACCAATCTACTTCAAGAGGAAGATGGGCATCAAAGAGGCTCCTTATGGAATTGGTTAGCTGCTCTTGCCTGGACTGTTGCAAAAGTAAACTGGACACACAGAACCCACAGAGAGAGGACTACTGAACCTGCCTAAAGGTGAGATGATCCTTCGGAGTTCCTGCTTCATGAAAGAGTATGTGAGACATTCTGCAGGACACAGAAGAAAGTGAATGAACTGTCTTTAAATTTTCCCGCTTCATGAAAATGTCTGTTGGATACTATGGGCCTGAAGGCTGAAGATGGATGTCCCAATGGTACAGAAGAACTTTGGGTGACTGTATAGCCAGCGAGTTGTCTCTGTCATTTCTGGGGTTTGGAAGTTGCTTATTTCTTGTTTACTTAGGTAATATTATATCCTTCTGGAGTCTTTGATGGAGTTGAAGAATAGATAGTTATAATTTTCCTTTGTTATGATACAAGATAAAAGATATGAATATTGTAACTGTAATTCTTGCCTGATAAATTTTGTTATATGTAATTTTACTGTGTTAAAGTTAAAGCCTTCCTTTTTATTTAAACAGAAAAAGGTGAAATAGCGTAGGAGGGTCTTCTTTGTATGTGTTGCTTAGCTGTGCGGGGAAGACAGAACTGGATGCTCCAAAGAAGAGCAGAGTGAGAGGGACACCCACCATGAAGCTGCCAGGTCAGACATGCTGAATCTTTCCCCGTAAGCCACGACCCAGTGGTGACATACAGATTATTAGAAATGGGTTGAATCAAGATGTGAGAGTTAGCAAATAAGAGGCTAGAGATAATGGGCCAGGCAGTGTTTAAATTAATACAATTTTCATTTGGTTATTTTGGGTGTTAAGCTAGCTGGGTGGCAGGATGCAGAAAACTACATACTACAGAAAACATCTTCCACTTAGTTACTATGTTCTGGGAAAAGATTGCTCAGGAGCCTTAAACAGATAGATGGGTTTTCAAAGACCAGTGAAAACCAAATCACATTTTCTGTTATTTAACTTTATGTATTATCTAGAATAAGCTTGACATTTTGCCTTTGATAAATAGACACTACAAGATAAGAATTATTTGAGTATGCCAGAATCGAATACAGTCTAGAACAAGGCTTGTTAAGCTTTATTTCATGGTGACCACATTTTGTCTGAGAAATTTTACATGATGCTTCGAATGTAACTTGAAAAAAAAAAAACTAGATATAGAAACAAAACATTTACTGAAAATAAATCATAAACATTCTTAAGCAAATATTTGGCTTACCTATAATTTTTAACATTTATAAACATCAAAATAGATGTGCACACTAATGAGATAGATGTGCTTATGTATTTTTGTATAAAGAATTGAATCTTGGTGTAATGTTTAATAATATAGGACAAGGCCGGGCGATGGTGGCACACGCCTTTAATCCCAGCACTCGGGAGGCAGAGGCAGGCGGATCTCTGTGAGTTCGAGACCAGCCTGGTCTACAGAGCTAGTTCCAGGACAGGCTCCAAAGCCACAGAGAAACCCTGTCTCAATAATAATAATAATATTAATAAGAATAATAATAATAATAATATAGGACAAGCATCATCAACAATGTTATCCAGGTTAGAATCATTAATTTTGAGAATGCTACTTTGTATAAATGCATATTAGAAGATGGCAGAAAAATCTTGTGGAGGTTTGAATGAGAAATGTCCTTTATAGGCTATAGTATTTGAAAACTTGCTTCCTAATTGGTGGTGCTGTTTGTGAAGGTTGAGGAGGTGTGGTTTTGTCACTGAAAGTGTGCTTGAGAATTAAAATCCTTGCACCACTTCTATTTTTGTCTCTCTATGCTTGTGGTTGAGATCTGCAAATCATATTCTAAGAAGCTATAGTCTAGGACACATACAAATGGTTGGCAACATAGTAAAAATAAAATTAATCTTGTAAATTTTGGATGGCTTGCCCTTCTACAGATCTTGTACATGAAAACACAAGTACTATTGTAAGTTCATGTATGCAATGGTTTTTCATGTCTCAAAGACTCAATTTCTGAGCAATAATCTAATACTTCTTGCTTTTACTATTTTTTGTCACATCTTCCATAATGATCTGTGAATCTTGGGAAGAGAATGTAATAAATTTTGGGAGATTCATTTGTTGTGCAACTTAGTATTAGACAATAAACCAATATTGGTTATAATTTGATATACAGATAAATGACTATACATAAAAGCCATTTATGATTATGGTATAACTTCCATCATACAGAAAACCAAGGTGGAAAACTATATGATTCATTTTCTGCTACTCTAATTCAAAATGAAAAAGAAACAGAAGAGAGACAAGTTGCCTAAATAGTTGATATTAAGTACAGTTATATGGATCAAAGGAACCCTCTAAAATGATTTCTTTGGGACTGACTGGTCAAAATCATCCATCAGAAAGCAGGTTAATAAATTTACTTGCAATATGGTTTCTAGACATAAGAGGAATGAAGTCACCATAATAATGCCAAATAACTCTTCCACACTGAGATTAGGAAAATACTATAATAGCATACACTTCAGCTGTCCAGTACAAATTGGAAAGGTTCAACAAGACATTGAAAACTAAGATTTCATGGTATGTCTTCTGTGAAATACTCAACAATCGTATTGTCCTAATTCTACATATTCTGTATAATAATGTTATATGTAAATGTATGTTTACACATGCACTGTCAATAAATGAATGAGAAAGCCTTTCATGACAACATTTTAAAAATTTTCACAAACTATTCTTCACAAATATATAATCTACTTTGTCAATTTGGCATAATTAAAACAGCAAATTTATTTTCACCTTTCAGAAAAAAATGTATAACTTCTCAAGTTTTGCTGTTTATAGGATATATTTGCACATGGAAAGAGGAATTTGGACTATGGTATTTTTATTTTAAGCCATTTAGTGGAAAAATCTCAAAGAAATTATCCATATTTCCTTTCTACTACTTTTTTTTAATGAAACGGGTTTTCATCAGTATACTTTCAGTACCCCTCAGGCACAAAAAGAATGTAAAATTCTCAGATCACAGGTTTAGTTGGAATAAGAACAAAATTCCTACACCAGAGAAAAAGTGTTCAATTTTTAATTAGTTCATTTCTAGTACACAATATGGCCTCAGCCTGGAGTAAATCAAAAGAAACATGTAGAGGTGCAATATTTTTTGACCAAATAGTTAAACGCAAGGGGAAAAAAGAGTGAAAGGTTGGCTTTACAGTCAAATGTAGAACAAACCCCAAGAGTTAAGCAAAGGTTAATGCTAAAGCAATATACCTTATCACTATATAGCAACAATGAACTAATTAAAACAGGAACATACTTCTTAAATGGGAAAATATAAGCAGAGTGTAGAGTGGTGGCTTATCTCGATTATCAAAGTATTTTAATTTTCTAACCACTTTTTACACCAATACTATCCTCTTAACACTTTCTATCTTGAGAGCTAGAGTGGAATATTCATTACATAGTATTAACTTTTGGTCAAGTTATAAACTTATTAGGAATTTTATCCCTTGGGATTTATGTCCAGTATCTAATTCATCAATGATTCCATTGGCATATTCTCTTGAAGATAAAGTTTCAAATTCCCTACCTCCTATTTTAATTACTTTTCATTATCATTATATGTAATTCCCATCCTAAATAATTTCCCATCATATTACTCTGTTACCCCATTTAGAATGATTAAAACTACTTGAATTACAGAGTAACTGAATTATATGTTTGTTGATACTCTTTTTCCCTCAGACTGTAAGTTCTAAACAAGCCCAGATCACACCTACCGTAAGGCTATATCATCTAAGGCCAACCCCAGCATGTAGCAAAGAGTAAATATTCACTATACAGATTTGCCAATTTAAAAATACACAGAAAAATGAATGTACTGATTACTATTAAGGGACTCATACTTTCTGAAAATAAAAAAAACAATTTCAGAGAAAATATAAACAGTGACTTTATATCAGTTATTTAATAAAATTAATGCCTACTATGGTAGTAAGTATTTTGCACATACTACCTCAGTCGCCTTTTGCCACTAGTTTACTTTTGTTTCAATTGTTTAATTCATTTTAATCTCTATTCCCATGTCGAAACTTCAAGTTACACTTCAAACAGTTTTTTTAAAATATAGTCTTAAATGCAATAATAGAATGGATAAAAATGAGCCAGGGATAAAAATGAGAATAGGTATTCTCATAACTATACAAAGACCTTTGGAAAATATTCTCCTTAGTGATACCCAGTAGTTTATATATCATGTAATAATTTAATTATGTGAAAATATGTATAAAAACTAATGATTTTTTCTCTAAAAATTTCCTTAAGGTAGCTGAAAATAATGTTAGTCTCTGATCAAAGTTATTAAGAAGGACCGAAGGACCTAAAGAACAGATAAACAAGGATACTAGCAGGACACGACAAGATAAACAAATTCTGTGTCTGCTACTAAGAATATAATTACTTATTCTGTGGGTCACAGACCTAAGGGAGTTCTAAGTATACTATGAAAAATAGTAATATGTGACATATGATACAAATTTTATTTATTTATTTATTTATTTATTAAAGATTTCTGTCTCTTCTCCCCTTTCCCTCCTCCTCCCCCAATCAAGTCCCCCCCCCTCGTCAGCCCAAAGAGCAATCAGGGTTCCCTGACCTGTGGGAAGTCCAAGGACCACCCACCTCCATCCAGGTCTAGTAAGGTGAGCATCCAAACTGCCTAGGCTCCCAGAAAGCCAGTATGTGCAGTAGGATCAAAAACCCATTGCCATTGTTCTTGGGGGTCTCGGTAGTCTTCATTGTCCGCTATGTTCAGCGAGACCGGTTTTAACCCAGGCTTTTTCAGACCCAGGCCAGCTGGCCTTGGTGAATTCCCGATAGGACATCCCCATTGTCTCATTGT
>NW_026068143.1:2992865-3066273 GCF_014885135.2 Alexandromys fortis | reverse complement strand
TATACACACACACACATATATATATACATACATACATACATTTGTTGAATGAGCAAAAAAACAAAAAAGAATAGTCTCAGTGGTAGCTTGGAAGACTTGTTAGAATAATGCAATAATCGCATTTTTATTATAAATTAGAATCTATGTAGGCTATAATTGGCTTTTCAAAACTGTACACAGAAATAACGCTCCTAATACCCTACTACCCGATAACCCAAGATTTATGAAATAGCAATGTTTCCATTACTTTGATTATACAAGTGTCCTTATCTGATGAAGATAAACAGAGAGATATTAATATTTTGTAAAACTGCCATAAAGACCACTTTGAAATGAAGCATATGATATTACCTGCAAGATTTACAAAATTACTTGATCTTAGAATAAAACTTAATTTCTAAAAATTTTCAATCATTATTCACTAATGGAATTTAATATTGAATGCATATTCAGAAATGTATTTTCCATAAACTCCAGACATGGTTATGTGGGTAAAATAATATATACTATAAAATAGTATATTTCTGTTTCAGCTGGTATACTTATTAAAAGTTGTTATTTTACCACAATATTGTCTATCTTGCCTGACAAGAACAAATACTATACATGCTGTAGTCACCAATGTCAGTACTTTAAGGAAAAAGTTGAGTATTATCACAGATTTCAAAAGAGATGTACTTAAGAGCAAATCTGTTCTATGAAGTTGCATGAAACAGGGCAAAAACAACAACAACAACAACAACAAAAACCAATGATCTTCTAAAGATCCCAATGATAATTTCAATAATATAAATAAAACTCATATATTGTATAAATAACCATAATATAAAATCAAATGTCCTAGTAACTCTACGTGGCAAACTATTTAGTTTTAATGTGTACTTCCTCAGTGGCAATACTCAGGATAAAACATATTAAGCATATATCAAAGAAACCTAAGTCCTGATAACTACTACAATGCTAAATTAATATAAGGAGAATCTATAAACACATGTAAACACACATTATTAATAGCACTTTATCAAAGTCTATTATTATATCCTTATTATCAATAATTCATGATTGGGAACCTCCTTCAGTCAATGGCCTTAGAGAAGTTGGCCTGGATTGGGCGTAGTTTTGGGTACCAAAAGGTGCAAGCCCACTGCTTGCTCTCTCTCTCTCTCTCTCTCTCTCTCTCTCTCTCTCTCTCTCTCTCCCTCTCTCCAACTTCTCATACCTAGATGTTGGATCCCATGCCTGTTCCCTGTTGTAATTTGTGAGTCTCCCCCTTAAATAATAAAAAAAAACATTATTAAACTCTATTCAGAACTAGTGTGAGATTATTTGATTCGTGTTCCCATTCATCTGGTGTGTTCCCCTTCATCTGATGTGTTCCCCTTCAAATTCACATTTAAAATACTTCAAATAAATGCCAGAATTAGACCCTAACACATCAGATATGTAGGAAATTGGAGAATCTGGCATATATATTTCAATTCATTGAAGAAAATACTGTTGGTCTTAAATTGAAGAAATGTATAATTGATCAGTAGTTTTTCATACAGGAAATGAAAACATAACAAAACTTCATGTTAATAACTCAGCAATGTGTTGTAAAATTCAGCTTTCTAAAACATTTAAACGTTTTATACTTTTTTTCAAATATTTAATCAGTTTGACTTAGTATAAGAAAGAATTTGGACAGGTGGTATATTGATTACTTTCATTCAAAATGACATTCTGGAATGCTTGCAACTGTCAACAATCACCTCATGCAAGGTATAAGAAATATATATATATATATATATATATATATATATACGGTAGTAAGGCTGCAGTATTTCTAGCAGTCCTGGGAGCTAGAAGAATATAGTAAAATTTAAAAGCATTACTGAAAGAGTCTAATCTCATAGCCTCTCCTTTTATTAAAGATGAATAGTAGAAAGAAATTATATACATTCACAACAAAAAAAAGAGTAATACTCATTCAGAATGTTAAGCCTCTGACAACTATAAAGGAAACTTGGAAAACATCTTTACATATATAGGAATCTTGGAATACTTCCCACAAAGTAGTTTCAATAAAGGCCTTTTGGTACGTGTATTCAATTGTAAGGGTTAAAACAAAAACAACCCATCTTAAGTTTTTCATCTTCTTCCAAGATTGAAATGCCACTTTCAATATCTGATTCAAGAAGAAGCATACGTAGATTCCAAGAATAAATAATACTGTTCGGAATGAAAAGTAACTCAGAGATACAAAAATGTGGATGATCTGGATATGTCTTCTTAGAGTTTATAACAAATCCATGGCAATTCCTTTCCTTTCTCACACCAATTCTGGTTATCAAATATACTGTAGACATGACAAGATTTGTCTCAGGTAAATGGCCTGGACAATGGTGTCTGCAATATCAGCTTCATATCCATAAAAAGGAACCTATATTAACAATTGCAGGTTTCAGGACACAATGTGAATATACTGCAGGCTGGCAGTCTGCCAATTAAAGTCACCAAGTTCAAATTCAGTTGGGTTGCTTTCTAGTGGTTTCTATTTGTGATATTATAGAGATAATAAAATTATATTAAATATATCTTCATATGAGGTTTAATTGAGTGAATACATGCAACAAATTCAAATATGATATAAAAATAGCCTATGAATCAAACAAACCCTGACTATGCTATAATTCTATCCTTAGATAACAGATGCATTTTTATTTCATATTTCTTGATAGCAAATGCATAGTGTATATAGAATATGAATTACTCTATTGACAGGCAATGTACTGCTTAGACACTAGAGTGAATGTATTAGAATACCGTGAAATAATTTAAATATACTTATTATAATTTTAGTGATATCAATCTGGAGGTGCTGTAATTGTACAAAATATATAACTCTTGAATCAAGTTACAAATAATGATGAGGTGAAATTAAGACAATCTAAAAATATTGTAATGCATTTAAAATAAGACCCCAAATAGAACAAATCCATGGTAATTCATTTTGCCATGAAGTAATTCAGTAGCAAACATCAAATTTCATATAATACGTGATATGGAAGAAAACTGTTGTCTGAAAATCGACCTATGAAACAATTTTCTCTTTTCTCCTCCTGCTGGCAAATTTTAAATTATTTTAGAAAAAATGTTTTTTTTTGCCACAGTCTAGGAGATTATAAAAAAGGTATATGCTAGATATAACAAAATATAAGTAGAATTAGACAATTGACTTTCCCTTCAGATCCAAAGTGAAATAAACTTAGTTCATTTTATTAAAAAAGAGCATCTACCTACATCATAACAATACTAAATAAAAAGGGAACCCATGTATAGCAAGTTATAAAATCATACAGATCAGGAAAAACTTTAGATTACTGCTTATTAAGGAGAGTCCAGATAATTAATTAAACTAATTTACAAATACTTATTCTAAAATAAACAGGATGCAATATATAAACATAAGTTTATAATATACTCAACATGGAAACTGACAATAGTATTTTAATACTGTTGATAATAAATACATATATACAGATATATAGCACACATATATGCTGTTATACTTTGTGAAAACGTCATATTAAAAATCAATTTAAAATACATATTATGAGATTGGGCACATGATAGAGTGCCTGCTTCAGGAATGGGAAGCCTTGGCCTCAAACTCTAACTTTTCATAATCTAGGTGTGGTAGAGCATACCTATAATCTCTGTACTCAAGCCTATTCCAGTAATCTGGAAAGAGAAGAATCAAAAATTCAAAGTCATCCTTGGCTAAATATTAAGTTCCAGGCTAGCATGGGATTCGTGGGACTGTTTAAAAAAAATGAAAACACTGAACTTAAGAGCAGTATAGAAATAAACTGTTTTCAGACAATGCTCTTATAGAAAACCAACATTATCAAGTTGGTATCCAGTATAGAATTGACTACTCAAAGTAACAGATTTAGTTACCTTTTCCATCTACTTGTTGCCTATTGTTTAATATCGCCAAGATCATAAAATCAAAGCTTTGTTCTGAAATATGGACACAAAGTCTGTATCAGCCAGTTCTCATCATCAATTTTACAGGACATGGAAGCATTGACCACAGACAGATGAACTGATCAGCTTCAAAAATTATTATTAATAGAATCAAAACCTATTACATGGGATATCGATTACAGGGATAGTTTGGTTATCTAGTAAGAGTTGGTATGACTTTGTAGCTGAAAATACTACTAAAATCCCACAGTTTTCATGGGTTATATTTATAAGCAAACATGAAAAATAATATGGTTAGAAGTCTTCTTAAGAGAAAGTAAAAAAATAAATAAAAATCCTGAGGAATCCCAGAGTTAAAGGTTAACTTGTCTGAAATACTACAATATAGCTACCATGTACCTGAAAACCCTGCATCTAATCTAAAGAAGTTCAATAATTTTATAATTGTTTGTTTTAAGCAATGTCCTGAAATGGATTAAGAAACTGTCAAGTTCAGTTATAAGTAAAATGAATCTCTAAAAGCTGTAACACAAAGGTTTTAGAGCCATATTCTCATTTATCATGTAGCTATATTAACATTTGATAATATAATCAATTATTAAAACACTTAAATTATCAGCATTGAAGAAAAAGGAGCATGTGCAACAGAATGAAAATGCCAATAATTAGCAGGCCTGTCATCTGACACTGCAGGAGCAAAAAGAAGACTGAGGAGAGAACTGATAACATTTTCATTAATGTTCTTAACGCAACCAAAGCTACCTAATCACACCAGCTCTTCTTTTAGAAGAAAATTAGAAATATCCTAATGGTATCACATGTTATAGAGGACTTACTTTTATTGTCTCCTATTAAAAGCAAGCACATGCTAAGAAGCAACACGTTTCTCACTCATTGTAAGAAAAACCTTATCAGTCTCTTCTTATCATATGAAGCCAGACACAGACAAATCTCAATAAGTCAATCTAGTAGAGGAGATAATGATAATTCACAATAGTTACATTTGTCATTTGAATGCATCAGATATTTTGCTTTGGCTACTATACAAGTAATTTAAATTAAAAATTACCACCCTTAAACTCATGTCAATGGATGGCAAAGAGAATGAGGAAATGATGCTGGTATGCAGAGAGAAATCATAACAGTATTAACATTTCCCATAAGAAGACAAAGCAGATCACATTTGCATGGAGAATTTAACCAAGGGTAGATAGTAACTTAAATACTTTACCATTCTTTTTGTAACACAAAAAGAATGTTTCAACACACTATAAAGTATTTAGTAGATGAATTGGTTCAGTCCGCGAAATCTCTTTATGAGTATATTTACTGGGTTTAAGCTCATGGAGACTCAACTCTAGAAAAAGAACTCCAGACAACTTGGGAAAATAATGATCTCTGCCACGGAAGAGCCTCACAGTAGGTTATGCAATATCAAATGGTCAGCCCTGAACACACATGCATACGTGCAACATTATTCATATTGAGCAGGTTTTATTTATGTATTTAGGATGCATCCAAATACACACACACACACACACACACATCCAACAATTATAGGAAAGTAAAAGAGGCCATGAATTTCAAAAATAGTACAGTAGCTAGATGGGAAGGATTGGAGTTGGAAAAAGGAAATGGGGGAAATGGGGTTATAATAACTTTAAAAAGTTATTGAAAAATAGAAAAGATATAAACATTATTTCTTTCATAAGATATATATCCTAGGCAAGAAGAAACTTCAAAAGACAAAAACATTAAACATAAGATCCAACTTATGTCATGTGGAAAAGATATGGCCATAGTGGGATCTCTAGTTGAGGTTTCTGATAATAGAGCTTTAATAAGTATAGTTACACTGCAGAGAAAGAAAGCAGTGTGTAAAATATGAGTCTATGAACTCAGCCTATACTCATACACCAGATTTCCATAGCTTTGTTTGTGTAGCAGGAATAATAAACTCATGAAGCATGCAAGTTATGTGGTCAGATTGCCAGAGATTGATTTCTGCGTTCAGTAGAAAAGAAATAAAGGTCTTTATCAATATCGTCTATAGTCTAAAACAGACAACAAGGCTGAGTAAAATAATTTATGTACACTTCACATAAAATCCAACACATACTACGTATGCATATATATAAGTTAGAAACTGTCAATCTTTTTATAAACCTATGATAAAATTTATCTTCATTCCCACAAAACTCTTGTGATATATTATTAGAGTTGTAATTATATTTCATAGTTCTTTAAATAGTAAAAACCAGAAATTGAAATTTCTCTGAATTCGAACAACAAACTACCAAAGATTTCTATATTTAGTATGGGATCAACCATACTATTTTAAGATGTTATTAGCTCCACGGTGCTTCTCTAATATCAGCACTATAAAAAGAAGTCACAGTAGAAGGACTGTAATTTTTTGCTAGCATGAACTACATAGTGAGAACTAAACTGAAGCTGGAGAGATGAATCTGTGAATAAAAGCATTAGCTGCTCTCACAGAGGTCATGGGTTTAGTTCCCAGAACCCACATGTTGGAGGACAACTTTCTGGAACTCAAGTTCCAGAGAATGACACCATCCTTTGGCCTCTGCATACAAAGATTACATAGACATGCATTCAGGCAAATTCACATAAAATAAAAATAAATATTAAAGGACAAGGTAGAAAGTCAAAAGAATTCTGTAGGCTAAACCCAATTGCAAGCCACTTTCAAAAATTAGAATATAGCTTTCATATTTGAAAAGATAAAAATAACATAATATAGAAAAGCAAGGTGGGGAGATTTTTTAAACATACAAATACAAAAAATAGATAAAAGGTAAAATTAAAAGTCTACAAGGAAGTAAAATATTAACTCATGGGAATATTAACTTGCAAATTAACATTAAAAACAACTGGAACCAGCAAGGTTTTAAGCAGCTTTCCAGTGTTTAGTCAATTAAAATGATTCTGAATAATAGTAAAAAGGATTTTAAAGAAACATATTTAGTTATATACATGTAAATATACATGAACATATAGCCTTTTTACTAGTGGTTGAATATGAGGATTTTAATATATAAATAAGTACATGTATGTGTGCATGTGTCTGTAATAATAATAAAGACACATTGTTTATATTATGTGAGCTACTTTCTGATATTAGCTTTGGTATTATAAACCTAAATATAAACATAACTGTAATTCATTTGTGTATTCACTTAACAGTCTTATATAGTCTAAGAAAACTAGAGTGAAAAGCCATATTTCTGCCTGACCAAAAGAATTAGGCATATAATGCAGGACACAAGATAATGACATCATATTGTGAAGACTGTATTCTAATGAATGTGACACATGAAAAGTCACAGGCAATATGAAGAAGTAATGAAAATAAGTTCAAAGAAAGCTAGAAGTTCTCATTACAATTTCTATACTAATAACTACAGAGAGCTGAAAAGTAAACTGTCTAAAAGTCCATGATATGGTATTTTATGATTTTTACAAAGACAATAAATAATCAATAAAATGTTCTATGTATTAGAACACAATGAGAACAACAAAGGAGGCAGCAAAGTGAACTGAGGCTCAGCAAGGAAAGAAATCATAGCACTTGTGGGTTGTCTGGCAGCTCAAGACTTGACTGAAAACTGCCAGGATTCCTGATACTCTGAGAAATAAATGATGATTTGTTTTCTTCTTCTTTTTTTTCAGTCCTATTGATATATCTAGGATCTCTTGCATGATAAGCAAGCATTTCATCACAAAGTCACATCCCAACCACTAAAGGTGGGTTTTACTAATTTGTTAATTGCAGGGATAATCTGTGATATGCAAATTGGTACCCTAATAATGATAATTAGAAAGATAAAAATAACTTCAGCATGATACGTCTATACGTCTATGTAAAGTAGAGAGGTATCAGTATGCTATAACTCTACAGAAGTTTTTTAAAGTTACAATTTTGTATTAGATCCATTAATTCCCATACAACATCTGAGGTTAATAACACCACACTTTCCTTATAAGACATTAAAGTATTTAATGTAATGACATTAATGTTAAAATAATAATGTGCAATATTTAAGATTACTAGAAAACTGCTATGCTCACATGTTTATGACTAACCTATTAAAAAGGAAGAATTAAGTGGAGCAGACAAAAATGTAGAGCTCAATAAAAATCAATTAAAAAAAGGAAGAATTAAATTTACACTCACCAAAAAGACTGACTGAAGGTATTAGGAGTATTCAACATTTCAGCAAAGTTGAATATATCTAACTTAAATATACTTTGAGTAACACAAAAACTGATTGCTCCATACTTTTTATATAAGATACAGTCTGATATTGGCATAATATATAGTTGAAACAAACCATAATATTTTGAAGCTTTGCATATAGCTGTTAAAACATAATTTGCAACATAATTTATATTTGATAAAACAAATTTAGCGAGAATCATGATTCAAAATGACAGAATTGTTTTTTATTTTCAGATGTTATCAAAACAATACGTTAGCCTGGGAGTGGTGTCACAGACCTTTGATCCTAGTACTTGGGAGGCAGAGGTAAAGCAGATCTCTGTGGGTTTGGAGCCAGCTTGTTCTACAGAGTGAGTTCCACAACAGCCAGAGCTGTTACACAGTGAAACCCTGTCTTGTAAAAACAGCAAAAACAAATGAACAAAAAAACATCCTGATATTGTGCTTAGTGCACACAATGTTTAGAAGTAAAAAACAAAGACAGCCTCTCCTGGTCATATCTCAAAACGCAAATGTATTAGTGCAAAACATCTATGATGTTATGAATCGAGCCACAAAAGTTCCTCACGAAAAATTTATTTCATTACTTTATACACGTATCCACTGTACATTAATAAACCATTATGAGACAAAAATGCCACAAAACTATACTTTCTTCAATTACAAATAAATAAATAAGTAGCAGAACCCCAAATCATCACTTTGTCTTCTCAGTGACACATTGTACAGAGATAATGACAAAAGGAAAAAAAAAAAAGAAACCTTCATCATAGAGAAGAAATAACTTTATTTTCTTCAGAGAATAATTTACACCTTGCATCTTCTGGTTCCTGCTCTGGAGAACTGCCTTTAGTGCTTGGGTAATAGGAATGACACATTTCACAAGATAACACAATATATGCAGTACTACATCATTAACTGTGTGAAAAAAAGAGCTCTGCTAAACCATGCAACAAAATACACAAATTACTGAGGGCATAAAAGTCATTAAAACCCATTGCTACAATATAGGGAAGTCATTAAAAACAAACCTTGGCTCAAAATCACATTTTTGTCACTTACTGCCTATGAAATTGAGACATACTCCTATAAAAAATCATAAATTATCTAGAGTTGAAATGAAGACTAAATAAAATATGGGTTCAACAAATTGTAGTTTTTAAGATATCTCAGATTGCATTGTCATGCTATTCCTATAATGATTGCTGATATAACTGGTAGTCACTATAGTGATGCTACTAATTAGAAACGTATGACAATGGCTCTTATAACCTCTAAAGACAGCCATTTTCAAACTTCCTTGCTTAGAAAGCAGAAGATTGTGTATCTCAACATTTCTCTAAGGTTGCTTATTTATGTATCTCTTTCTCTAAAATTTCTAATTACCTCTTTTATATAATGAAAGGATAATCTGATGATATATTTTTTGTCAGTATAAAAAATAAGTTAGCATGTCATCCTAAATTGAAATTATTAATATGTTAATAACATGCTAATAATATGTGGTAAGGTGACAATGAAAATCAATTTACAGAAAACTAAAGAAAGAATATATAATAAAATAATGGAATTAAACATAGCTATTAAAAGAGACTGAATGTTAATATTGCAAATGTTCTCCTAAAATTCATATGTAAAACCTAAGCCTCAGGAGATGATATTAGGAATACAACTTCTGGTAGGATACCCCAGAAATAAGCCTAGGTATTTCCACAATAGAACGACACATGCGAAGGCATCCTCTACAACATACAGGACTGGATGTAGATTTCCCATCTCTGAAACTCGGAGAAACATATGTCACTGAGATGACAAATCATTTTTTGGGACACTATTTCCCTCTGGGCACATTAACACTATTGTACAATGCATGAACAAACTGAGTCTGACATTATTGTTAAGACAACCGCAAAAGCTTCTGAATTATAAAAATGGATATAAATTGGATTTTAACATTTTTTGTCTTTTCATTTCTTCACCTAATATAGAATACTGTGCTAAGCAATCAAGCAACATTGGATATTTTCAGAGTCAGACAGCTGATGTTAAATCTGAGAAACACACACTTTAAAATATCTTCTAGAAGAAAACTGATTTTATATTCATCATCAAACTGTGTTCTACCAAAATCTCAAAACTATGTCTGATATTTTAAGTACTGCAAAGTGAATTTTTTCTGCACTTGAAATATTTATAACACCTCATTTTCAGTTATTATTAAACCTAAACTACACTGTAGAAATACATTATTGAAGAATCTAAATTTTATTAACCTCTTATGTTTATTTCTTATATTACCTCAAGCAACATTAAAACCAAAGAAATTGCTTACAAGTTCCAAACATGCACTATCTTTGTTCTTCCTAAAGCCTCTAGAGAACCCTAGAAATTCTAATTAGAATTAGCAGTTATAAGATACACATTTTATTATTATTTCAATTTTAGTTAATATTAACTATCATTACTTTAATTCTTACATAATATTATTATGTATAATTACTGTGATTGTAAAGGCAAAATAATACTATCATTATAGCCTGCATGGTTATGTCTCAAAATATCATCTTAATGACTAAAACGTAAGTAGAAAACATGCAAATTGCAATAGTTACAGATATAATGTATATTTAAAAAGACTACAGGGTCTTTTACAGCTGTTCTTCTCTGTTCATATAAACACATATGGACATGTATATGTTTATATTTCACTAAAATAGACAACATGTTGAACTACATTTTGCATCACGGCGTTATGATGGCTATAAAAACATAAATCTCATAATCAGGAAAACACGGAATTTGAAAACTAGATTCATACTCTTTGAGGGTATCATTGTATCTAGCAATATTTATTCACAATTAGTAATATCCACTATAAAAAATTATAAATCACCTATGCACTAAAAAAAATCTAGGGTTAATCTTTATGGTTTGGTATCTAATATAGGGAAGAGGGGTTAGGAATTAGGATTCCTACTGAAAATACATGCAAAGAATGAAAATGGCTCTGGCACCAAAAGACTTATCCTCTAGGAAAAGGAATGTTATAAACATTTCCTAGTTTCTATTTCAACTTTTCTATTAGTTATTAACATTGCAAAGTGGAGACAGCTTAAGAATTCCTCTCCAATTCTGACAAAAAGTCTTTATAAACTAATTTTGTACTTTCTGTATTTCATCAGATTCTCTCGAGGAGGTCAAATGTTCAGACCTAGAGACAAGTCTTACAGCCAGTGGCTATGTTCACACGCATATGAAAAGAGCAACACAATGTTCTTCACTCTGCACTTCTCACCAAGTCTCCTCACTCCAACGCCAGCAGCTGCTGCATGTGCTTTCAGCACAGTATGGCTTCTCTTCTCCCCACTGTTCAGTTAATAGGAGACCATAGGCTTGGCGCTGGCTCGAAACTTCCAGTTCAACCTAATTTAGTATATGTAGTTTTTGTAATAACCAGCTGAATTTCCACCAGTCACAGAGACTCAAGTTTTAATCAGAGAATGCTCAAATGAAGCAAATGCCTAACTCCAACAAGCCTGCTGATTTCTGTTTCTGTTTCCATACTTAGCATAAAAAAAGCTTGCTGTTCATATGAATCCCTTCTGACCCTGGGCACTACAAAATTCATGGGCAGTTCTTTGCTCAAATAAATTAGGTTAAATTTCACTCGTAAAAATTTTTCATACTTTGCTAATGCTGTTCCCTACCCGAAAAGACTCTTTGCATCTTTAAGCCCTATTGAAACTACTCAAATGCTCATACCACCACCTCTGAGTTCTTTATGATTTCCAGTTATAAATTAGCTATATTCTATGCTTCCCAGTTTTTGAAATAAAAAAGTCTATTCCGACATTTACTATAATTTGACTAAATATGGAAAGCTTCCAACCTTAGTCAATAGATTATGAGTTATCTGGTGCAGGAAGAAGACATTAACCAGTTCTTCCCCATGCACATACTAGGTGTTTTACAAACTAGTCAAAAGAAATGAGAGATAAACCCACCCCTAAAAAAGAAGTAAATTGCTTTGGAGTGAAATGTTAAAAATGATTTTCTCTAAAACTCTAAGAATAAGTAATTCATACAGAACATATAATTTCATGGAACTTTTCACACATTAAATATTTACAAATCTAAATATTATAGGTATTAAAACTGGTACATTTGAAAGCTCCTTTCTATTTAGCAAGTCTAAGCTACTTTAAAATTTTAAACATCCGCTTGACAACATAGACTAGTAATGCTTTATAGTGCATTTAGTGAGAATGGAGACATGAGCTCTCCTACAGCCTTGCAGTAGGGGGTAGTTCTCATAAGGTTTTGGAACACTGAGTCTAACAGCCTTGGAATTAGGCCTTAGAAACAAGAGCTTGGTGGCTCATTCCAGAATGGTGCTGATTGAGCTGCAACGAGCAGCAGAATGGAGAAGAAAGCAGTGCCCTAAAGCTATAAGAGCCAGGGCAGGACAGCTTAAGTTTGCAGGAGCCAGACCCTCCTGCTGATTACTTACTAAGCCTGCCATCTATTGACCAAATCATGAATCTAGGCACTGTGAGCATCAAAGAACTTCAGCTGCTACAGGGAGAGAATCAGTTCTTAAGAGTGTTAATTAAAGCATGTGTTGTGTCACTAAAACTTGTTTGGTCTATTGCATACACACACAATATGTTCTTTGATATGTCAGTGATCCTGAAATGTCCCTTCAGAAATAAATCAGGGATACTAAAGGGTTCCACTTTCCTTCTATGTACTTAAACATTCAAAATTAGCAAAATAGGAGTAATGCCACACAGAAATTTGAAGAATTAAACTTGAGGGGAATGGAGAGGCAGCATTCAGAGCAGTGAGTACATGATTTGAATAATTTGGTTTGGTTTCACTATGGTTTGATTACATTTTGGCAGGAGCATTAGGAATTCCTTCTTTTGTAACTGATTAGCTCTAGTGAACACCACAAGGAAGAAAAGGAAATTCTCTTTCCAATCAAACTTGTGTAGTAATTGTCAGTAAGTAAAACACAACACAAACTTACTCAACATCAGATGATCAAACGAGAAAAACAAATGAACATTTATTGTGTTAGATTAGATACCAAACAGTGAGTATTGTCAGCTACTTAAGTGTATATAACCTGATCTCATTTTCCTACCTGGTTAAACATTAGTCTATTCACACTACAGATGAGGTAATTCAGTCAGTGGAATTGGTATGTAAACCAATTGATGAAAGTAGATGTGACTCAGTTTAAATACCCTTTTTCAAGTAGGTTGCACTTTTGCAATGCTCACGATAGTAATGGGTTCACTTTAACAAATTCACACACGCAATGCTGCATACACCCCAATATCCCTTACGATTTATCCTTCTGTCTCTAATCTTACTTTCTGCATTTAAAAAATAAAGAATTCAGGCTTACTTAATCATTTGTATGGAGTAGGGTAACTGCAATTTATAAAACAGCAAATGTTTAACAGAGTGAGAAAATCAAAGCAAGGAAAAAAATCACAGAAAAAAAGTTAAAAACTGCTTGTTAACAGAAAAAAAAAGCTGTTCGACAGCATGCAAAACAGAAAAGTAACCAACTATGGTATCTCATGCCTGAAATACTACCACTCTGGAGGTTGAAAAATGAATGACATTATCTAAGACCATCTTGGGCTACAGAGTAGCCCAGACTATGGAGAACTTTCTTTTTCATCACCTGAACAAAAGCAAAAAAAAAAAAAATTTTCCTAAACATTTAACATTTTTACCTGAAATATGGGCAAAAGTTTCAGAGAAAAAGACACAGATTGAGTATCCAATTATCCAAAATACTTAATATCAGAAGTGTTTCAGCTATTGGATTTTGTTTTCAGATTGTAGAATATTTACTTGTATGAAATAAGACATCTTGAGAACAGAATATGAGTCTAAACAAGAAATTTGCTTATGTTCCATATATACATAGCCTGAAGATAGATCCATCCAATACTTATTACTGCATCTCTGTTTTAATTGGGAAATATTCATTCTATATATTGCTGGGTTTTGTATGACTTTTCATACAATTATATAATGCACATTGGTCATTTTTCTGATCATACCTGTTTTCTTCCCCTTTCTCTTCCCTCTACACTCTTGTTAGACTTCCTGTGTTTTCACAACAACCAATCTCATGGCATAAGATGCGGGATTTCTTGTATAATATTGTATATTACTGGTGGTCAAAGTTCCAGATTCTGCAACACTATTGACTTTGATTACGGATGCAACATGAATTCATATGCATTCTTGGTAACACTTTAAACTGATAAATACTTGAAGGCAGATTTTTGATATGTTTCAAATTATTAATTGTATAATATATTTCTCTAATTTGCACTACAGCCCATCCCACCCAAAACCACACACAGAAACACATTTGCTACTTCATTTTTGTAGCAGGAAAACAGTGCATGATGCTAAGGGAATAATTAAATATACTAACACAGACCCACAACACATAATTATATACACTATATAAAAAGAACACAATTGATAAATGCAGAATAATACCAATGTACAATACTGAAGATAGAAAGAAATAGCAATGGAAAATGTTTTTAAAATGTTTCTCAACAAATAGCTAGTCTAGATCATAATGTAAAAAAAATAGTAATAATATTCTCTTCTCCAGTGGTCTGAGTATAGAATGGAAGTGTAATCTATATTTCTGCTTCCTGCCATCGTTTTTTGTTGTTGTTGTTGTTTTCTCAAAACCAAGTACTTACTTGGGTAATTTCTTAATAACATGAATATTTAGTACTAAAGAGAATTATGATAAATAGTAATAGGCCAACTCATTGGAGAAATTTTAAATGTGAATACAACTCTAGCAAATAATAAAAAGTAAAACTACTAACACTTTTTTCAATGTCAAAGATATTCAGAACTCTCTAATCACCACAGATCAGTCTCCCCCCATCCTTTCCTCTCTCCCTTCCTCTCTCTTACTTTTCTTACTCTTCTCTCTATCTCTCTATAACTCTCTCCTACATTCTACTCCAAATTAACAAAGTAAAAAATCAGATGACAAACACTCATCTTGAAAAACAAAGCACTCATCTTGAAGAAAGGACAGACTATTTTCATTTATTAGTTGGAAAAACTGATTTACTAGTACAATGTCTATATTTAACTGAGATACTAAAATCAATATGTTCAGATAGAATATGAAATCTCCATTGACCACAATGACTAATTGTGAGACTTACATATTACTGAATTGCACTTAAAATGCGAAGGGTATCATCATAAAAAGATATACATTTATCAAATCCATAACCACAATCATATTTGCTGAGGATCCAATTTGGATATTATTTCAGAGCATATGCTCATAAGAAAAACTATGAGGATTCCTAAGAAGTGATGTAGATAAATGATATATATAGAATTACTCCAATATCATCCATATAGTTCAGAGGCATTAGTATTCCATGATGTAATTTTGTGATACATGGTAAATCAGTTTTATGAGATATAGCAAACTTATTAAAAATAAAGATAAAGTCTATACTTTAAGTTAAATAATAGTATTCATGCAAAACAAAATTCAAATGAGAACATTTTCCTGTGGCTACAGAGTAAAATGTACATAGTACATGAATATATTTATGTTTGACCATACTTAGTGTGAGAAAACAAAACATTCACACATCCTTGGAACATTTTAGCAGAGAAATGAATTCCAATACATGAGGAACAGGAATTAATAATATGTAAAAATAAAAGATACCTTTTTTCTGGGAAGTGAATGTCAAGGACAATTTTGCAAATAGGTCTGGATTCTCAAACTTTTCTTCTTTTACTTTTAGCCAGAAACAGTTTTCAGATAATTCTTTAGGCTCAATCTAAGACAAAATAACAAGGACATGTTTTCATGCAGTTACTTTTTAATTTTTCAAAAACTGACTTTCCTTTGTTTATAATCCACAAAATGTATTTCAAGTATACAAAATTACACTCATAAATATTCAGAGAAAAACAATTCTGCCACTGTACAGTAAAGCTATACAAAAGCAATGTAAATAAAAAAGCAATATAATAAAATACATTTGAAAGTGTTGACTGAAAAGACCCTCAAAATAATTGCATACATTATCTTTGTTCCTAGTTTTTTGAAATATTTGATATACCAAGTATTTGATTTTATTGTGAAATTTTAGTGCATGTACATTGTATATATTATTCCCACTCCCACTTCCCTAAACCCTTTTGTCCACCTGTTTGTTTGAGCCTTCCACCCCTGCAGTTTTATGACACTTTTATAAAAGTTTAGAATGAAAATACTTATTATTCTCTAAGGCCAAAAATATCAAATACAACAGTATCTTAACAGAAAATGTGACAATCCTTAATATTTACAATGATAAAAAAGTATGAAATTAGTTTCATTTCATTATACATTTTATAGGTTTTTCAATTTGGTTTTTCTTTTTCTGTACCATAATTTCAAAGCTGTTGGTAAGCTCCTAGTTATCTAGGTCATACATTGAAAGATGAATATAATTTGTTAAGGCCACAGAGGAAAGCAATAATGCCAATAATCACAATCTTAAACAGCATTTGATGGTGACTCACAGTAATGCATTTCTCACACATTGCCAGTCATGTACAAGGATCCCTCAAGTCTTACCTTGGACCAGTTGATTCTCTTCATGGATACTTCTGGTTTATATACTTTTTTCTGCTTCATTCCATATGGTAGCTCAATTGCTCCTGGTAGGGGAGGAAGAATTCCTCCAGGGGGTGGTGGTGGAGGAGGTCCTCCAAGCAAAAGGGGAGGTGGTGGTGGTGGAATACCAGGCATACCAGGTAAAGGTGGTGGAGGAGGAGGAGCTACTCCAGGAAGTGGAGGTGGTGGTGGAGGAGGAGGTGGTGGGCATGGTCCAGCACCTGGCAGTGGAGGTGGTGGAGGTGGGCCTGGGATCTCAGATGAAGCTCCCTGAAACAGAAATAAGTTGAAATGCTTATAAGAGCATATAATACAAATTACACACATCTGTTGGGTGTACAGGGTTTAAGACTATTTATACCTTTCTAAATTTTCCTGATTATATACTTTATCAGAACCTATAAATAAAGACTTCTGATATACAATGCATACTCCAAACAATTAACTGTCAGAAAGTAACTTCAAGTTTCTTCATGACTGGCAGTTAAAGAAAGATAGATAACACTGAATTCCATATTATATTCAAAGGATCAAATAAACTTTAAAACGTTACTTACTAATCACAATGGTTCCCTTTCCCAATGGAAAATATTTCAAAAAAATTAGTAGCACTTAACAGACCTTTTTGTAATCAAAATATTAAAATTCACTAATTGAAGTTTCATGGCATAATGTTTTTTTTTTTAATCAGGAAGAACTTTTATCTTGGTTAATATAAAATTTCTTCTTGGAATATTTCATTGTCCCAGTTAAACTTTGAAGTGTCTTTCAGAAAAAAAAATTAAATGCAATTTGGATAAAAAAAATTAAGTAACATTATTATTTATAAAATATTTTAAAAGGGTTAGTTTATAGTTAGATATAATTGTGGAAATATGTTCTATATAGCATTCACTACTTTTGATCAAATTTTATTTATATGTATAAGTATTCATGTTTGTATATACTCATATATAGATATATCAAAATATCTTCATATACTTAAAATGGCTGCCTCTCCTGGAATGAAATCCTTTACTGAAGTCATGAGAAAATATACAAACCTGTAAAAGCCTGTTTTTTTTTTTTACTCTTGTAAGACTAATTAAATTATTAGAAAAAAATCAATTTCAGAAAATTTGTTATTTATTCCAAAAACTTTGGATAATTTGTTTTTAAATATTTGAAAGGTAAATTTCTATGTTTCATCTTTTCACTGAAAGACAGCAAATTTTTAAAATTTATAGAAATTAATTATAAAAATTAAAATTAATGCAAATAAGAAAAACAATTATTCAATGAACATTTTAAACACCAGTGGAATTTTTTCCTCTATTATATATAATCTATTAGAATACCAAAACCACAAATTCCTTAAAGGAATTAAGGGTGAAGGTATAGTTTAGGGGGAGTGTTGCCCACCATGTGAATGTACCTGAAAAAGAAAACAAATGTATAGAATTTTAATTCAAGTAAATATATATATATATATATATATATATATATATATATATATTCTTCAAGTTTGTAGCCTTGCAGTATCAAAACATATTAGCTACTTTTCCCTCATTGAATAATTAGAAGTTAAATAATCAAACTGAGATATAATGTAGTAATGTAGCTGAGAGAGTTGACCAGGGCATGTTGGCACAATCTGGACTATATAGAAAGTTTCAGACTAGCCTGGGCCAGGTAGTCAGAGAGCCTCAAAAGAAAAACAATATATAGCACAAGAAGGAAAGAAAGGGGTCAGGGGAATTCACCAGCATCTATGAGTAGATGAATGCTAGCAAGAGATAGCTTTTGTAACAGGCAGAAAACAATCACAGAACGGACTGTAGTCAGTCAGGAATGGTGGTAGATACCTTTAACCCCAGCACTTGGGAGGCAGATGCAGATGGCTTTCTGTGCGTTCAATGCCAGTCTGGACTGCACAAAGAGCACCACCCTCACCAGGGATACAAAATGAGAACCTGTCTCAAAAGTAAAAATGAAACCAACAGAAGCTACTGTGGTCAAATGAGTCAGGGAAGGGCACAAGATTAGAGAGGCTTCTTCAATGTATTTAATATGCTAACATGTCTGGCAACTCTCTGAGAATTTCATGTTTATTAAATTTAGTGAACTATGGAATATTTTCTTTGTGAAAAAAAATCATTAAAAAAAACTCTAAGTAATGTGTGGGAAAGTTGACAGAATAAAAAGTCTGAAGTCAGTACATTAGAGACCTGATGAAAGGAAGGAAAATTTCACAGCAATAAAGGCTGTTTTAGCTAGGAGAGCAGTCAGAGTCTAAGCTGCAAAGGGAGTAAGTATGAGGCAGCCTAGGCCAGAAGGCTTTTAATATTCTTGGTAAGGAGATTTTGTTTAATCCCAGATACAACAGGCGGACACTGTACACAATAAACCCTTCAGTTATAATAATTAGGACAATGTTTTGTGAGGATTTATTGACATAAAAGGATGAACTCGAGGAGGAAAAGACTATAGGCAGGAAGGAAAATAAGGAGACAACTATAATAATTCAGCAAGACGTGAAGGGACTGGGGTTTTAACGAAGAGGAGAAAAAAAATCACTGGAATAATTTAAATAAAAGAAGAACTATATCAGAAACAGGGCAAGAAATAAATCAAACTTCAGTATTAAAGAAAGTGATGCATTTTAAAACAGGTCAAAATGGAGACTAAGCTGGTTTAAAGAAAGAGAAAAATCAAAAAATATTGAGTTTGATTTCAATACAAAAGACATGCCTACAGGGACAGCTGGAAATGGAAGACAGCCTCAAAAGTTTTGACACCTACTAAAAGGTGATATATGAACATATGAAACTGAGTGGGACATTTATGCTAGGAAAAACAAAGCAGAGAAAAATGCCAAGGGCAGAGAGAACACAGAGATATCTCACAATTGGGGAATGAGAAAATCAGAGAAATCAAGTTCTCAGACAGATGGAAAGGGAAGTAGGACAATACTGAAAGAAGA
The DNA here is from genome assembly GCF_014885135.2 of Alexandromys fortis. Taxonomy (NCBI): domain Eukaryota; kingdom Metazoa; phylum Chordata; class Mammalia; order Rodentia; family Cricetidae; genus Alexandromys; species Alexandromys fortis. Next base: position 3,046,398 of record NW_026068143.1, on the reverse strand, counting down.
AACAAAGATTTGGGCTGTGGGTGGAAACCTTTCGAGCTTACCAGTGACTTTGGAAGTAATTTTTCAGTATACTGTTGGGGATAGACATAACAGTCGATCACCTACTGCACATTATCTATTTAAAGGCATCTTCTTCAATTTCATATTATTCATTTAAGCCACAAAATGTGCTAAGAATATAGTTAACTTTAAAGTTTAGACATATTATTTTTTTAGACATATTATTAAGAACTGTTTGTGCAAGAGAATGTCAAGAAAAATAAAGTGTATAGGTTTTGAATTGAAGGTAGTCTAGATTTAAAGATTTCAAGAAGTCTTTTTGGCTAATTAAAATTCATGAGCATTTCTATATTCTTTTTGAAAGAAAATACTATGCACACAATTTTGCAAATCATCATGAAAATTTCATGTCATAAACAGTTTGGCTTGGGTAATGTATTCTGTTAAAATATATTCAGGGCAGTTTGAGCAAATGAAGCCTTATTTATTTCCAAACATTAAAATGATTTACTGTCCTGGAAAAATCAAATCTATACTTATTTCAACTAAAATGTGAAACTTTTAACAACAACCATAATGTCTGTTTCCCATCACATTTTTCCTTCTGACTAACGAGATAACTTTCTACCCCCAAATTCATTGTGACTAAAGTCTCCATTTTGTTTCATTACCTGGGTTCTAAGCTGCTGGATTTCTGTTTCCAGTTCTTTGATTTTTTCATCTCTTTTCTGAAGCTCCGCTTGAGCTTCCTGACGAGCTGTGAATTCTTCATCAAACTACAATGACCATCATCATAAATGTGCAGTTACTAATACATATTTGAGAAAGATTTAAACAACATTATGTAGTAAATATGAAGCATGGCTTTTTTTCTTGTCTGAATTTACAGATCACTCAGAGAGATAAAGTTCTTGATTATTCTCCTGAAAACTAAGCAGTCACATAGGGAAAATTCTCTTTGTTAAAAAAAAGTAATGGAAAAAAATGAGTGGACTGTGAAGTCTCTGTTCACATGTATGGAAAGTTTATTGTTAAAGAAAATTCAATTGTAGAATTAATATTGTTTATTGATTATTTGTCTTATTTCTTTAAGCTTAATTAGAAAGTAAAATATAAAAATATGGAAATCATTTACAAACTCTTCATCATATTTAATCTTGTAATGATTACATTTTTACAATGATTGGAAGTATGTACAATAACATAAAATGGATTGGGGGAATATTTCTGTTATAATCTTCATTGCTTAGAATTCAAAACGCAGAGCTTCACAAAATCTGACATTACAATAATATACACTGAAATTCTATTGTCTATCAGCTGGTTAACAAAAACCCTCTATAAACACCTCAAGAGAGGAAAACAAGGGAAGGAAATACAGTTCAGAGGGCAGAGGTGCTTGCACAAAAGCATAATAACCTGAGTTTGATCCTTGAACCCTATATAATGGAAGGAGAAAACGGAATCTTGAAGGTCGTTCTATGACTTCTCCCCATGAGCAGACACGTGTCAGTATACACACACACACACACACACACACACACACACACTCATGCATGCATGCAAACACAGAGACACATACCAAAATAAATAAACAATTGCTTACACAGATACAAAAGGAGGAGAGAAAAATAGAGAAGGGGGGTGAGAACTGAAAATATGGGGTACTAAAGATACCAACTCTCCAAATGGACATGTACATTTCCTGCATCATCTTTTAGATTTTACCTCAGTCCTTACTCTAAGCAGACATACACTGGGCTACATACATTCATAGAAAATGCTGTATAGGTCTCACTCTAGAGCATGCCATTTACTTTGTATTTTCAATGTAAACTTTAGTCATTATATATGTCCTAAGATTATTCCAACAATGTTATTTCTGTTTATAAAAATGATATATGTTACTATCCAGAACTAACTATAAAGAGTAGGAACTGACGTAGCAGAACATTTCCTGTTAGTAAATATTCATCCCATATTAAACATGACCTTTAGATATTACAGAATGTTATTCCGGTTGGATAAAAAAAATGTCACGGCAAGTTTTTTTTATTTCAAACGCTGAAATACTACTTAGCTATGCTTTTATTCATTTCTGTCTACTTGAAAATACCTTATAGGGGCTGGTAAAAATTTATTATAATAGAACTAAATTTCCAAAACTACAAAAAAAAAAAAAAAAAAACACATGAGGTAAAGGAGGGAGAAAAGAAAGAAGGGTAGAGCGGGAGAAGGAAGAACACTTGATAATTTGATAATTATATTAAACACTGATAAAACTGTATGTAGGCTTTCATCAAATAAGAAAAAGTCCATCTTATGTATGAATGAAATTACAATATCATAAAGATCGTACTTATTCAAAGCCACATATAAGCAAAGAATAAAGAAAAAATATCAAGTTCCAGGAAGCCTAAACAAAGTAACAACATAATTTAATAAATGGCAATTACAAAATTCCAAGAAGTCTAAAGAAAGAAATGAGGTGACAGGAAAAGAGAATGAATCCCAACATTAGACTTCTATCAATTCCAATAAGCTTTTTGTGTTGTGGATCAAAATCAGGACCTTGCCCATGCTAGAAGAACATTCTAACCACCAAATTTCATCACGAGTTCAAAAGGCTCTAAAAAAGCTCTAAAAGGAAACTAAAATTCTCCCAGTTTCCTATGGAACTGTGTGATATAAGTGAAAGCTAAAGAAATGCAATGAAGAAATTTGTTTTGGTTGTTTGATTTTAACTATGTCTCCTTTCAGCTAAGTATTTTTTATTTCATTTATCATTAACTAGAATAAGGTTAATATTTTTTTTTAACCTAATGAATTAGGTGGATGGGAAGGAAATGGTAAATATCATATCTTATTATGAAATAAATCACTACAATACAACGTTTGATTCTAGTAGTACATAATTGAAAGCAAAAGATATGAAGTGTCAAATAAAGAAACAAATGTGCTTATGGTTAAATAATTATCTATTATGGTTAAATTATCAATTTAAAAATCAAGATTACTATTTTGTCAGTCTTACCTTCTTTGAAAATTCCATTGCTTTTTGTTCACTTTCTTCAACTTTTGCCTTGTTTACACAAGCATCTATTCAGATGAAGCAAAGTTGATTAGAAACATATGGGATGGAATATCCAGTTAATTATGGCTGAGAGTATATGATTCTGAAATTCTAACATGATTTGTCATTAAAAAGGAAACTAATCTAAACTACAATGCACATATTAATACCATATTTTCCTTCTTAAGTATTAAAGCAAAAACCTCAGCATCCATAAATATCTTTTTTTATAAATTTTCCATGCAATGATAATTGTTAATTATAATTCCAATTTTACCACTATAGAATTCTTTCTAAAATTGCACACTATTATATAGAGAGTGGAGGGAAAGAATCCATGTTCAAGATAATGAAAACTCAAAATGCTGGGGGAGCAAGAAGCAGTAACATTCACAAATTCAGATTTTCCAGTAAACTCTTTTACTTGAATTCTGATCTGAACAAAATGTATGTTGTACAAAGGGAAGAAAATTCAAAATCATTAAAGTCTAGTTAATAAATATAACAGAAAATCCTCTTTAGTCCCATATTGTATCTTTGTGTGTTACCCAAATATTTCTCCATAGGAAAATAAAACATGTCTGAATTGCACAATTTTATAAATTATGTAAAACAGCTTTATTACAATAGGTAAATACTGGAAAGAACTCAACTGGACACCAAGAAATACAAATTGTGTTATATTCATATATGAATATTACTTCACAATAGGAAGGAATATGAATTATAACATGGATAATTTCAAAATTATTATGATTAATGAAAGGAGACAGACAGAGAGAACATGTGCTACATGACACTACTTACGTAAGATTTTAGAAAAGGAAACTGGAGAGAATAATTAAGCTAAATAAAAGTCAGTATAAGACATATTAGAGGGTGTGTCTATTTTTAGCGACCACCCAGTATATAAGTAGAGTAAGGTGGAAGAAGGAGAATACAGCAGAAACTTTCAGGAGTAATACAGTTTATGATTTTGAACACAATGATGGTTTTAAATACACAAGTATTAATACCTGTATATATTCATTTATATTTTTAAGAATAAATATACTTACTTTAAATAAATATATTTACTAGTTATATATACTGATTAGCTTGCATATAAAAATTTAAGTAATTTTTCCTCTTAAATGTATAAAAATAGATTTTATAGATTTTTCAAATTACTTTAGGTATATGGGTATTTTGCCGGCATGTATGGGCAGGACAGAAACCCCAAAAAGCAGGCCTCATGTTAGGAATGGCCCAGAAAACATTATTGACAGAATACAGAATTGTCCTGCAGGGGAAGCTCATATCTTAGTTAAGGGAACCACCTTAGTGTTGGCAAGAGACTTGAACCTAGAGTGGCTCCCAGGAGCCCAAGGCGATGTCCCCAGTTAGTTCCTTGGGAAGCTGGGGATAGGGAACCTGAAATGACCCTATCCTATAGCAATACTGACGAATATCTTTCATATCACCATAGAATCTTCATCTGGTGATGGATGGAGATAGAGACAGAGACCCACACTGGAGCACTGGACTGAGCTCCCAAGGTCCCAATGAGGAGCAGATGGAGGGAGAACACGAGGAAGGATGTCAGGATCACGGGGGGTGCACCCACCCACTGAGACAGTGGGGCTGATCTATTGGGAGCTCACCAAGGCCAGATGGGCTGTGACTGAAAAAGCATGGGATAAAACCGGACTCTCTGATCATGGCGAACGATGAGGACTGATGAGAAGCCAAGGTCAATGGCAAGGGGTTTTGATCCTACTTCATGTTCCGGCTTGGTGGGAGCCTAGCCAGTCTGGATGTTCACCTTCCTAGACATGGACGGAGGGGGGAGGACCTCGGACTTTTCACAGGGCAGGGAACCCTGACTGCTCTTTGGATTGGAGAGGGAGGGGGAGAGGAGTGGGGGGAGGGGGAGAAGAGTGGGGGGAGGGGGAGGGAAATGGGAGGCTGGGAGGAGGCGGAAACTTTTTTTTCCTATTCTCAATAAAAAAAATTTTTTTTTTCAAAAAAAAAAAAAAGAATTGTCCTGCAGGAATGATAGATCATAATATGGCATGTAGTAACACAGTCCCAATTTGAACATAAGCATGGTCAAACCTTCACAATCCTCTATGAAAATTCAGCTCAGAGACATTGACAGAGATACACACGCAAAGATAAAAGCTATTTTAAAATTGACTCATTGAAAAGGGAGTGGTCTTGATGTAATTGATGTTTGTCATTTACATAAATTTCCAATTGCCTACAGTATGGATTACCTTTAGAAATGGAAAATAATATATGAGAAATGATGCTCAATCTCTGACTAGTTTGTGAATCTATCCTCTGTAATGGAGTGAAAATATTATATAGATGGTATTCAACACCTTTTTTCATTAAAAATAAGCAACTTCATGCTTCAACCTAGGCAATGGTAGTTTTGATTAGCTTATAAATAGAAATCCCTACTACAGAGTGATAAAAAATAGCATATTGCAAAAGGGAAGCTGATTGTTACTGATCAGACTGTTAACAAAAGTAATTCTATCTGGCATTCTTTAAGTATATAAGGTAATTTCCTTATCATGACATTTCTTTTTTAAAATCTGAGAGCCAGTAGCAACATGTCTATAATACTGAGGCTCTACTACACACACAATTCTCACAATCTTTCTGTGGCGATGAACTGAATTAAAGTATACTAGAGTCATGCTTCTAAAAAGCAAGACATACCCCTATTTAAAAAACCATGGATTTGGGGCGTCATGACAACTGATTGTCAACAAACACGGTAGTGCTGAAATTTATCAAAAAGATATATCCGAACTTAGAGTTCTTATAATAATTCAAAACTAATAATTATAACAGTTGAGTAGCCAGAGCAGCAATGATTTACGAGATTTTAATAGAAGTTCACTGAGAGACCTACCCTTTAAAAGTGCTCAGTATACAGAAGGTGTGAACCATGAATGGCAGTTAAAAGTATAATCCATACCTATCAGGTGAGTCAAATCAATGTCTAATCTTTGCCTGTACTTGAAGTCCGGGTCCATGCCACTGCAGTGCAGCACTATTTGTGAAACACACTCCTCAATTATTTTATAATACTGTGGCCTGAAAAAAAGGAGAGAGAATATTTGAGAATACCTTTCTACTTGCATGAATTAATGCTCTTACAACGGGATTGAGAATGCTAAAATAACTCAGTTTTTTCTTGCACCACTAAGAAAATGGTTCCACTAATATTTACACTCCTTTAGAGAAAATATAGTCAAGGTTTAAAGATAGTCTGAATACTAGTGGACCAAATGGAGTGTGATGTAATCGACTGAAAATATGTACTGACGTAATATTCTAGTTTGCAGAGATTCATGCTTGTGTTCCAAAATACTGATCAACTCTATTTAAGGTATTGTTTCTAAAGTTAATGAAAATAAATAACCCCCTGATTGCTATATCTATGAGCACAGAAATGGCTCGAGACAGCCACAAGATCTCATTTTCAATAAAAGATGAGTTTCTTGGCATTAGGTGGAAAGTAATGTCTTGAATTCAGTGCAGAGCATTTACTCAGGAGAGTCACACTAGTTTACAAAACTGGGCTGAGTCATTTCTGTTACAGATAAATGCAAAGGCCCTATGCATGTAACATCTTTCTAAAAACATCTATTTTATAAAACCATATACACTTAATATGCATGGGTACAGCTCCAATTTGTGTGATGTGTCAAAGGTTTTAAAACACATCATTTCTCTGTAATCTCCCAGGGTAATTCTGGTCTTAAAAATGACCACTGACGGGAAAAATAAAAATAAGGGACATTTTGTATTAAAATTTGTGGAAGACAAATTGTCATGGGTTAATAAATTCAACAGCATTACAGAAAAGTATTACTTCAGAAAAATTATGATATAAACACTACTAAATTTAGCTAGTCAACTTTTTAAAACCCCCAAAGAAGAGAAAAACAGATTCTAATTACTCTTCTCTGTGTTTAATCATGTCGGTGTTCCAAGAATTAAGAATGAAAAGAAATATATATTGCATGGCTAGGAATTTTATAACTCATCATTAGATCTGGGGATGATTAGTATTAATCCTCAACCTCAATGTGCTGAACCACAATTAGATAACCAAGAAAAAACACAACTCTTGTATGTGAGGGCATGCTCACAAGTCAATATGTGGAATGAAAGCAACTGTCACATACCTCTACCTCACAGAACTACACTTAAGATGAAAGGATGGCATGGACTGTGGAAACAGCTCAGTGGACAAAACCACTGCTGTGCAAGAATGAGGACCTGAGTTCAAAAGCACAGAACCTAAGTGAAAAAGCAGGCATGGTGATGCACATCTGTAACCCCAGAATTGCCGGGTGTGTTGAAGAACCACAGGAACTTAACAGCAGTCCTCCAGCTTCAGTGAGAGAGACATCGTTGGCCGAGAGACAGAGCATGAGAACCAATTTGACCTCTGGCCTCTGTCTGTTGTCACAGGAATAAAATTATGTAAACACTGTACAAATACACAGAGAGAAAACCTACTCATATACCACACGAGCATGCAAGTTTTTTAAAGGATGCCAGGTGGGAATTGTTTATCATTTGTTAAGATTTATGGAAAAATAGATAATTCTGCCAACTCATGATTCCAGGCAACTGAATAATCATGGCCACTGTACTCCATAATATATATTATTATTTATAGTGGTTTCTAAAAAGCATACATTAGTAGTTTCAACATGTTTCTGTCTCCTCAGCACCAAGATGGCAATCCAATTACTGGAGTAGCCTAAAGAGAAAAATAGCTCTATCTGCTAATTTAGAATTGTCAATTTTTGTTGCTATTACAACTAACATTTTTGGATCCTTTATTTTTCTAATATTCAAGTAAGTTTTGAGAATTCAAAGAACCTAGTATGCCATAATTGCATACATATAAAAGTTTAAGGAAACGAAGAGGAACTTGAACTGTCATTAATATTAGACCATGGTCATGAACCTACTGATAATTTCAGTCACAGAGAAACCTTGTTATATAGGTTTCCAGTTCAGATACCTTGTCATTTTTCTAAAACTTAACTCTATAGGTTATCATTATATTCACTTATTTTAAAAATAGTTTCATTAGACAAAACTAAAATACGTACAAAACTATCCTCCTATCTTAAAAGATTGTACATTTACTAAACACTATAAAACAATAAAATGTTACTTGTCAAAATAGGAAGATTGAAAAAATCCTAGCAGTTTAAATGTCTTCACTGGGTTATCAGTATCAAGCAGAAAAAAAATTATTACAGACTCAATAATATATAACAGGTTAATTTCTACTTATATTCTGGTTGCTTGTGTGTACTATACTTACAGGCAGCTATCTTTTCTGGCCCTATTACAATGAATGAATTATTTTTTAAATGTTGCCTAAAGACATAAAACCCTTATATTTTATGTACATATAATACATATATATCCTCTGCCACACTACCTTGTTGCCTTTCTTTTAATTTTCAATTCAAATTATACATGCAGTCAACTCAGGTATGAACCTTACCTTATATAATAGTCATTTCTGATAAGCAGAAAGTGCTGCAGAATGGATAGTAAGTAATTTTCAGCTGCAGTGTCTTTCAGCATATTATAGAGAAGATGGTAGACCTCATTCATATCAGTAGAAAGTGAATGAAGGAAAACATCAAAGATTCTTGATGAATAGTGCATTTATGTCTAAAAGAGGTTCGTTTTCAAAATTAAACATTCACTACTTGCTTCCCATTATTGTTACTAAGGATTCAACTTCATGATATAGCGTTTAAATATATATAGCAAAAAATAATGATCCTGTAATTAGATAAACAAGTCTGAAGAAAATTTCAAGGCAGCTTGGGGGTCAACACCTTTAATAATCAGTCATCCATTATATTGTCAACTTCATATAATACCTAGGACAATTCAAATAGCAAAGCCATTGGTAAAGTATGTTTTATATTAATCTGTCTGTAGTCTATTCTATTTTTATTGTCAGATAAAAGATGTCAGGCAAGTATTCAGCTGTCAAAAGATCACAAAACTAGTTTTATTTTAAATATCTAAATAAAATAAGCCTAAAATTATTTTGTTCATATTTGACCTTTTGAAAATTCCACAGACATTACGATACTTTTTTCTTAGGATATAAAAACTAGTAGAGTTGATGCTCTTAGCAATCTAGAAAAAAACTTCAAAAGTGAACTAACATTAAATATACTGAGAGTCTTGAAAGCCCACATAAAATTAAAGTAAAAGACAAGATGCAATCCAACATCTTGAAACAACATTAAATGGGCAGTAGAATTAAATAGACAATGCAATATTTTAAACCCCACATGAGAGTGTTGGGTTGCAGTATCATAAAGACCTTAAATGTCTAGAGAATGAATCAAATGATATCAAATAAACAATGTATCTTTATTGATAAAAATAAAAATATTTTATATTAGTGATGTTGCTGCAGACTGTCTTTACAAATTTTGAAGTAGAAATTATTTCCTATGATAATAACCTTTCTATTCATTGTATCTAAATTTATCCAATACTTTTTGTGTAAGGAGATGAGAAGCATACAGAATAAAAAAATAAGGCAAATAAAGTACTAAGAGAGTTTTAAGGAGGGAAATATCAGTCTAGTTAGTTTATAATACTGGAAGAAATAAGGCAAGAAAATATAACAGGTAGAAAAGTAAAACTCGGAGGTTACTTTGATTTCTTAAGTATTTTCCTACTTCATAGAACCCAAAAGTATGGATTCTAATGGGTGGGAAACAAGTGGCAGAACTATGACAATCATATCTTTTATTTCAAACAATTTAACATCAAATACTTGGCACAGGAAGATTATATGCATTGTATTTGATGTCGGTACTTTTATAGTACTTTTACAGTTAGAGGCAGACACTATCTTATCCAACAGTTTTGCTATCATTAAGAAACATAAATATCTGATAAGAAATAAGACATTCATTTCCAGAGAACTATATCATTAAGTGGAGTAGCGTTTAATGAATACATAATGTCTCTTAGCTATTGTCATATAAGAACTCAAGAACTTTTCCTTATTCTTACTGATAAGATATACTACCTTAGACCCTTAGGCTATTGTTTACTCAAAACCACTGAGCACAGTGCATCCCTAAGTCAGTGAGCCACTATGCAGATTTCAATAGTCTGAGTACATCATCAAGGCAAAGCAGCAATTCCTCAGCACAAATGTATATCAAGGATAGCATCATGGTAGAGTACTAATAAAAATAAGCAGTTAAAACTTCGTTCACAGACAACAACTCAATTAAGAATATAAAAACATTATTCTCAATTCCTGCTTTTAAACAGAGGTATAAAAGTAGTTTTTTGTTGGAAAAGGATATTCCATTTCAGCTCGAATGTCATTGAGACGGTGGGATAATTCATTTAGGTCATCTTCTTTGTTCTCTTCAAACACTCTCAACTGAATATCAAGCTCATCATTCTCTTTTTCTTTAAGACCCTAATATAAGAAACAAAATTCAGAAACTGAATGACAATTTAAAAATAGCACACTTGCTAATTAGGGACGGAACAGAATTATTCATTTGAACACAGATGCAATTTAAAATACTGACCCAGGGCTTTGATTTCCTAAAAGAAAGTAAATGTAGCTAAAATTTTGTTTTCAAATGAAAGAACATCAAACCAATATTTACATTGTCTTTCCAGGCCCTAATTTTTGACTATTCACATTAAAATATTAATAATCACTTCTGGAACAATAACAAAGACTATAACAAAAAACCCACAATTGCTAACAACCTAAATTCAATGCTGCCATTTAGAATAAACAAACTCATCAAAAATCACAAAAGAAATCATGCAGTTAGAACATTCACATGTGCCTCTGGCACCAAGAAAATGAAGCAAATATAGATGAACTGTGTTAATGTAAAGCAAAGTCAAGGATATATTCAAGCACAACAGTCCCAAGTATGGCCTGGAAAATTGTATAAACAAGTTTATTATGAATGATATTTTGTGATTTTAAAGCTAAAAGGTATGAAGATTTTTTAAAATCAAGTTAAAGCTAGCCACCATGCCAATCCTTCATTTTTGTCTTAGCCTAATCACAAAATACCAACTTGGGCATCAAAAATTTGTTTTTGTAATACATCATAAACGCATGCATTACAAAGATCTAACAAATTTGCAAATAATAATAATAACAATAATAATATAAAAGTTTGGAAGCATGCCACACTAGAGATTGTTGGGCTTAATATATATCACCTGGAATATCTTTTAATATTTGTCCATTAAGTTGCATCTTTGAAAACTCAAATCGGTAATCACAACTGTGGATGCTCAAGGGTGATACACAAACTGGGATTATGATGTAGGATGTTCTGAGCTGAGCTTGAACTCTAAAAGGAAATGCAAGCAAGGTGTACTTCAAATTAGGTAACGAAAGAAAACAGGATGCATTTCTTCTCTTTATTTTGGTTTTCATTTTTATTCATGTAGAACAATGACAAATAGGACGTAATGGTGATTACTCAAGCAAAACGAAACAAAGCATTTTTGATGTTCGTTCTTCAAATCTCCACACTTAAGAATTTGCCAAAATCTTAACATATTTAAAAATATAAAAATAAAATTCTCTAACATGTGTAAAATATATTTTAAGTGTTTCTATATAATCGCATATAAAGTGCATAACAAAAATTATTTCCACTTACTTTATTCTAAACTAAGATCTCGCTTTGAATCTAACTATCCACTTACAAGGGGGTGAGATAGTCATGGGAATATAGAATTGTGTAATGCTTATTGGTCATGTTGCTTTATGAGCATAGAAGGCAGTTACAAAAGAACACATCCAGAACATCAAAAAATGCATTTCAGAGCAAGAAATTCTTCTTATTCTCCTAATTAGAAACAAAATGAATTCAACACTACCATTTACTTAGTACCAGATTTTCTTTAAAAAATAGAAGAGTCTGCTCAACTGAATATTTTCAAGAAAAACAGTAATTGGTTAAGTTGTAATTTACTCAACAAAATAAGTCAATGTAAATATAAAACATCCTAAGTGTCCTTTATTCATAATTTCTGACCCTGTTAGTATGTTTATGTGTAGACACATACATTATATTGATAGGTTTTCTTTTCAAATATCAAACGCCAAAACATATATCCATAAATTCTTCATAAAATAAACATTTGATGATTTAAACAAACTTTACGCAGTAAAAATAAATATGACAGACATAACCTAATTATATCACACTTAAGCATATAGTCAAAGAAATTTCAATCTTACTATGGACTTCTGAAATATATAAAATATGTCTGCTTCATGAAAACATTATTTTTACTATGTTGTTCCCCCATATAGCAAATTTACTGATGTACCTCAACAAAGGCCAGGTGCAGAAATTTAAAAATAAATCAATATAAATTATTTCAAGAGCAAATATATCTGAAAAGTCAATAAATTAATTCATTTATATAAAAATACTAAAGAAAATTTATTGAAAGCAAATAATATACATTCCATTTAACACCAAAACTCTAACCACAGTGGTAGAGCAAATATGAAAATAAGTGTTCACATAATATGTTAAAACTGATTTGTCATGAAGACATAATATGTTAAAATTGATTTGTCATGAAGACATAATATTTTAAAACTGATTTGTCATGAAGATTCTCCTAATTACTTCGAAAACTGTCACTGTTCAAAAATACTGTGTTTATTTTAAGATATACTAAAATAAACTACATTCCATTTCCCCTACCATTTCATTATATTAGAGAGGTATAATTTTTGGTGTACATACCAATCACTGATTGGCATAACCTAAACAATATCCTTAACCATGCTTAATTCACTTCATTTTTTAAACTCTATTTTAGAGAAATAGAGATCCTGCTATTTGAATTATGCAAAAAATAAGGATAAATAAAAAAAGAGGCATTTGGAAGGCTTACGCTTAATCTTTAATATATTCAAGATTCAATGGCTACACAAAGATGTTGATTATTACTCTATATTCTAACGCTTTACATGAAAATATTCAGGTAATTTGGGTGTTAATTAGCATCAATTGATATAAAAGATACACCTAGTACATACTGATGTATGACCATTTTATCCTTACTAAAGCATGATAGCTAAATGACAAGAAAAATAAAAATAAAGAAATGTATGGAAGCAAAGAAATTATCCCGTGTCCAAAAGGCCCATCAGTTTAGATTCTATTTTTCAGCAAAAATGCCAGAGAAGCCTCTTCTCAAAATACACATTACTAACCCACCGTCAATATGATTTTGACAATCTTCTTTCTTTGAGGGAATATATACACTATCAGCTCATAGGTAGAGTCAATGTTTAGGCATATATAATTTCACCTTCTAAGAGATCTATCTGAGAATCCTTATAGGATTTAGCCCAAAACTTTAGTAAGAGAAATACGATGCTTTCCATTTTTCACATACTGGGGAATCACTGGGATCTGAAGCAGAACCTAACAGAGATGTGATAGTTAAAGGAGAATATCATTTCCCATCCAAGAGGCTGTTCACACTAGAGAGCTGCTGGGAGAAGGAAAATCAGTTTTATCAATGAAATAATATAGGATATATCCACCCCAGACCATGGCAGGTCCCATGCTCAGGAATGGTCAGCCAAAACAAACCGTGTTTCTGGAAGTTTTGATGTTGTTTTAAAGAGAGAGAAAGAACATGATGTAGAGAGATGTAGAAAGATATTGGAGGAGTTGAAGAAAGAGAAAGAATACATTAAAATGTATGGAAGGAAACTCTCAAAGCATGAATAAAAACATTATTTAAAAAGAAAGACATTTTCAGAAATTATGCATAATAAACAAAATATAAGGTAAATACTGTGTTCTAGAATATATAAAGGATTCTCAGTTATCACAGATGATGCAGACTATGAAATTATTCAAATATAGTTCAACATTACTCTAATTAGAACATTCAAATTCAATTCAAAAAACGAAATTGTTTCTCTTTAGAAAAGTTCCAAAGCAACCTAATGAGGATACCATTTTTAAGCAAAATATCCCAAATGAATTAATTAAGACTCAATATGCATACTTATACTGACTATAAATGAAATCAATCTAAAGTATCAAAGAGGAAAGCAGAAAATATTTAAATTAAGTCAATTTGCAAATATATATAAATATATCTAACTTACATAGATATATCACATCACTAACTGAATTATGAATCATCATTTATATAACAAGAGTAATACTATCATTATATATAAAGATTCCAAAGTGTCTTTTTTATTTGAGTCAATAAAAAAAGGACAAATTTGTGCTGCCTTTCATTATACATTTGCTTGAAGGGTACAATAAGTTCAAAGTTTAGCAATATAATAAATAGATATTTTCAACTTACTGGGAGCATTGCTTTTAGTCCAGAACGGAGGAACTCATTTCTCAAATGAATTCGAAAATCAAGATCATATGGAGAAGTGACAAGTGCATTTATGAACTGCATGCAGGCCACCTACAAAGAAAAAGAAAATTTCACTTATACATTTAGGTATAGAAAAGAAATATGCAAATATGGAGTATAATATTAATGTATTTTCTTGAATGAGTGTACTTAAGTAACAATTAGAGATGCCTGAACAATCCAAAGTACATACCCAATTGAAAATTAATAGGCAGAAAAGTTGCCATCTGCTAGGATTCTTTTAACCAGAAGTAATTCTAGTTTAATGACATATATTAATAATACTTTAGAAGTAAAGATTTCTAAACAGGATGATCAGTCTTGTAATAATATCTTTATAGAAATATAAGTAGTTTGTTAAGGCCATAAAAATAGTAAAAGTTATATTTACTGACTACATCAATATCAATATGATAGTATATATTATTACTAAAAACATATCATTGCTATTAAGAACTTTGTATATAACATACAAAAACATGGCTGAATATTTTAAAAAGAAGTTGAACACAGAGTCTACCATATAAAATAACTAGGAGATGATTTAAAGTCAGTAGTCAAACAAGGAGAGGTAACAAAAGTGCCATTTATTGCTCATCAAATTCTATAAGGTATCTCATTAGTAACATAACAACTGCAAACTAAAACTTCTAGGGAAATACTTTTAAAGACATATTCACTGGTAATGTAAGAAAAAAGTAATTTGTTGCATCTATGCTGCCATTATGTCTTTCTGAGTATCACTTAGGAATTAAAAAGTAAAATTATCAAAAATATCTTAAATTACTATTTAAATAATTATTTCAATTATTATGAAATGCCATTGTGAGGATCCAATATACAAAATACAAATTTTGAATGCAAGAGACTAAACACTTATCATCTCTACTATTTAATTTTTATGAATTACTGGACAATGTATAAGGTCCTTTACATAATTTGCTACCTAAAGTCACTCTCATAGAAAACCTGAGATGAATGTTCTAATATATTTATTTCACACATGGTAAAATTGAAGCCAACAGCAAATCAATAACTTATACACAGTAAAAAGCAAAACACAATTATATTTCTACATTATAATATTTTACTACAAAGAAAACAATTCCAGAACGCTTCAGAAACTCCACAAATAGATTCATTCAAGAAAAGATTTTAAAGCGTTATAAGATGATAAAATTTATCTGTTGCATCATGTTGAGTTAACCAGGAACATCTTCACTATAGCTATACATTAATTATAAAAGCATTAAATGAATTTAACAACATGTCTAGAACAAGAAGGAGTTATCAAATATATAAATGAAACGCAAATAAAAATAGCAAAAGTAGAAAATGATGCTTGGTTTGAAGTATATCCCATTCCATATACATCCTATGAAGTAACAAATAGAGAGCATCCCATCATCCAAATTAATTGCTTCTCCTTCCCTTTTGCTGGCCGCCAAAATGCTCTAGTTTCAGTGTCAATGTACATTCGTAGACAAGTATATTTGTATACGTTCAAATGCACTACACTACAGAACACTACTATTCAAAACAGGATCTTTTATTAATAGATTAATAGGAAGTAAATCAAGAACTCGACTTCACTAGCTATACTCCAATGGCTTGAAAAATACATATAATTTTTAGGTCCCACGTTGGACAATATGGATAAAGAATACTGCAGGAAATTTAATTGAACAACACTGCATGGGAAATATTAATGAACATAGGTTCTGGCCCTTTAGAGCTGATCTTGAAATAATTACAAACCTCATTCCCAAACAATGAAAGTTTAAAAACTTTTATGTTCATCTTCCAAGAACATAACTCTTTAAAATGTAACAGAACAATAAGTTCTGTTACAAAACAAAATATTTCTGCTTTTAAAATAATCCATCTTCAGGGAAAGGAAGTAAACAAGCTACAATACTGTGGCCCAATTTTTCCAACTAAGGGTAAAAAAATAACAAGCTCATAAAAATGAGTTGATCTCCTTGAGGTCACATGGCTAATAAGCCAAAAAGAGTGGACTAGAATCTCATATTGTAGTACTGTAGTCTTTTGACACATTACAATGTGCCAGCCTAGCATTGTTAACTACAATTGATCTTTATCTCAAGCCAGAAAGAACATAAATATACTTGAATTAAATATCACAAATTCAGATATCCAGATTCTTAATTTTTTAAAATTTTTAAAATTGCTTTTAATTTTAAATGATTCCCCATGTTTATTCACTTTTTTTAATAGAGAGTCAATGAGAAACAAAGTGTTAACAAAACCAGAAAGTCAGTAAATTTTGTTCATTGAATAGAAATGTTCAGGGTAGGGCCATAACTCATACGCTAAGCCAGTAAATATAAGTAGTGCCTGTTTTTAATAGTTTTTGACATATGAAAATTTTATATTATCTACATTTTATGCATATGCATTTAATAAATATCACATATACTATATATGTATATTTGCTTTTGGGTGAATGCATATAAAATAAATTAATATGAAATACATATGAGCATCTTCAAAAAATAACTGTGAAAATAAGAGAAACTTTTATTTATTTTATCTAACAGGTTTCACAAACTGCAAAGATTTGTCTGCCTGTTTGATCACAATTCATAGAGTTATGGAGTACAGTAATTGCCAACTCTAGGGCATTCTCAGACAGATTATCCATACTGCCATTAGCTGTGACAAATTGTGCTTTTAAAATTATATTGACATTGTCACACATTTGACTTTATTAAGTGCTCTGTTGACATTAACAAGGTCTTTCTTTATTTTAGCCACAGCAGGAGTTAGGGAAAAAGATGGTTTAAGACTAAGTACTTACTAAAAACTATACAAATATACAGTGCAAGTTAATTAAGTCAAGAAATGGAGAAAGATTTCTAGGATAAAGAAGTGATTTATGTACAAAGCTACAACAGGTAGAGGGAAGAAGATGCACAAAATGTTCATAAAGCACAGTGTAGTGTGACTACATCAGAAAGTATATGCAGAAGCCTAGTGAAATATACAGTTAAAGAGAAAGCAGTAAGCAGAGTACAAAGTGCTTTGCTTATTCATTTGGGAAGGAGGGACACAAAGACAAGATTTTAAACCTAGAGGTCATAAAAAAGTCTTTGAAGGAATTTAAGCAGTGATGTGACAAAACGGCATGTCACAACAGTCACTTTGTGAAAGAGGATTTAAAGGGTTAACATAAAGGGTAGAAGATTTTTTTTTAAGTCAGAACAAAGTCAAAAATAAAGAGGAGAATTCCCTGAAATTAAAACAACAACAACAAAAACTGGCAGCAGCGTAATGACAGAGAGTTACTATGCCTAGAAAGATGTAAACAGTTAACATAGTAGATTCCAGCATGAACTACTAACTATAGTAATACAAGATATATATAGTAAAGGTAGATCTGAAATTAACTATTAAATTTTTGGTGTATATTAGTTGTTACATAATGATCAGAAAAAACCTACAAGAAAATGGTAGGTCATGGTGGGAGAAGGAATTAGCAGCAAAATAAACATAGTTAAAGACAATACAGAACTTGGACTTATTATGTTTGAAAGGGACAAAGGAATGGGATGCAAAGAGCTTAGACAAACATATCAAAATGAGAAAAATGAACCAAAGGTTCCAAGATAAAACTTTCTCTCATTTACACTTTGATTTTAATTTCCATAGGTGTATATGGAGATTCAGAGTTCTTGTTTTGAAACGGGGGAGGACTGCTGTAAGACAATGGTCATATGCCCTGAAAAGATTAGTCACTTGTATTAGTTTAACAAAATGCTGATTGGCCAGTAGCCAGGCAAGAAGTATAGGTAGGGCACCCAGAACAGGAGAATGCTGGCAAGAGGAAAGGCTCACTCTGCAGTCATCACCCAGATGCAGAAGAAGCAAGATAAGAATTCCTCACTGATAAAAGGTAACAAGCCATGTGGCTAATTCAAACAAGAATAATTGGCTAATGTAAGATGGCAGTGTGTGGTCACATTTTGAGGATCTGAATGTATGGGCTGAGCAAAATAATGTCTTCCAACCTTCCAACTTGTGTCCTTAGACTGCCATGAACAGAAATCAGAAATTCGTTCTCAATAAGAAAATGCAAGAAAAAAGAAAAACAGAAAGTTAGGTTCTTATTAAAGGCCAACAGATGCTTCTTTGTAGAAAATTAGTTTGATAGACTTGATAATTTCAATGATGGCTCAATGTTTTACTTGATACTTTCATTTCATTTCTGATCCTAATTTATATACCAGGAAGATAACTATACCAAGTACGTGTGGTATGCCTGACTGAAACTATCATATTTTATTAAAAAAATATTTGGTTAAAGGCTTTTTTGTACCATTTTTAATTACAAAACAAGACTTTCTTCATTATTCTGAAACACCAGAAAACAGATTAATATATAACAAATCATGTTACCATACTTCTCACAACAACTCCTGAAATCCAACAAAAACATGACAGCTTTCTGACTAGTTGTAGTCTTGGAAAATGGGCTATCTTAATATGTACTCACTGGATATTAATCATGTTACCTTCTCTACCCTTAAAAGATTATTAATGGTCAATTTACTTTGAATTGGCCTATCTTACTACATAAAAATAAAGTTCAAGGGTATGCCTGTATTATCTTCTGTTTTCTTTTTAAAAATAACTGGCAGACTATAGGGGCCACTATTTTTACACACTACAAACCCTTCTTGCCTCAATTCTAATTTAATAGTGCTTCTCTATTAGAAAACATAATATCATTGAAATTCTAATCTTTCAATCCCAACTTCAAATATCACCTCATCAGATACTACTCCTATAATTTTCAAATTTGTAGTATAAGTTATATTTTTGGTTGTGAGCCTAACCTTTAATGGCTGAGCCATCTCTCCAGCCAATTGCAGTGTAATTTAAATGAGATAACATATGTAAATAGTTTGTAACATTATGTAGCATAGCACTCAAATGATATTTTTAATTTGTTACTTGTGGGAGTCCTATAATAAACCTAGTTAGGTACTCAAAGACATGAATTTGAATAGGGAGAGAAATGTGACTTTCACATGTATCAGGAGATTTGCTAGAATACAGTTATATATTAAGCTAGGGAAGCAATTGAAAATATGCATTGACAAAATATTCATTTATATTTATGAGCACACACATGTTGGTGAATATACACATCAATATATAAGTAGATGAATACAAAATGATAACTGGTAAAGATGAGTGATAAAAATAGGGGAAATGTTCCTGGGAAATCAGAAGAGAAAATATGCATTAGAAACATAGAATAAAGAAGGGTATTCAGAGATCACACAGAAAGAATGGTGAACAGAGAAGCAAGAGAAGTAAAATTTTCAAGGAGTACATGTTGATGAATAGTGACAAGCATCCACAATTGGGGAAAATTTGGATTTTGAAATGTAGAGTACCATTTAAGATTTTTTTAAGGATTGTATAAAAGGTCAGTTTTGAAAAGTATTTTAGAAAATAACTATAGATTATTTTTTAGAGACATGTGGTATAAGATAAAAAGGCAGATGAAAGGCTCCTAAGTTTAATAATGCAGGTCATACAGTGTGGGAGACCAACTAGTACAACTAAACAGATGGAACGGCAAGGAAGAGAGTACATATGTTGATGTGATTTATCCCCAGTCTTTTCCTCAAACTACTGAAAAGCAATGAAAAGCAGATCATAGCTGAGCTAGAAAACATCTGTAAGAAGTTGTTGGTTTAAAATATAATTAGTTCAGTATTTTAACAGAATTACTTCATGACATTCTAATAAGAGGTCTCAGAACATTACCAAAAATAGAAAAGTAATTCTGTTAAGCTAGAACACAAATTACGTTTTTTAAACAAGAGATTTTAACTTTTGCTTTTAGTTTCAGAATTCTGAACATATTATATAAATTTTACAGGATAATTTTCCATTCACATTAAATATGCCTAATAACCCACTTCACAATTCTTGGGAGACTACTAGGCTCTGTATATAACAAATTACTAAATTTTGCAGCTCATTAAAATAGGAAATTTCAAATTGTAGTTTGCATATGTTTGCATCCATAATCAGTATTCAACAATTTCTTGAATATTTAGCAAGATGTCTATGATTTTTCCATATGGTACTTGTTAAGCACTTGCTACTTAATCATTCTATTCGTGCAGCACCATGGAGGCTAGAGAATGACAGGAGTGTTTCGTTGTCTGGGGTAATAGACAGTGGGGGAAATCATTGTAGAGTAATTTTACTCAAAAATGACAATGTTATTTTTTTATGGAGGTGTTACTATAATGGACATACAATTCTAGATGAATATATCAAAAAATTAAAGTTTAAACCATGATTCTAAACTTTAACAGCTGTGTGAGTCTCTACTCAGTCCCCTGATCACTAAACTGAAGATAAATTATAACACAGAACTGTGGCTAAAATTTCATTTAAATATTTTTAACTATGCAAATGTTAAAACTTGTCCCATATATGTCAAATTGTTCCAAATTCAATGAAAGCTTTAACTCTAAATAAAATACTTGAGTCCTGCTAAACTTTGGAAGTAAATTACAGGCTTATATGTATGTCTGCCAGTGAAAGCCATCTAGTCAGGCAAGCACAGGCAACACAGCAACGAAGATACAACACTGGAGAAGACATCTGAAAATACACATTTCAGGCTTTCCCTAGAAAATACCAAATTTTATTGGAGCTAAAACTAATAATATGAAAAACTGTCATAGATAGAAAAACACTAAGGGGAAATTCTCACTTTTAAAAACGGCAATATATAAGATAAAAGTTCATCAATATCCTCATCATAGTTGAAGGAGAATACCTTTAAAACATCTTTACATATCTGAAGAAACATTATATACAGTTTCATAATATTATAGATTCTCTTTAGATGAGCCAGTTCATCTGTTGTACAATTTCCAACTGTGACAGAAAATGTTAATACTTCAAAACACAATAAAAAAGAAAAATCATTAGTTTCCCATCAAATAGAAATTTTACATGTATATACTCACTATAAAACAACTTGAAAAATTAAATATAGAGGCAAACTCTCTTTGAGTGATGACATAATACTTTAAAAGATATTTCATGGATTATCAAATGGTATATACACTATCTAAAATAAAGAGCACATTGATATCAAATTCTGGCTCTTGCACACCATATCCACTTATACAAGTGATGTAATTTCATTCTGCCTATCCTCAGGATAGAGAAATATATAACACTTAGGAGGTTCATCTCTTACAAGAATTAAATCTAATTATGTAGGCAAAATAAAATGTGCCATCATCAGAATGTCTCTTGTCTCTAAATATGGGGAATAAACATGACTTCTCATCCCTTGAGGATAAAGTAGCCTTTAATAAAGTTAGCCATATCCTGAAATCACTAAAAACAATGGATTTTGTCATTTTTAAAATTAAACACATTTAGTCTGGGTCTACAGAATTTTCCCAGGACCCCTGACAAAAGAGATCCTATTCAATCCCCTCTGCATTGGGGAGTCAGATTTCTAATTGATGTTTGAAAGGCACAAAGAGAGAAACATCGAATTTTTTTAAAACTGCTTCTTGGTCGTCTGTTGCCCCAGAACCTTGAAACTCTCCTGACTCAGATATCTGACTGTTAAAGACTATCATGCTATGACGCCATAGTTGACTATTCTCTTTCATTTCTACAAAAGCTTACAAACTTTATTAAATTGGCCAGATAATACTGACAGAAATGGTTTCCCTTTGGCCCAGATTGTTGCTAAAACTTCAATTTCCCAATAGTTACTATAATGCATGTCATATTAGTGATAATGAAGAAGCAATTTTCTTAATTTTAAATGAATTTAAATAAACAAAACTGTAAAATACAAACAACTATACATTTACATTTCATTCTATAAATTCCAGCTTAAAAGGTGTAGGTATAATACAAGTATTCAAAATACAACTCAAGTGAGTCATGACAAAAGGACCCCACCTGGAGTTGTAGGGCTTCGTGATTTTCTAATCCTTCGACAATTGCTGAAAATCGTTCTCTGTTATTTCTTTCAGCTGCAGCAGTGATAGCCCCTAAAAGTTTGTCTAGACTACAGACAAAAACAAAAAAAAAAAAAAACAGAAATGAAAAAAATGTATGATGTTCATTCTCTATTTGATTCTTACTTCTTGATGTTTATATAGACCATTGAATTTTTCACATCACTTACTTTTAATAGACAAAACTTTCAAGTATTGTAGTATGACACATAATGTTTTTAAATATCTCTGTTATGGACAAGCTAAGTGGATCTAATTAACATACACATCACTCCACATGCTATTTTTTTCTGTATGAGCTGTTTGTGTTTCAAACATTTATCTATAAACTTATATTATGTTTTCTTTTTATTGAGTAAGTTCATTTCATGTTAAGTTACCATATAAAATAAAATACAATGATACAATATTACAAAGGATCTGGTTGATTCAAATAAACAAGCAAAACTGTAGTCTATAGAGGTGGGTTAGCAGTTAAGAGCATTGGCTGCTCTTCCAGAGGATCTTGTAAAATTTACAGTGCCCACTGGTGATTCACAATCATCTGAAAGATCTCATATAGTAAACTAAACTGCATAATGTGCCATAGAGCATCTATGCATGCATTGTACACACAAGTGCATGTACGTGTGTGTGTATCTGCTGTGTAGTGTCTACTGTGTCTTCTGTGTTTCCTGTGTGTTTTCCAAGATAACTTTTGAACATAAAGTATTTGCAATTGACTAATGTTATTTTCAGTGAGACAAAATTCCATTTATTTATTTTATATTAATCTTTAACAAATTTAGATTACATAATATCTGAAAAAGGTTAAAATACATAGAAGATAATAAAGATGTCAATTTAAAATGTTCTAAGCTCTACTACTATTTTTCTGGAAGTTATCAAGAAGAAAAGACACTAATTTCCCAGGTGTCATTTTTCAAAAAAATAAATAGAACATATCAATACTTACATGTTCTCTTCACCAACAATGCAAATAGCAGAAAGTATTTTTACTATTTCAGTCATCATGTTGGGTTGTTTGGGGTCAATCGCTCTTGCCAACAATAAAAGACTCCTCTCATCACCTAAAATCCTTTGCAGTCCAAACTAAACACAAAGAAGTAAATAAACAAACAAACCTGAACTGTGTATGGAACATATTTTCCATTTAGCATAAACCCAATATAAAGAAAATTTTCAAAAGAATACCTTTGTAGTGGTGTTATAAATATAATTATGTAAATTATCCTCAAATGCAGTTATTCAGTTTTATTTTATTTGAAATGACTATACTTTGGAAATTTTGTGGCTTGAATAAAAAATGATTTCCACTAATCCTCAAAAACATTTGAAAATATTTAGGAGAAAAATGGCAACAATTAGTATTTCTCTAACAAACAAGAACATATTGAACATACTGCTATATTTTTTAAAGCAGTTTTTTATGTCATGAGATATACTGAGGAAAGTCTGAAATTTGTGGTTAACTTTTCCAATATAGTTGCACCGAAAATTAAAGTAAACATAGGAGGCAAAAAGGCTGAAGTGCTTCAAGTATACTATATGCTATTTTCAATAAAATAAGATGTGGACTTTCTCCTATTTTTTTGACCTTTTACATCATGTCTTAGGCAGCAACATCATGGACTCAGACATAACATGTGAGTTTTCTTATATACCACAGTCAGATGAGTAAAGGCGATATCAGTTTCATTTATTTTCTAGCCATGAACCCAAGCGTGTACCTACATGCATTCACAAATGCTAATAGGTAGATATTCAAATACAAAAATTAATGTTAAGATACTGTTCTTTCTTCAACTTTGTGTTATAAAGTATATTTCTGCTTTCTCATTAAAAGTTTGCTTCATTTTACAGTTAGTTCCATGGCAGCATTACATTTCATTGGGAAATATTACAGGATAACATTTAAGAAAATACCAAACATATGAACTGCATGAAGGTTTTTAATTTAAATTCTAAGAGGAAAGGGGCCAGACTAAACTTCGGAAATATTACTTTACGGTGGGCCTTAATAAATAAAGGAACATGCAGACTTTTCTAACTTTAAGGGACATTTAAGTCATTTCAGATGAAATGTACCTTCCTCGAATTGGAAAATGTGTTCCAACTTAAAAATGAGTACATCACTATGTACTTTCTCTTCAGAATGTTTGTTTTAGGAAGTTTCACATGTCTATAATTTAAAAGACTCATAAATTAATGTGGTGGGGATATATATCCAAACCATACACATAGCTTAACAAAAACTCCCATTTAGTTTAGAATAATTTAAGTAAAATCATCATGTTCTTCAAAACTGCCAAACACATAAGCAAAAGAAAGTGAGTCGATGTATCTAAATATCCTCTGTGGGAACAGGCCCGACTAGGAAATCCTGCTAATATAACTTTCTTTAGTCAGTATTCTAATTATAATTAGTTGTTATCCTACAAAACTATGATATTTGACAAGATGAATCAATAAGAGTGTAGAACAATAGTTCCCATAGCTGAAATTACAGAGGAGACTGATTAGCCAGAGGCTAAGTTATTTTTCAAAGGCCCAGTCTGCTTAGGAGTGGCAAAATGTGATCTGCATCTCTGATTTTTAGTATTATATTCTCTTTCTATAATGTTACTACTTTTGTCAGTTGCATAAGAGATCCACCTTGAGCTACAGAGAAATAATGTACAATTAAGTGTATCTTTGTTAGGCATTAGATACCATGATGTGTGGTATCTAAAGGCCAAAAGGACAGAAGAAAAATTCTTCTGCACTAGTAATGATAGGAGTGTATCTATAAGAAACTTCCAGATGGGTGAGAAAGATAGCCCAAGGGATAAAGGTACATGATAAAATGCCTGAACACCAAAGTTTGATCCCTGGAAACACATGGTAGAAGGAGAGAAGAATGTATTGGTGCTTCATACACATGTATAATTAACTGTAAAAAGATAATCGACTTCTAGAAATAGCAGTAAAGATATATGTGATGAAGGAGTTCATTAGCAACCATGTACTGCATGTACCAATAAAATTATTTGCTGATTAATATGGGTATATGATATACATAGTAATATATAATTGCATATACCAAAGAAATAGTTTTTATATTACTTAAATCCTACAGTATTATTGCATTGGTTATTAATAGCTAGAGTTCACATTTAGCAAGTTCCTGCTTATTGCTATACTTACTTTTATTAAGTATTTTGAGATTATTAAAATGCCATCTAAAGGTAATTAATATAATTAAGCAAATTAATTAGTCAGAGTTATTTTATCTGTAGGTCTCCAAAAGATTGTATAATACAAACAGTATTATAAAAATACAAAAATGTAAGCTATTTTCCAAAGATTACTTTTACGCATGTTAAATCACTGAAACTGAAGTAACACTCTTATCAAAATAGTTGAACCATAACCCTACCCTTGAATTTTACTTTTCAATAAACTGAATTAAACTTCTTTCTTTCTCTATAAATGATATTCAATTTATTACATTTAAATTTCCATACAACTAGAGTTTATAGGTTTTCCAAGTATAGAAAATCCAGGTTCAATTCCCAGGACCTACATTAGGCAGCTCAAGCTAATAGCTTGAGTTCTATGAATCTGATTCCCTCTGACCTCAAAGTTATGCACATAAACTCATCTAGCAACATGTACACATGACCAAATCTTTAAAAATAAATAAAACTTCATAATATCACAAAAGGGAAAATGTATCATCAAATTTGAAAGCTAAACTAATATTGCTTGCATAATTGCAAAATATGCCAGCAAATATTGTGTGAAAGAAAAGACACTTAAACCACTTATAGAAAACTTGTGATGAACTGCATTACAAACATATTATTAAAACTTGAGTAAATACCCACTGTTCTATGTCTTTTTTACTTTCACTCTGTCAAGCAAGCTCTTCCCTTTTGTAACAAAAGGATGAGTAAATACTATTTACCTTATTATTCATAAATGCTTTCAAGCACTGAATGAGTTTGTACTGATTCTTCTTGTCGATATTTTCTTGCCTAAATCAATAAGAAAAAAATATTAAGTTGTGCTTAAATCTTTTCTTATGTGTGAAAGGTTGTAAATGTTTATTCTTACTGTTTTTTGTCCAGAAGCTTTTCCAGCACATCCAGTAAAAGTCCAAGTCCTTCATGGCCAAAGTTGTTAACCCAGCTGAGAATCGAAAAGAATATATAAGCAACTTCAAATATTTAGTACATTAGATATTAAAATTATAATTTTTGTCTTCAAATATGGTAATCCTGCCTCACTATTATAGTCTGTTTTATTTTCTCGGCTCTTTCTTGACTCTTTGAGGATGACCCTGATTATCATCGTCCAAATCCCTGACCTCTTTTCATGGCTTCATCGCTCATATATTGCACTGCATCAGATAGTTCACCAGTTCACATACTTAAGCCAGAATTTATGAGTTAAATTTATCTTCCATTATTTCCATTCCCTCAAATCACCTCCTCGTCCACTCTTCAGTATTCTCTTAGCAATACCATTACCCTTTGACTCCCTCGAACTTGAAAGACTGGCTTAATTGTTTGACCTGCTGTTGTCTTTCACCTTCTCATATTTTCTACTCATTTCATAAAGAGCTGATGAGCATATACAAGGTACCAAGTATGCATGATATATATATATATATATATGGAAACACAACTGAGTTCTTATCCTCATTGAGTCTATTACAAATAGAGAGACAATAAATAAGTAACCAATTATATAAACATTAGTAAACAAATAAAATGCCAAGATGCTTTTATTTAATATGTAACCAGGGAAAGATTTTTGGTAATGTGCAACCTAAACAAAACACTAAAGATAAACAGGATTATACGAGTAGAATTATTATCAGAAAACTGATTCTAAAAATGTTAAATACTGTGTTTGGAATATTCCAGAACCTCTATAGAAGGAAATCAGTTAGTGGGGTTAAACACATAATACAAGGTTAAATCACAGTTGTGTAAGAATACTAGACCTTTAGATATCCAATTATGAATGCTTCTTCTTCTCCTTCTACAATGACTCCTCTAAATGATCCTCTGCGCTTTTCATTGCTTACACTAAAAACTAATTTACTACTAATTTACTAGTTACATCTTACTGTGGATGAAGAATCCTAGTGGGGTTCTGTGTAGCTTCATTTTTTTCTTTTGTTCATTTTACATTTAAAAAATCTAACTGATAATATTTAAACAAATTCTTCAGTCCAAAAATCTACCTGGATTACCTCAATAATCCCTTAACCTGACATTTTCACCAAGCTTCAATCTACTTTTCCAGCCAAAAAATTTATACCACAGTGGCCAAGAGAATCAGACAAATTATCATTTCTGAAGTTCTCTGTACACTTCCTTTGTTAGTTTATTTATTATTTCTTCCAAGAAAGAAAGTATAATATTATCTCCCAAAGTCGCCAAGTCTCAAATGACTATTTTACACTATTAACTATCTCTATAGCCCCTGGAAATCTTCAAACAAACGTGTTCTTCATTTAAACCCATACATATAATCTTGTCTCTTGATTGTCTAGCATAGTTTTTATCATATACTTTACTGATTCATTTGGACTATAAATTCCCTAAAGACAGCACATTTTCTCACTCATTTCTCTATCATACATTGCCCCTTTAGAGAAGCTTACATACAATGGCATATATATATAATGGCATATATATAAATATATGGCATATTTGTAAACAATAAATATTTATTAATTTAAATTTGGTACTTATGTAACCACAAAATATAGGCAATCTTATATTTCTCAATGATTTTACAAAACTAAATATACAGATGCTTGTAAAATAGACAATATAATATCTACTACATACAGAAACAAATGTTAAAACACTTTGGAGAAAATACTAGGCTTCATATATGCTAGGCAAGCACTGTACCACTGTGGTACATGTACTGCTGAGATATTTCATATATAGTCTTTTAATTTCCTCTGATGGTTAATGAGAATGGTGTTCATATGCTCATATGTTCTAATACGCTGGTCCTGAGTTGTTGGAACTGTTTGAGAAGAATAAGGAGGTATGGGTTTTTGGAAGAGGGCTGTCACAGTGAAGCATGCTTTGGAGTTTCAAAAGCTCATGAAATTCCCAGTTACCTCTCTTTGCTTCATGTTCTGGATCAAGATGTAAGCTCTCAGCTACTCCTCCAGCACCATGCCTATTAGACTGTCAAAATGATTCCTGCCATGAAGGGCATGGATTCTAATGCTCTGAAACTGTAGTTCCCCACAGTAACCTGTTTCTTCCATAAGTTGCCTTCATCATTGTATCTTATCACAGCAATCAAAAGTAACTTAAGATACTGTCCATCTCATATCAGCATATTAAAATCAATATAGCTCTCAGATTATCAGTGATAGTCATCAGATCACTGAAGAAGGTATAATTTGAAATAGCTGAGATTCAGAACCACTCACATCCACAATATATATGGAATCTCATTTTAAACTAATGTGGCTTTAATTTTCATAATGGAAAGAAGAAATCAATATGGCATTGTAATGATAACTGGCAATGGGCATGTAATCATCCACTGCAATGAGCTATTTTCTTTAAAGACTGGATAATCAGTGGGGTAATGGCAAAAAGATAAAGAGACATCAGTTCTATGTATAACATGCTGTATTTATCAGGGAGAAATCCGCAAAACTATCATAGAAAAATAACCTTAACATAGTCTAAACAAATATATATCCAATCATCAGTATCTGCCTTGACATTTGAGAACAGAAAATTAGTAATTTCATCAAATTTAACACTTCA
The DNA here is from genome assembly GCF_014885135.2 of Alexandromys fortis. Lineage (NCBI taxonomy): Eukaryota > Metazoa > Chordata > Mammalia > Rodentia > Cricetidae > Alexandromys > Alexandromys fortis. The sequence continues at coordinate 3,016,996 of NW_026068143.1, read as the reverse complement.
AAACAATTTGCAAAATTCTAAGTATTACTCATATTTCCTTTATACCCAGTATCATTATAATTATTTGGATTGTCTCTTTCTTTTGCTAGGAAATTATTTGATGTAAGAGAATGATTTATTTGAAATGAGTCACACACACACACATCACAGACTACTTGAAAATGCATGGCTAAAAGCCTTTTGGATTGATTCATTGAAAATTATTTTTATTCAAATAAAAGATACAATCATGAAACATAATGATAAGAGGACAAGTTTATTTCTTATAACTTATGGAGTACAGAGTCTCAACTGAGGATGCAGCTGGCCCACGGGAAGAGGAAGCCTATTCGGAGTCTTCAGAGTTCCTAAAGTAGAAAGGGAGCCCAAGAGGAGTTTGCTGGTAGGGGAATGAGCTAATCATGATACACCCTGATGATATTCATGAACTCAAAAAGTTCCCCACATCCTTTTATTCTCTTCCAGACATTAAGCACTGGGCAGGCTCTAGCTAAATTATCTCTGTGCATTCATTGCAATAGGTAGGTACACATATGCAACAAAACACACAGACACAAAAGAGACAGGATGAAACAGCTTTAATTAAAACAAACTGTTGGCTTGTTTACATGGCTGGGAGATTTTTGGGTTTTTGTTTTGTTTGTTTTTCTTGTTGTTTGTTATGTTTTGTTTTAAGTCATATCACCAGAAGTAATTGTTGTTGCAATTATGTACCTCAAACCAGCAACATCAATATCATTGTGAATGTGCTAATAATTCAGAATGTGGGGCCCAGTCTCAGAACTATGGGATCAATCACTAGGGGAGGTGAAATGACAGCAAAATGTATTTTAATGTGATTAAAAGTGATTTTAGTGCTTGGTGAATTTCACAACCAATGGCATAGAAAAGATCTGTTAAGAAGTAGATGAACCCCTTTAGAACAAGACACAGGCTCAGAACTCTAGACTGCTATATACACCCTCACAACCACAAACACTAACTACCATAGGACACAGAACTGGGATAAAGATGCAGCTGAAGCACTCAAAGCTGACAAGTTTTACAACGTGTATAAAGTGCAGATCTTACAGAATATTATTTGAGAAGCTCACATGATACCATTATACCAAGGGCACTGCTGGTGGAAGCGGAGGGAAGATGGAGGGATGAGAACTTGAGGGAACAGGTTGGGCAGGCTGGGTGTAAGAGGCAGGACAGAGGGAGAGAGTAACAAAAGAGATATCTTTATAAGGAGCACTTTAGTGTTAGAGAGAAACCTGGCACCAAGAAAACCCCCAAAAATCCATAAGAATAACCCCAGCTAGGACTCCTAGCAATACGGAGAGGGTGCCTGAACTGGCAATCTACTGAAATCATATTGGTGACTACTCTAATTGTCATCAAAGATACTCTATCCATCAAGTGTTGGAAGCTGATCCAGATAGCCACAACAAAGTACTGGGTTGAGTTCCTGGAGTCTTGCTGAAGAAAGGAAGGGAAGACTGTATGAGCTGGGGAAATATGAAGGGGGAACCCAGAGAGACCACTGACTTCAAGTCCTGGGAGATTATGGACTCCAGCACAACAGATAGGGAGCCTCTGTGGGACGAGCCTAAATGTTCTGCATGTGTGTGACAGTTCTGTAGCTTGGTTTTTTGTTTTTGCTGTTGTTGTTGTTGTTTGTTTGTTTGTTTGTTTTTGTAAGGCTCCTAGCAGTGAGATAAGGCACATAGATGGCTTTTGGGAACCTTTTCCCCATGATGTATTACCATGCCCAAATTTGAGGCCAGGTGAGGAGCTTTGTCCTAACTCAACTTGTATTAATTTTTTAAAATAGAATATATTAAAGCTTAAAAACAGGAATTAATAGCAAGCTTGCTGAACTTCCTGTGTCAATGATTAAATGAAAGAAAACTTTAGTTTGAATGTACGTATAAAATAATTTATTTAAAACTAAATCTAAAAGAAAGTGAGATTTTCCCATATCTAATTCTCCAGGACAAAACAAAATGAGCAAAACTCTCTATAAATGTAGCTATCCTATTAGAGGAGGGAACAAACTTTTGTTCTCTTCCAATTCTACACAAGGAGCAATCTTTCAGTTTAACAAAACTTCAATGTTTCATCCAGAATTAGATATTTATGCTCAGAATTAGCTCATCACATTTCTGGCAAATGTGTTATATTTGGTGGAGAGAGGAGTCTATAATACACACGCACAAATATAAAAGGACACAGTGATCACATGTTCAATTTGATTAGATTCTCTAGATTTATAGCAACCTTTCAAAAGAGTAAAGATAAAATTAGAAGGTTCTACACTAAGTCCCATAAGCTGTAAAAACAATTGGTCTCATGTGAAGGGGCACAATATTAGTCATGTCATTCCTTTATCACTGTTTGTGTAGTGCTAACGGCTAGTAGAGAGGGCTATGTGTTCTGTACAAAGGATTTGATTTCTCTCTTAATGGGGCACTAATGCCATGTGGGATCTCATCCACAACACAAATCTTGGGGATTCAGAAAATGGGTAAAAATTATACCACATTCAAGCAGTATAAGAAACAGAAAAAAATACTATAAATTGTATCTCTCAAATTTTTAGATAAAACTATCGCATTTTAATACCAATATTCCTCATGTAATGTTCATTAATGCAATTATAACTAAATCTATGTTATTTGTACTTGGATAAAGAGAATGAGATGCATTTGAATACATAAGACCACTGTATGATCTTACAAAACAATATTGTCATGGTCAGAACGTCAAAAACAGTAGTGAATGTAAATTTCAATATTTTACCACCTTTAAAGGATGTTTTGTTCGGCTAAATTAATTTCATAATTGTCCCTCTATCAATATATACATGCATCACAAAGAAAATGTTGGAATAAAAAAGAATACAATAGCAATGTGCATATGCTTTAACTAGGTTTAAATAAAAAAACATTTATAGGCATTCATTTTTGTCTACATAAAAATAAATACAATAAAATGAGGCATTTGAAATTCTTGAAATGATTCACACTCATAAATTAATGCATGAACTATCTCTGGCCAATTATAATATATATAATTGCTGCAATGCTGCCATTTCCAGGCATTTGTGCATAAGCTTTGAAGCATGACACTTGCTGACCACTTATTTCACCTGATTCACAAAAAGGTTGAATGTGTCAATTTTCCAGCTTTGCCTCTCTGAGGTTTTGACTTGAAGGTTGTGATAGATTACAATTTCCTTAGAAATTCCCAAAGAAGACATCTAATCGTTCTTTCTGGCTGCATTTCTTCTCTCCATCAGTCTCGCTGGCAAGATCCTGCTATGTCCAATGTGATTCACGTACTTTCAAGAGGAGAACATTTTCACCCTTTCGGGTTGATCATATTATATAAAAACAAAATTCTCTTCCATGCCGTTATAACAAAATACTGTAATACCTCAAGTTACACAGAAAAGTCTCCTTTACAGAGCAAATTTAACTACAAATTTTATCTCAGAGAACAGTTTCCTATTTATTAAAATCAATTTCTTAGTCCGTGTAAATTACTTTGGAGTCAGTCTAGGAAATAGCTTTAACTATATCTATTTTAAATATCAACAGGCTAAGTACTGAAGAATATTTTCCTCCACATCTGCCTTTAAAACTTATAACGATATAATACAATGTTGTATCCCACATCAATAATGAGGTAAATTATATGAAGTGTGAATGAAAATGAAAAGGCTTCTCAGTCTTTAGTAAATAAGGGAAAAGCAAAAGTAAAGAAAAATTTCATATATTCAAGCCAGTCAGTTATATTTTACATCTTGATCTGTTTGCAATTGTGACTATAATTATGTTAGCAAACTTACTAAATCTGATGGCTTAGTGATATAACCATTCAAAATTAGAATAAAATGTTAGCTTCCATAAGAAAAAACTGTATTGGCTTATTTTCTGAAGCTAAGTAATATAGCTGAAATTCCATCATGTACTCCACAGGACATCCAATTTCCATTGGTTCCATTGAATTTTATTAAAATGAATTTATTCCAAAATATCACATTCCTAATCTGAAAACCATGAAAATGAAAAAGGGTTCATGGAGGTTATCTGTGATAAATAAAATAAGTCCTTGAATGCAATCAGGAAAAACAATGGCATTAGCAAAAAACAGGCTCATACCCCCTTTTTCTAATCCAATTTGTATATTATGCTATCAGATTTTTCTGAGAAGTAAACAAGGAGTAAATGAATTTTCCTGCAGTATATGAAGGGTAAGGAAATTTGAAGGACAATTGCTCTTTGTAGAGTACAAAACAGAAATGCAACCTTTTATTCTCATCTGTCAGGTACAATGTGAAAAATTAACATATCATTATACATGGTGATTTCTACGGAGACAAAGATCAAACAAATTTAATGTTCACAGATAATTTTAGCACAGGATATCTATACATATGTCTGGTAAAAAAAAAACCTATCTTGGGATTATCTTTGTGGATCGAATTCGGAAAGTTTAAATGTTTTTTACTAAGAACCTGATTTTTAAAGATATGAAGACTTGTCTTTTCTGCCTTAATCTTAATATTTTATTTTAAATATATCTAAGTAAAACTGAGAAAAAAGCTGTGGAGATTATTAATTTTTGCCTGCAGCTATATTGTTAAATACATTTTTATTCCTTGCATTTAAGTGAGGAAAGCTATATATATATATATATATATATATATATATAGTAGACACATGACTTATTTATATAGGTGTGGAATAACAACATATACATTTCTCATATCCTCATCATTTTTCTCCACCAATGAAAAGAGTAAAATTGTACTTTCTTGGCAATATTCAAGCATACAATATACTATTATTTACTATAGTTACCACTATATATATTAGATATCTTGAGAAATTTTGTAGCCTTTGAGAAATATAAATTTCCTAACACATTTAATATAAATTACACTTTTCAAAACATAACCTGAAACACAGAATATTCAAAAATATTAACAAAAACAAACTAAACAAAACAGGAATCTTAAAGGAGTATTTTCAGTTAAAAAGTCAAATAAAAATAGTAGAGGTACCCTACAATATATGTTTTGTTGCATAGTATTCTATTCACAGTATTTGAACCATAAAACAGGAGGTTCATAACAGGACCTGGGTATCCCATACATCATACCAAAAAAAAAGATCTTCACAGAAAACCTATTTCTGTTCTATTTACTAATTAATACAATGTTTCCTCAGAATAGAAAGCCCATTCTAGAAAAGATAATCAAAAGACAGAGAATTAATTAAGTACATCTATTTAAAATTAAATTCAAGATGTGTAGTAAATAGTAATTGATACTCTGATGGAAAAAGTATTGAGAAGAGTCTGGGGAAAGTGTAATACTTACTTTTCATTTGGGAATAAGAGTGTTTATTTGACCTTACAGAAGTTTCTCCCCAGCCAAAATGTTGCAGACTGGGATATTTAATCACTTTCTGCTAAGTTTCTTACTTCATTATCTCTTCGTGTTTCATCATATTTGCATCATTTACATTGAATTTTCAATAATTTCTGTGACCCCTATTTTTCTGCAAGACCAACCTCTTCCTCTTTCAAAGTCTTTATCCAAAAGAACTAAGAACTGAACTAAAGATCAATAATGAAATGTAATATCTCTGTAAAAGTCAAAAAATGAAAAGAAAAACAAGTATGATGAAATACATTGTCAAAGATCATACATACAAGGGTGAGATTCAAAACCGTGATTGCATACATGAAATTTCCACAATGAAAGGTGGAAATTCATTCAACTGTATTCAAAATAATAACTGAATAATTGTTTTAAAAATAACAATCGAATAATTTCATGTGATTTCAAGTCATTTGTGTTGGCACAAACTGAAAATCACAGCAACACGCTTCTACATAACCTCACTATAGTATGCAACTAACATGGTTCTTCAATCTCCAAAGAACTGTTTGATAATTCATATTTATCTAGTATAATTCATATTGATGGCTCAGAAAAATTTAGTCACATATTTGAAGTGTTAATCTATAATGGAATTGGTTCTTGTTCCTAAAATCCACTCTTCTACAACTGTATGTTTTTAACTCCCACACTCAATAGAAAAGAAAAAGAACTCATGAAAGTGAATACTAGAATCAGCTTGTGAATTATTGTTACTTGTAAATAATTCAAAAATAGCAGTTCAACTAGCATATATTATGATGAATAATTTCTAATATTCAAGAGCAAAGTAAGAGAACAATTAGTGGCAATTAATTGTATATTTCATAATAGCTAATGGGGGTAATTTTTAATGTCTAAAGAACAAAAAAATTGATAAGGGTTTGGAGTGATTTATATTTCAATTATTCTGATTTGATCATTACACATTGCATACATGTATTAAAATGTCAAGACCTAGCCTATAAATATATACAACTAATATCTATCAATTACAAGTTAGAAAAAAATAATTGCAGACAACTAAATTAGTAAAAGTCCACCAATGACTGACCATAACACATCCTCTATTCTGTTTGTAGAAGAAAGTAATGATGAATAAGTAAACTAAAGGACTATTTTTAAACTTAAAGTATGTGTTAAGATCAAAGACAATCCCAAGATTGATGCCCACTCACAATAAAAGCATTATGACATTTTAATCAATGTTCATAATGCTGAGCAATAACACACGACAAACTTCTTAAACAGTTTCTATTTGAGAGAAAAACTCATTAATGCTTAATACAGGTTTAGATTTGGATCTGTTTCAGGGTTCCCTCTATCCTTTGACAAATATTAATTCACATGGGAAATTTATGATAACATAATTTTTGAAAATCTGTTTACAGTACTTCAATCTTCAGTACCTCCAAAAAACAGGTTTAAGAATGGATCTCTAAGAAACTCCTTAGGAAGCTGACATCAAAGAAGACACAGTACACCTTTAAAACATATACCCCACACACATACACATAACATACACACAACTAGATTTCAATTCAAAACCATGGGATATATATTCCTGAAAATGGGGAGATTTGGAGGCAATCTGAATATTTTCAGCAAAAGTGGATTTTACAGAAAAGATCAAACATCTACATGTGGGTTGATTTGGAATAAAAGAATGCTTTAAAACCATATCCATGTTGTAGGCATATAAACTACCTTTACCTGAGCTCGTTTACATGTAAAAGAACACTGTAACATTATGCCCTTTTCTGCATTCTGCCTGTATCCATTTCATCTCAACACAAGGATTTCAGATCGAAGCTGTCTGATGTGAAAGGCTATATACACCTATAGCCTTGGTGATAGGTGGGAAATCTCCCCAAATTAACTGTCCATTATTCAACATCAGTCACAGAGCAAATACTGTTGTTTAGTGCACATGGATCTCCTTTCAACAAACCACAAAGAATACTTGGCTCTCCTAGGTGTTAGCTGACATCTTAATTGTGAATTGTCAGCTATCCAACTCCTATCAAAAGTCTATCTGAGATGATAGATATGCCTAGGGGACAGGCTCCAAGGCATTTCCGAAATACAATACACCTTAGTAGCAAGTTAAAATGCAGAAAAGATGCAAACTAATACTATTACTATAGGCCTGTGTGGAAGTATAATGACCTTGGCTCCATGTGGGAAAAGGACATTCATTCATAGAGATCCTCTGTGTTTTATGGAAATTTATAAAATAGTGTTGTACGGTATTTCTCATTTTAAATGAACAATGAAATAAAATTCTCAGTTCCAAAATTAGGAAGAATGCCCTCTCCCCTCTAAACAATGAATGCGCCATCATTTTTCAGGTAAAAATTTTTGTCTTGCAATATTTGCTACCCACAACTCTTCAGATCATTAGGTCACAATGGACCAGACTTTTAGAAATGAACCACATTCTCTAACTACTTTAGATTATTAGCATATATATTCATATATCACTTAATTAAAAAAAACTGTGAACTTGATGGACTATCTACATGTCATGTAAAAATTTAAAAAATAGAAAAACGAGAGATCTTAATGTATGCTGCAGTTTATCCATTAAAACAACACTTCAAAGACATGGTCATCACTGGGTGTGCCTAATTCTTTTTAAAATTAATATAGCATACAAATTTCTGGTTTCCTCCTATTATGAGGTATGATGTCGAATGTGCCTAAGCAAAATTTGCATTTTAAGCAAATAGTTCACAATTAAAAATTTAAGGTTTCTTAATATTTAAAGTAGCTTTGTCAAAATAACTTCTATGTTTTTGATACTAATTGATACTGTTGACCAAAAATTTAATAAAGGGCATGAAAGTTGCCTTAACTGCAATGACTACAGCATTTTCTGTTCTGTGTATAAGAGTACTGCTAGCACTCTACAATAAATTCTCAGACTAGAAACTTCAAGCAAACAAATACCAAACATAAATATTAAAAACCTGCTTTAGTAATAGTACTCCTAATGCTGCCTTCTGAGCTGTGCTTACATTTTTAAGTCCTGTTCCCATTTCTACATCATAAAACAATGTTTTCATTATTCCATTTTTCATAGGTAGCTTTCAATAAAGCATTCTAAGAGTATTGATCTGTACTTACCTTTATATTAATTCTCTAAGCAGTGTTGGCTGCATTACAAAGCTTTTAATAAGTTTAATATAGGCTGTTTAAAAAGTTATTAACACTATAATTGAGAAAATACTTCCACTACTAATTTGTACTGCTGTCAAGATTCAGCTATTTTCATTACAATGATTATGTTAAATGCATATTTGTTTATATGCTAACAAATGTGTTTAAATGTAAGAACTGAACTATCAAGAAAAAATGCTCCAGAGATAACATAAACAACTGCACATTTGTAAATTTGAAATAGTTTTTTTTTTCCTTTTTCACATGTGTGAAAACATTTACTGAGGAAGCTACAGTTGCAAGAAGTGAGTACAATAATTTTGCCTTGGGTTTCACAGAAATTCAGATATTAAGCAAAACAGAAGAAAAGTTTCCATGTGTGTTAACATATCCCTCAAGCTACAAAACTATTTTCATAAAGCTATAAAATCATTCTATTAAATCACAATTCTATGATATTTTTTTAAAAAATATTTTAATTATTCCTTTAGAATTTTAGACATGCATACAATATCTTTAGTCATATCCCCCCTCATTTCTCTCCTTTGAATTCCCCCAGAATCCCTCTTCTCCAAACTCCATGCCTTCTTTTTTAAATGATATAACCACTGAGTCTAGTTATGGCTGGCCATGTCTCTATGAGTGTGAAGACATCATTTGGAGCATGGATAACCTAGCAGAAGTCACACCTCCAGAGAACACAGAAAAGTCACTTTCCATCCCCTCGAAGCCATAAATTGTAAACAGCTTCTCAGCAAGGGGCTAGGCATTTTAAACTACTTTCCCATCCTGATTAAATTTTAAGTGGCTTCATGTTCCGCAGTTCTTATACAGGTAACTACAGGTACTATGAGTTCATGAACACAACAGCTAAGCCATGCCCAGTATTTTACACAATCCCCCAATCCTCCAGCTCTTACATTTTTTACTATTCTTCAAAATAGTATTTGCTCTTTGGTAATGTGCTGAGAAACTTTTCTGACAATGTTTTATTGTTTAACATTTCTTTGCTTCTTAATGAAATATATAGCAAATATCTGAATTGAATATCCTATATTATTTGGACTGGGGAAAAATGTTCCAAATTCATTGGTCATTTCCCATTAGGCATTGCTTTCTTTTATATATTTAATCAAGGACATATAAATAAACATCTATACGTATCATACTTCTTATTCTAAATCACAGAGACCATGAAATGTGCAAAGTCTAATGCAAGTTGTAACAGCAAACTCAGATTCCTTCTACTGCTGAAGCACATGGATATTTAGAGTGTTACAGCTTTAAACATTGTATTTCATTAATTAATTTTGATGTTATATTGTGTAAAACATGCAGTGCTATCCACAGCTTATGAATACAGTTCAATCAAACCAACAAGTTCCATTCGTATGTGGGAGAAGTTACCTTCATTCTCTTACTCTGATTAGAGCTAAAAATACATGGTCACAGAATAATACCATATTAATGAAAATTCTTTCTCCCTGCTTCAGAAGGAGACGTTGTTACTGATGAGTCACTATCCATATCAAATCACACTTTTTGTAGATAAATTACACAGTATCAGACATTATGAAACAAGAGGGCAAGTGTATCAATTCCACAGAGGATAGTAAAATTTAAATGAAAAAAGCAGACACATGAACATAAAATTACTATAAAACATAGGTGGCCAGAAATAAACACATATAACAGAATATACATGAAAGAATGCACAGTAAGATAAATTATAGCTGAAAAATAGAAATCTTTAAATAATTGTATTAAGCCAAAAATAATAGAACTAAATAACATGTGAAGCATTTTATTATCTGAGCAATTAATATACAAATATAAAATGTATTATTCCATTTAATATTAAAAGTGCTTGTGATTAAGAATATATAGGAAAACATGGGGCTGATTTTAAAAAAAAAAGTTAGGTCCTGAAGACAAAGAGTGAATTTATAATAGTGGTAGGAATGGGAATCAGCCATGAGAGAAAAATTTCCTTGGTTCTTTTGAACATATGGGTCGATAAATAATTATACAATAGAGTATTAAAATGTACTTCAACATTTAAAGAAAAAAAATTCTGTGGAATGGGTGACAGGCAAGGTGGCACTTGTTTTCCTCCGTGAGTTTGAGGTCAATCTTCTTGACATAGTAAGTTCCAGGCCAGTCAGGGCAACACAGTGAAACTTTGTCACAAAAATATCTGGGAGCTGGTTCACCAGTTAACGTTTGCTCATTTTGTAGAAAACCCAGGTTTGGTTCCCAGCACCTGCATGACAGCTCACAATCATATGTTGTTGGAGAATTTTATTTTAAAATGTATTACTTTTGTTTATGCTGTGGAACATTTGTTATGATGTAAATATGTCTGACTTTTGTTTATGCTGCATTTGTTTAACTCTTTGAAGCTGTGATTCTTTGCCTGTCTAAAACAATAATAATAAAGAGCTGAATGGTCAATAGCAAGACAGAGCAAGGATAGGTGGGGCTGGCAGGAAAGCCATATCAATATAAAGAGAAACAAGAAAGAGGGAGAAGCAATGAGAGAACAAAGAAAGGATGCCAGCCACCCAGCCAGCCATGGAGTACATGATACATGAACATGATATACAAAAGAAAAGAAAAATGTCCAGAGGCAAAGGTAGTCAGGATAATTTAACTTAAGAAAAGCTGGCAAGAAACAAGCCAAGCAAAGTCCGGGTATTAATAAGTAAGAATAAGTCTCTATGTGTGATTTATTTGGTTGCTGGATGGTGGGACTCCTAAGAGCCAAAGAGTAAAATACTAACAACTACAATATGAAACTGTGGTTCGAGGTGATCTGAAATAGTTTGGCCTCTGCTTCCACCAGAAGCACACACTGTACAAATACATACATGTGTATATCCATACACACACACAAAAGAAAAAAAAACCACGAAATCTTTGAAAACATCTGTGTTAATCAAATACAATAAAGATTTAGCTGTTTAAAAATTCTCTACTTTTGTAGAGAAACAGTTACATACATTTATAAAATAATTTCTAGACACACAGCTACTTCTAACAACCAAGATAATAATATTGGAAATAAGCAAAGGAATTGAGCTTTGTTTTGTTGTTTTAATTGATTTAAGGCTAATGTCCCTTTGAAAAATAATAGTGGATTGAACATTATCCACTCAGAACATAAGAATGTGACTTTAATTGAAAATAGTGTTCCTAGACATAAAATACAGATCACAATAACCTTTCTATTGGGTCAGACTGGACCCTAACTCATGTCCTGATAAAAAGCAGACAAGTGGTCCAAGGAAAAAAACTATATGAGGAAAGAAGCCAAGGCTGGATTCAGGCTGTCACAAGCCAAGGAAATCTAGAAGCTGGAATGGGGGGGGGGGGAAGCTTCCTCTAGGGTCCCTGAAAACTCTGCTACTTTAACTGTGAAACACTAAGTTTTTATTGTTTTAAACAACTCTCTTTGTGATGATTATTATAAAACCAAAGAATATTTATTAAAAAGATGACTCCCAATGATCCCTAATTTCAAGGACTATTTAACTGTTACACAATACACTATACTCAAAGTGATTTGTCTTTGCATGTACTGTTCAATCTGTGTAAGTTAATTTATATACTATAATTCTTAGTTTATTCTACTGCTGGTTTCCTTTTGTTGTTGCTTCACTGATTTTGTTTACGTATTTGTCTCTATCCAGTAGGAAGATTAATCTGTTGTTAGCAGGGTTGGTTTGCTTATTTGTTACTTTCTGAGAGGGATGCTAAGCCTTTTAAAGCTGAAAATAACTGGAGAGCAAAGCTGCAGGGTTTACAGTTGGTTTAACCTGGTGGAATAGGAAGTATAGTATGGAGTGGATACTGACAATTCAAAGAAAGAAAATTATTCTTCTTTTATGTACAAAGTGTTAGTAACATGAAATAAGAGTATTTCCTACAGCATTTCTATGAACTTTACCTAAAAATCAATGTTAATCTTTACTGTGGGCTCTAAATAAGGGAAGACATTACCCTGCACCTTCAGAACTTATTAAGATATGTGATATAAACATATAGCATATCACCAATGTTACAGTGCAGGCAGAAACTATATTTAGACTTAAATGTGAAACATAAAAATATTCATGACAACAAACTAATTCATAACTTTAGAAAGGAAAATTGAGATATCTGGTGTTAAATATGAGACTTTCATTTCTGCCACTCTTCCAGTCTTTGCCATAGTCTTGTATTTACTTTTGACACCTGTCCTTTTCTTAATCTTTTAATAACTCATCTATTTCAAATGGCATTTTATGTAAAGTATCATCCTTTCCATTTTTCATGTGAATTAGTTTACTTAAAAGAAATACAAATGCTGCCTTAGAATGTCAGATATAGAATATATGATCAAGATGAAGAAAGGGGCATAATGTCTAAAGACACAGAATCTGCCCAAACTGTGAATTTTCCAACTACTATTTCATTATAACCCACTATGGCCAGAAAAATCGTTATTCTGTCTGAGAGATGAGAGATTGAAAATAAAGAGGCTTTATCTACATTTTCTCAGGTTTCACCTGGAATAACCTAATTTTCTTCTACTAGAGACGCCCTATTAGAAATCTAAACAGGTAAATACAAAGATCACGTAGTTAACACAAAGAAGCTTATAATTGAAGAGGCAATGTCAATACTTGAAGCTCAGGATGATTGCCATAAATTGCTATAGCTGAGTTAAGAGACACTCATGGGAAACTAACTGGGTTCTGGTACTATCTTAAGATAGTTAAGGACCTATAATCTCACCATTCCTGCTGTTCCTACATGTGGTAGTCTGAATGTAAGTAGCCCCCACCTAAGGTCACTACAGGAAGCAGCATTATTAGGAGGTGTGGCTTTGTTGAAGTACCTTTGGCTTTGTTAAAAGAAGTGTGTCACTATGGGCGTGGCCTTTGAAGTCTAGTATATTCAAGTTACACCCAACGTAGCAATCAGTTCATATCACTTTGCCTGTGGATCAATATGTTGAACTTCAAGATCCTTCTCCAGCACTATGCCTACATGTCACCATGTTTGCCTACATGTCACCATGTCTCACCATGATAATAATGGACCAAACTTCAAAAAAATGTACACTACCCCAATTATTTATTTTCCTTTATCATGGTCATAGTGTCTTTTCACAGCAAAAGAAACCCTAACTAAGACACTAGACTTTTAATAATGGCTAAGCTTGTCTCCAATTTTCAATCCAGTGTTATCAAATAAAAATTCAAGTTGGGCTTCCCTGCTCCCCTATCCAACCTTCCTTTATCCCAAACATCCCGTTTCCCAAGTTCCCCCCAACCTCCCCTTCTCACTTTTCTCTCCCCATCTCCCCTTACCCCCTCCCACCCCACCCCCAAGGAGGTGCNTTTGTGAGTGTCTGCTTGTTTGAGTGTTACAACTTTTAGATGGAGGTCAGAGGACAGACTGTGGGAGTTGTTCCTCCTTCCAGAGGTTGGTACTGAGGATATGACTCAGATCGTCATTAAGACTTGACTGCTGATATCCATAAATAAGCACCCTCTACTTACATATTTAAAAGCATGTTCAGGTTTAATATGGTATTATAAATGACTAGTTTCTAATTTACGATCACATAATGTATCTCAGATTAAAGCTTCAGTTTCTAAAGATACTATATATAAATATATATATATTATTTTTATATCGGTGAGAGACTAGTATTAATATGTATTGAATGAACAAGGAAAAGGGGATATCCTGATCCAGATAAATTTGCATTTTTTATTCCATGGATGCATGGTTATACTCTATTATTTTTGTCAGATGATATGATGGATGTCTCCTATATCCGGTGGCACTCTGGAATTCACCCTCTTAATGAGATGTCCCTTCCAACTAGTCACTGTCAGAGAATAGCATTCCATCAAAAGTGTGATTCAAGTTATCACTGGGAAAGAAGTACGCAGAGTGACAGTTGAAAACTATGGGGCACTTTGGGAATAGAGAAGGTTAATTGGAAATACTGAAGTTAACGTTCACTAACCTAATAAACAAAAGGCTTTCTTTTATTGTTAAATGTTGAGTGCATTACTTTTCTTCCACCTGATAATGCCTGTTATTCATTTGCAGAGATTTACTTTAGATCCAAGAATGAATGGGTTTAGAAAAGTTTTTTTTAGCAAGCAAAAGAGCATTCAAAAACTTAACTTTGAAATATTAATTCTTGAATTAATAATTCAAACCTATTTGATATAATCACTCTGGTTCTTTCTGTAAATTATATTTTTTCACTTGAACTTTTATATCATTCAAAAATAACAGTGATTGATAAAAAGTTTTCTATTGCAAATTTTGTTTCATAAAATGCTGTTCATTCAACAAATTACACATTAAAGACTCATTTTATCAAAATTATAATGCTTGCTAACATTTCAATGCATGGAATTTAAACTCAGAATCCATTGGCTTTTACCTCTTATTAAGTCTCAAGGTAACACATGGAAATACACTGACTTCAGGTTATTTAAACTGTATCTAAAATACTCCTCTGTCTATTTTTCCATTAATTTTCCTCAGAGAAAAGGTGGAGGAAACATTTTATAAAGATGAAAAGTCATAAACAAACGATACCTTGATTTGTTTTTAACACAATGAGAAGATTATGGAGATCTGAATCTGCATGACAGCTCATGGGCCCCCCACACATGTTCATGTCTATCAAGGAAAATAATTGGAGAGTGAAAATATCTCATCAATCGGTGATCATATTACAAACTGGATTATTTAATTAAACACGATTTTCATTTTAATTTTAAGTTATTTTGCAAGTTTTAAGATAAAAAGGCTGTTTTATATTCCAAAGCCTTGACGCTTAAGCAGTTTTTTGAAAGGTGATCGATACTGGGCTAGCTTCTGATGAACATCGGATGCTACAACAACCTTAGCATGTTCTATCATGCCCAGATCACAGATAATTTTGTCATTCCTCATATTTCAACTTTAAGAGTTTGAGAACATAAAAACAAATGTGGAAATAACTTTGCTTCTCACAAAATATCACAGTATATGGGATAATCTACTTTTACACTACATACATGAATATATTTTGTTAATTTTTGTTGCTTACAAAATGTTTCATTATATTTTCATGCATGTTTGTCATATTAGTTCACATTTATTTGCCCTTCATTTTCCCAATATCTTTCTAAATCCCCTTCCTGCCTGTCTTCAGCCTCCATCCTAATGATCATAAAATATATTTATGTGCAGTTTTAAATATAGACTATGCAAATGAGAAAAATAATATAAAGTTATCCTTCTTTACAAATCAATACTTACATGTTTGTGTTGCTATTTCCATACCGTGAAGACTCACTGGTGTTCAACTTATTGTCTAGTTCTATGGCAATGTACATTGTTTTCTCCCACATATTAATACATGCTCTGGTACCATTACATTAAAAGGCTATCATAACTTTGCCTTTCATTTTAGCTTTCCTTATTGTTAACTATATAAGAACATTAGGAATATATCAAGATATTAAAGTAGTAATATGTTGAGAATATATATTTAAAAAATACTGTTGTATCATCATCAAAATTCAATCTGAGTTATGTGACTTAGGTTGTCTACAATGATAAAATACATCAGTATCATTTTTTTCATATTCTCTATTTTGCTTTTAGAGAAAAAGTCTCATCTTTATTCAAGTCAGATAATTTTGTTGTCCTTTTGTTGTATCTTTTCATTTATTAATTTATTTACTTTTGTTTTTGTGGTTTATTTTGTTTCTGAAAAAGAATCTCAATTTGTAGATCTGGATAGCCTAGACTTCACTACGTAAACCAAGCTGGTCTACAACTCACAAAGATCTGCCTGCTTCTGCTTCTCAAGTATACTTATTAAAGTCATACACCACTACACCCTGTGTGTGTATGTGGAAGTCTGGATAGGCAAGCAAGCTAAAGTACACACAAAACAGTCACAGGACAACTTAGTGGAATTGGCTTTTCCCCCCCACCTTTATATAGATTATAGGTATCAAATTCAGATTGCCATGCTTTCACAGCAAGCACTGATCCATCTTGCTGTAGCCAGAATTCAGATAAATTTTATTAAAAGAAATAAAGTCAAAATATATAGTCTAAGGCTTCAGGTGGCTCAGCAATTACGAGCACATACTGTTCACAAGGAAGACAGGAGTTTGGTTCCCAGAAACCACATTAGTTGGCTTACAACTGCTGTTAACTTCAGCTCTAGGAAAAGCCAACCACTCATACCTCTACCAGCACCTGTGCTCAAAATGACACATAATTAAAATATATATCTTTATCAAAAATAATTAGTGTAGAGCCAACAAGACAACACATTGGCTAGAATAACTTGCCACCAAGTCTGACAATCCAAGATTAATTCTCAGCATCAACATGGTAGAAAGAGAGAACCAATTCTTTCATGTTGATCTTTAACTTGAATACAAGTACCAGGACATGTACATACAGACTATTTTTAAAATTTTCAAGCATATTTTATGTTTGTGTATATGTGTGCACACATAAGTGAAAACATGTGTGTGAAGGTCAGATGTGTGATGTGGGAGTGTCATCTATCTGTTGCTTTCATTGGTTAATTAATAAAGAAACTGCCTTGGTCCTTTTGATAGGACAGCAGCTTAGATAGGTGGAGTAAACAGAACAGAATGCTGGGAGAAAGGAGCCGAGTCAGTCAGTAGCCATGATTCTCCCATTCCAGACAGATGCAGGTTAAGATCTTTCCTGGTAAGCCAGCTCATGGTGCTACACAGAATATTAGAAATGGGTTAGATCAATATGTAAGAGCTAGCCAATAAGAGGCTGGAACTAATGGGCCAGGCAGTGTTCAAAAGAATAGTTTCCATGTAATTATTTCGGGTAAAGCTAGCTGGGTGGCGGGAAGCGACCTGCCGCTCCTTTTACTACAGATATGACTTACAGGAACTCCTTTCTGTTGCCAAACGGGTCCTAAGTGAAACTCTAGCCATCAGGCCTGGTGGAAGGTGCCTTTACTTTTTGTGTCATCTCATTGGCCCAAGAAAGATGTTCCTCATCTTAAAGAACTAAAGTTAGGGATCTAAGATTTCAAGACAAAAGGCCTAGAGTATTCAGTGATATTTATTAGGTGGATAAAGTAAAATGGAATAAATTCCTTTCTGGACCTGAATATCTTTATCTATAAAATGTAAGCAATATTTGTGGCACCTTATGCTGTATGCATATCATAGAAGGACTTATATCATTGCCTGCAAGAAAGCGAATACATGTCTGTGTTTCTTAAATTTTTTAATATTTTTAAAGATGCCTATATGACATTCAAGGATACAATTAAATACAAATCCAAAATTCAAGAATGAGGTCTGACTTAGAGATGTAAGCTTAAAAAGTAAAGCCTTCCTACTCATCCCCTAGCTATTTGAATCAGCTACAATTACAGCAGTGACTTATAGTTACAGTCATAACTATCAAATCCTTAGCTCCAGGTTTCTTCATTTATATTAGGTGTTATAACAGGTTATATTTTTATCTTCCACACCATTTCTTTCAGCATGTCCTCAATTGTCTTACCTACGTATGATTTTCACTGAGAAAAGTAATGGTTTTAGAAACAAGTAATCCAGAATTCCTTCTGTATTAAAGACTATATTTTCCAAAAATGTCTGATAGGGAGTGTCAGCAATGTGGAGATGCTGAACTACTTCAAGATGGCAGAGATGGAGGATAAACTGAAGAGATGTCTGTGCCAGAAAGGAGTAACAGAGCATCATTGCAATGATCATCCAAGGGATTCCCACCAAAAGCACCGTGGACAATCACATTAGCAAAGTGTATGCCAACCTCGGGCACAATTTCCTCATGAAGGCATGGAGCAGCATGGGTCAAACTAACCTGCAGAATGACATTATTTCTTTCTAATTCACTACAAGAAAAATGAAATCATAGTTAAAACAGAAAAGGGCTATTTCCTTATTTGATGGTGATTTATAATCACAACAAATGAGACACTCTTAGCTTCCTGTGTCATTCCTTAATGTAATGACCCCCTCCCCCAGGAATAAATAATAGTGCCTGTCATACCAGTTGGAATACAGAAGTTACCTAAGAAACTGTGCAGCATGAGTGATCAAGGTCAGGCTGACAGTTCCACCCACTCCCCAACAGGGGTCTGCTACTGTTCCTATCACTTCTTGGGAAAGTTTGTTTCTCATTTCCAGGTATTGGAGCAAGAGCTTATGAGAGTCCTTGTGATCTTGACTTAGCTTTCTCACCCCTGGAAAATGCTGGGGTTTTTTTAATCTAAAATAACTGAATTATTAAAAAACATCTGGTAAATTACAGGTGTACTCTTTTATGCACTAGTTGAGTATTTTGGAGAGTAGAGAGGTGGGGTCGGTTATTAAGTTTCAAACCCAGAACTAATGGCTGAGATGCAAAGCAGCCTGGCCACTAGTCTTTCCCAGTATCCCTCAGGCCCTACTTGTTACAGGGTATGGCTGGCATACCCTGTCGCCTACCCTAAACTTTTCAGCTCAAGGACTGAATTTTCCTTCCCCTAGATATTCTTCCCTATATAATCTAGAGATTTTGGTTATGGGTCCCTTTTGTACCTTTTGGCCCCCGGCTGCTGCACCTGATTCCACTCTCTCCCTTCCCCTCCCCTCTTTCCACAAGGCACAGTATATTCTGGTCCTGTCCACTCAGGACTCTCTCAGATAACCCTGACTCTGACTATTCTCTCCCACATATCTGCAACACACTTTCACCTCCACCATGCCTAGAAGCAATCATGTCCTTTCCTTTCCTTTTTATTTCCTTTTTCCATTCATTTGGTGCCCAAACTTCGGGAGTGGCTCAAATGAATTTCCTTTCTAAGAAACTGAGCTACTATGAACCAAGCTGCCGATCCAACTCACTTAAGGTATGTATGGATAATTTGATTCTGTTGGCTTTCGTTACCCACCAAATTTGATTTTAGAGTCTGCCTCTTCAGCTAGTTCTTCCCTCTGCCATATCTCCTCGCCTACTCAGTAAGTTTCTTCTCTCCTTACTATATCCTTTTGGGCCACCCGCCACAAGAGCATTTCTCTTCCGCATACCTTCTGGCTGCTCACCACATGGGCATATCTCTGTTCTGCCCTTTGGATTGTCCACCATGTAGACATACACCCTGCAATGACCTTCAGGGCCCCATCATATGGGCAATTCTACTTACTAAGATGCTTGTGCTTCTCCAGCTGTTTTCTTTTCTACCTGCATTAAACACTTGTCTCTTCCCTTCTACTAAGTGTCCATAAGGAGCTCCCTGCTTCATCTACTTTTACTAAGTCACACTGGTGTGCGAGGAAGCTTCCTCTCACCCTACCTGGCCCTCCATCATGTGAAAAGGGACATCTCTCTTCTATAATTTGGGACATTTTCTCTGACAAGTTTTAATCTGCTTGGGGATGCCCCAGATTGAAATTCTTGTTATCAAGACACGCACTCTGTTACCTAGTAGCTTGTAGAACGCTCACCTCTACCTCCTACATTCTCCTGGACTGTGACCCTTTCCTTGTCCCCTTTCCCTGGCAGGTATCTTTCATATCACTCCTTGTTTATTCCTGGGCCCACACAATGCCAGTTTTGTTGCCTGCCTCATAGAAGCTGTGTGCTAAGTCCCTCAGATTCTAAATACCCTTGTGGCTTCTGTGCTATTGGTGGAGTTCCTGCTTATTTCACCTTGTCCCTTTTTGTGAGTCTTACTTAAAAACACATGGCTGCTTCTTTTCTCCTTGTATTCAATTCCTTTCTTGGACTCAGAGATTTTCTTTAACCTTTCTGGCTTTCTGAAAACAACTTGAGCCCCCCTTTCTCTTTTTCTCTCCCTTCTTTTCTCCCACTCCCTTCCTCTCAATAAACCCCCCATGTATTCTCTATCTACATGGCATGTCTGTCTCTCATCCGCAGCGTGTGTCTTTGGCATGCCAAGGTCCCTCTCTTGCCAAGGACCTTCTCCCACCGAAACATATCATTGGTGCTATATGACTCTGCAGGCTCGCCTGGCATTTCTTCCTGCATTTCGCACTAGCAGTTTGAGGATCGTCAGAACTCTGTAACTTCCAACCTGGTCACTTTTTCAACTAAAGGATCCCTAAAGCCCTCCAACCAACACCAGAAGAATTGACAGTAATAGTGGGCCCCTCCCCCACCTCTGGCCATTTTTTCCATGAGTATGGTTTTTCACCTTTTGGCTTTGCTCAAAAGATGCAGTATTGAGCATCTATAATCTCTGGCATGGATCCATCGTCCCTGTTTCTGTACTTGATGAACCACAAAAGCAAGCCTGTGTGCTCTGTATACAGTCCTTATTCTCTGCAACGCTGGAGATTACAGGCTTTGGATCTTGCCTACCTCACTCATGAAAACTGTGTCCCCTCCCCTACTTAAAAACACATGGCCACTTATTGGCACCCTACATTCTGCCAGAGATCCAGCAGTTGGAAGTTCATACCTCTATTCTTTTTTTTCCTGTTCTCTTTGCTTGTCCTGTCTTCTTGCTCATGACATGTGATCCAGCCAATCTGAGATCCTCTATCCCTTCTACCATTGCCACACTATCCTACACAGGGTTTGGTGTGTCCTCCTTTCCCACCTGGCTATGGGCTGGCCTGAGATGAACAGTGTCTGCTCAGGAACACTTTCTTTGTTTCCTGTCTGTTTTGTAGGTTTGAAAGAATGTGTAAACAGTGTGGATACATGTGTGTGATTCTGAATGCCTGTTTCCTTTATGTGTATCTTGTTAAGTTGTAACAGAAGGAGCAGGACTGCTTTTCCTCCCAGCCACCCCGCTAGCTTACACCCGAAATAAACACACAGAAACCATATTCATTTATAACACTGCCTGGACCATTAGTTCTAACCTCTTATTGGCTAGCTCTCACATCTTGATTTAATCCATTTCTAATAATCTGTATGTCACCACGAGGCTGTGGCTTACCAGGAAAGAGGCAGCATGTCTGACCTGGCAGCTACATGGTGGCTCTCTCTCTGCCCTTCTTTCCAGCATTCAGTTCTGTCTATTCCACCTACCTAAGTGCTGCCCTATCAAAAGGCCAAGGCAGTTTCTTTATTCAACCAATGAAAGCAATACAAATACAGAAGAACCTCCTACAGCATTAAGTGGATATGATTTAAAATCTCTAAGGTATCTTACAACATGTAAGCAGGTGCCATATTGCCCAAGGACAAGACAGACAGGTCAGATGCCCTAGTTGTCATTTTTATTAAGGGTGCTCATTGTCTCATCTTTCACCTTTTACTTTTGTCTTTGTCTCTAATTCCCCCTTACACTGACTCTGTTGCATCTGGCATGTCTACACAGTGGCGTGCTTTGACAGGACCTGCCAGAGCACCCACTTCACACAGGGACCCCATTCACCTGTTCAACCTGCAGCAGATTGGCTCTCTTCCACCTGCATCATCTGCTTTCTTGTTCACCGGAAGCTTTGATTAACCGCTTTCTTTTTCTTTGCTCCAAAGACCTGTTTATATCTGTCTACTCTCTCTGTTAATGTACTATCTGTTTGCTACTATGTGCAAGTGAGAGATGGAAAAGCCAGTTTCCTCTTACTCAACACACTGGTTCTTCCTTCATATTTATTCAAACCCTATTTGATACATGTCTGTTGGATATGCATGTAATTTAGATTTAACCGTATATATGTGAATGGAAGCTTTAACTCTGCATGTGTATATGCCATTTAAATTCAGCTGGATATATATGTTCATACAATTATTATTTGAAATGTTTTAAGCAGCCATAATGAGCTCTTTTAAACAGTCCTAATGAGCTCTATTCAGTGTGTTTCCTTCTAGAATTAAAAACATAATCTTAAATACTTTGAATTGGTATGTACTTTTAGATGATGATAAAAATATATGGTTAGATCTGTTACAACATACTGTATATATGATTTAACTCTGCTTTAAAATATATTCTATGTAGCGATGAAAATTTAAGAATAGAAAGATCTATTTCAGATTAACAAAAGCTAACTGAGAGATTTACAGCACCCAGTACTTCCTGTAAGCTGTTTACAAGACCTTTACTATTGTCAGTTTTCAGTTTTTAGTGTTAAGCTTCTATTGCAAAAAGGAATTTTTCTTTACTCTTTTGTCCTTCACAAGCATAAATCTGACCTGCCAAGTTAAAACCAGTTACAGTCAAGCTTCAGGACTCTGGTTAAATCATTCCCCCATTATCTCTCAGCTTGTTTCCTGCTCTCTAGGCAGTTCCTATACTAATGTCATTGCAGTCATAACTCAGATATACCCAACACTCAAATGCTCAGATATCTAGAGAATATGGCATTTAAAATGTTTAATTAAATAGTCTTTTTGTAATAGAGACAGTATTTCCTAAAAGTCAAAACAGCAGAACAAAAACACCTTCAGAGACTGCAAAGTCAGTTCTTTGTCTCAGCCACAATTTTAAGGCACTGGCAATTTGGGGTGCGAGAGATGTGTCCCATCATAATCACATACTTGATAGCCTTAGTGATGGCTTCCTCAGTTATTCCAACAAGCTCCTTTTGCAGTTGGACTACAACCTCCCCTTCCTGGTGAGGACACACTCGAACAAGACGCAGCACCTCCATATGGATGAAATTAAGACCAGACCCCTTAGAAGCCCTGGCAGCTGCCACTCGGGTTAGGGCCTTGGCCAACAGGTGCCCTCCTGTGGCCACACCTGTACAGTTTTGTTCCAGCATCATATGGGCATTGACGACCTCCAGGGTATGTGTGGATAGCTCATTCTTATCTTCCAGAACACGGATGCTCAGGATTCCAAGCAGTCTGGTTCCGTCCGATGACTGGAGGACGCCAAGCACTTTGGCATACAGTCCAACTGGCAGTGGAATCACATACTGCTTTGGCTGTCTGTCGAGCCAAGGGCTGCCTGGCCAGGATGGCTTTCGCGGTCATGTCATTGATTTTGTATATGAGGTAAGGCGAAACTCTCTTGGCCTCCATGATCATGCCCACGAAAGATACACGGTGAATTGCAAATCCCCTGATCTTAAACACATTATCAACCTCAACAGCAGTGAGCAATTGGCTTATGCAGCAAGGCACAATGCTATGAATGCCGGGCCTGGCCAAAATGGTTGAGGGAAGCCCCAGGTCCTGAGCTCTAGCTTGCTCATGGCTGCCACTAGCCCCACTAGCCGCATCACCACCAGAAAAGGTATCACTGCTCCCAAACCCTCTCTTACTCATCATCTTTTGAGGACTTGGCGAGGTTTGATGGCACAACAAGGAGAGGAGAATCTCGCTGGCCTACTCTCGACTCTCAGAAGACAGTATCTCAGACGACAATGGCAACTATGACGGAATGCCAGTGTTCAATGCCATACATGCCATACACTTTCTGAGCAGCCAATCGGCTACTTTGATGCGTTTTTTGTTTTTTGTTTTTTTTTTTTTTTTTTTTTTTTTTTTTTTTTTTTTTTTTTTTTTTTTTTTTTTTTTTTTTTTG
>NW_026068143.1:2963108-2992758 GCF_014885135.2 Alexandromys fortis | reverse complement strand
GAGGAGGAGGAGGAGGAGGAGGAGGAGGAGGAGGAGGAAGAGGAAGAAGAAGAAGAAGAAGAAGAAGAAGAAGAAGAAGAAGAAGAAGAAGAAGAAGAAGAAGAAGAAGAAGAAGAAGAAGGGAAGGAAGAAAGGAGGGAGGGAGGAAGGAGGGAGGGAGGGAGGAAGGAAGGAAGGAAGGAAGGAAGGAAGGAAGGAAGGAAGGAAGGAAGGAAGGAGGGAGGGAGGGAGGGAGGAAGGAAAGAAAGAAAGAAGGAAAGAAGGTTGGCTCATGAAAAAACAAAACCCCCAATATGTAATATCAAGCACTATCTGGTGTCTTTATAAACATACATTTGACTAGGAAAAATATGTATTAGTCTTTCAATTATTTAATATCACAATTTGGAGTGTTTTTTTAATTTTTATTTTGTATGTGCATCTGTGCAGATGTGTGCCCAAAATAGCAGAAGCCAAAATCAGGTGTTGGATCCCTCCAAGATGGGAGTTACTGGTGGAAGTGAGCCATTCAGAATTGTTGCTAGAAACAGAAGTGGTGTCCCTTGTAAGAGCACCAAACACTCTTTAACCAGTGAGCCATGGCTCCATCCCTGAATGCCTGAACTTCCACGGATTTTGGTTTTGTTTTGTTTTTGAGGGCTTAGTTTATATAAGAGTATATAACGAGTTTTATATACTACTGCCCAGGCAGACTTGGAAGCAGGTAATCTCACAGACTCATTTAATAATGGCTAAAACACAGACAAGCTTCACCATAAAAAGTTCATATCCACTTTCTTCCATTAGCTGTTCAATAGAACATATTTGTGACTGTCAGTGTTTAAAATGGAAGGGCACTGCAGCTCCTATTGATATTGGGAGTGCATTCTGGTTTCTGTTCTCAGATAAGGCATATCCATGCTAGGTATGGTGGCTTAGAATTGAGGAAGCCATTCTAGGAGAATTATCCCACACTCCAGGACAGGCTGAGTGATGTTGTGAGTTCCATTCTAGTCTAGCATACAAAGGGAGATGGTACAAAATAAAAATTAATAAAGATCTCAAACATTTTAATGAGATTACTAAAACGTAAAAGCATACTATTTTAGAACTGGCAAGATGCGACCACTGAAAAATTCTTATAGCCCAAACCATGTCACACAGTAACACTGTGCTTATTATGAAATTATAATTTTCCAATTTTGCCAAGTATAGTATGATTATAAATAAATAATATATTGGAATTTATACCTAATTCCATTTAAATGACTGAGATGTCAGACCTCATTCTTGAAATTCAGATTTCTATGTAAAAGGTATTGAATGCGATATATGCATCTTTAAATATAGGGAAACACAAATATAATTATAGTTTCTTTATATACTCTATTTTAGTAAATTCTGAACTCAAAATGGTGATAATTTAGTATGTAGACTCCAGAATACTACAATGTTACATTGAGATCTATTATTCTTCAAAAAGTATTATTTTGGGTATTACTAATTTTAAGTCTTCTTACTTTCAATAAAGAATTATTCAAATCCATTGTTATCAAGGACCTGCCTCTTAATAAACACCTGGAAGACAGTTAAATGAATGTTTAAAGTAATAAGAAGTTTATTGATAGTGTCCATTTTTTATTGGCAAAAAGTAGTTTGGTCTATTTCAAAGTTATAAAAATATATGTGGGTAGTCCATGGAAAACATAAATATAATATGAAATAATATATATGCTTATATATAAGTATAAAAAGAATTTTATGCCAATGTAATTAATGTGTTTTGCATATAAATAATAATTATCTGGGTACACAAATAGACTAACAAGCAAATGTCAATATTTAACTTCTGCATTTAACTCCTTCTCAAAAAGGAAATAAATATTCAACAATTTATCTATATTTTTAAATCAAACATTATTAAATATCAGGTTAGTTAAGCATGTTTTTAAATATTTAGAACGTGAAAATCAGATATTGCTCTTCTGTTAGATGATAATATACTTCTGGACAGAAATATCATGAGGTTAAAGTAGCATATCTGATTATACCAAATATCTATATAAAAAGCAAAATGTATGAATCCTATCAAAATGATAAGAACCGCCTACCTGACAGGATTGCTGGTTAAGGAAACCCTCAGAGATTCCAGACAGTTGAGAAGTTTCTCATCTGAGATACCTGATCGCAATTCGTGAACATATTCTTGTGAAGACAGAGTGCATTCATGCTTGCTGTTTTTCAGGCCACCCTATAAAGCAAGCAGAATATTCCACTTTAAAAAGGAAGAAAGGGTTTCTTTTAAATCTTAAATGTAAAATAAAACACAGACTATAAAAATAACACTATGACATTTTCCAACAAATGTTTTAATACAGTCTTCTCACATAAACAATATTGACATCTCAAGCATTGAGTGCCAATTTAAAAAATAAAAGTAATTTTAATTACAAAAATAAAAATTATATCAATATTTTACTTTGTGTGAGTGCTATGGTCCTTCCCTCTTTTTTAAATATCATAAATGGGACTCAGGGTGTTAAACATGGTAGATAAACACTCTACCTCCATGTTAAATTCCCAAATCAAAAATTCCTCAAAGAACTGAGTGATAAGATTATTGTGTATGATACAAAATTCTCCTCAGTCCCTTTAAAAGAAAGAAAATTATACTAGCTGGTGTCCACAGCCTGAAAATAACACTGATGTGAATAGCAAGAAGTGTTATTGCCAGAGCTATTTAAACTTATATTCCAATTATTAGGATTAATATTAACTGTTTCTCCTCAACTCATAAAATAAACATTGTTAAATCAGGTTATCAATTTTGTAGTTGCAAGTTAACATTTATATTAAGTTTTATGAACTGAAGAAGAGAAATTTTAATATACAATATTATACATATCCTAAATATATTGAAAGATAACAGAATATCACTATATTTTAAAAACATATACAGTTATTAAAGTATAAAACATACAGTCTCCAATTAGCAGGCTAATTAATTGAATCATTCTAAAGGATATAATTTCCAGCTAGTCACCTGTTACAACCATGTTGTAGAACAATCTTTAAAAGTCATTGAATACGCTTATCAGATAGCAAGTAGGTTTTAGTTTAATTTTCAGTGTAAATAAAGACATTTCTAAAACTCATTAGCTCATCACAGCTCCTTAACTTTGTCACCTTGTTACAACCATATATATATAGTTCATGGAAAAAGCTAAAATGAAAGTATCAACATGTTCACCAATTTAATAAGTAATAGTTTCATCTTCCAGAGAAAGAAATCTTTTTGTTCTATCCTTAATTTTTTGAGACAGGATTTCTCTGTGTAGTTCAGGCTGTCCGGAACTTGCTCTGTAGACTCAGTTACCCTCAAACTCAGAGGTCCACCTGCTTCTGACACCTCAGAGCTGGGATTAAAGGTGTGGGCCACCACTGTCCTGTGGCATAACTAATCTTAACCGCATAATTTCTATAATAGGATAAAATTCTTTTGAACTAAAATTACAGCTTGATTATCATCTTCTAAGTTCACATAAATTATACTGACTGTCTGCTAAGAATCGAAGCAAGTTTCCCCAAGTGTCTGGAATTCATATCACTAGAAGAGAGGGAAATTTTTTCAATAATGTTCCAATAATAAAAAAATAGATTGTCTATCATTTCATACTATTTGACTTTTCATTGGGAATCCCTCCTTAATGTAAACATTTGCCAAATATTCTAAATTTGAAATCCCATTAATACATTAAAGGCCTACAATTATCTTCCAACATGTCAGGAATATTACTTCCCAACTGTATTATGGCAATATTATCATTATAAGTGCACTTAAAATGGTGTGTTTAAAGTCATTATTTGTGTCTTTTTTCTATTGAGAACATCATAATAACATATTTTCTGAATTGAAACAAAATTAAAAACTAAGTACTATTTTTAATTTATCTATAATAATTCCAAAACAGCAGATGCACACTTTTAAGCTGAATTTTCTTGTTTTATTCCAAAGTCCAAGCTAACTACAGAATGATCACATTTAATGCATAGTTAAGAAAACAAAATGAAAAAACAACTAGCTTTGAAAGGATTTATTAATTCCTTTCATTGATCTACCCATCTCTATAACACCAAATTACCTATAGCATAATTTTTATATTACACTTTTATCTTGGTAATTATCTCTCTCACTTTCTATGGCACTACAAAATCCTTCAGTAACAATAGGTAAAAATAATATGCTACACACATTACTCTGAAGACTAGTAATATAAAATACTAAACTTGACAAGTTTATAGTCAGATACTACATTCATGGAATCTTCAAATTTACTTTTTAGATAATAGGTCACACTGATCCATTTGGGAAGCTTTTGTGTAGAGTTCTTTTATATTTTGTCTTTTCTTCATCTGGAAGATCAAGTCCAAGTCCTCACTGTTGGTCTAATCAAAGAAGTCTCACCACAATAGTATTGTCATTTCCATGTTCAAAGTATCCTCATAATATGTAAATGATTTGCTTTACAGAAGTATATTATGATCAACTGCCTCACTGATGATAACAAAAGCTGTACCAGGTAAGAATATTGCCTGCACTGCTCACCATTGTATCCACAGAACAAACCATCACTACATATATTCTGGAAAGATAGGTTGGTAATAAGCAAATGAACGGATGATAGGCACATTTGAATATGCTAAGTTTCTAAGAACAGTTAATATTCATTGTTATACTGGTGAAGCACAAGAGATTAGCAAGGCACACTCTTGGGCATGCTTGTAAAGGCCGTTTCAGTGACCATTCCAATCATAAGGGATGTGACCTACTCAACAGTATACTCTGTTAATAGATTAAAATTTTGAACAGACTATTATGAAAACAGAGGACTAATTTGAGAAAGTAATCACTGGAAGTGTGACTTAGAAAGGTATCATTTTTCTTTGTTTCGGTTGCCCATGGTAGAAACATTCATGTTCTGACATGTGTTCGTGGATATAGTGATGCTTCCTTCCCTCAGGTGAAAATACTTTCTGTGGTAATACTTTGTTTATTATCGAACAAATAAAGCTTGCCTGAGGATCAGAGCACAGAACTAGTAACACTAGTTAGGCATAGAGACCAGGCAATGGTAGCACACAACTTTAATCCCAGCACTCAGGAGACAGAGGCTGACAGACTGTTGTTAGTTCAAGGCCACCCTATGCTGTATGAAATTGATCCAGCCTAAAAGCGAAATAAAGATCACACAAAGGTGATCTTAGTACTTGGGATCACATGCTTTTTATAGAGTTGGAGACAGGAGTGATATGACTTAACAGAGAGAAGAATATAAGGCAGGAGGAGACAGAAGCTCAATGCAGTCTAGGCATTCAGTCTGTTCAGTCAATCTGAGGACGCAGTCAATCTGAGGAGGCAATCTGAGGACACGGTCATCCATTTGGTCTGAGCATTTGTAGAGGTAAGAACTCTAGTGGTTGGCCACTCTGTTTCTCTGATCCCTCAGCTTTTTACCCCCTGATATTTGACTCCGAGTTTTATTACCAAGACCAATTAGAACTCGTGTTAGATCTTTCAAAGTCATACCCCCAAACTCTGAAACTTGAAGCAATGTAGGATTCCCCTCTTTTACCTTTTGACTCATGAATTTGACAAAGTGGCCAAAAGTCTAACACACATTTGCTTCAAAATATGATCTTGTAAAACTTTCGGGCACAAGATGGTCAGAGAAACTGATTTCACAACAAGTAAATTCAGATATCACTTGGCATTCCAAGGAAACTCAGAATTCACTACCTAGCTTGAACCATCCCCTGATTGTATCATCCTTTGGGCAGGAAAATGTACTAGTCTTTATAACATTTTTGCTCATGCATGGAATAGGCATAATATATGTCTCTATTTAAGATGGTTCATATAAAGATATTCAAAAGATGACTTTGTATGTATCCTATCATAGATACAGAAAATGTTCACTCCGCTTGCTAATGGAAAATTAATAGCATTACTTTAATGGGCACCAGTGGTCATGGCTGACATGCTGTTTATGGACACTCAACTAGCACATCATA
This sequence comes from Alexandromys fortis, assembly GCF_014885135.2. Taxonomy (NCBI): domain Eukaryota; kingdom Metazoa; phylum Chordata; class Mammalia; order Rodentia; family Cricetidae; genus Alexandromys; species Alexandromys fortis. The sequence continues at coordinate 2,986,707 of NW_026068143.1, read as the reverse complement.
ATGGAAATCACCCTTCTGCACATCTACAAACCCACATTTTTAAAAAATATGTTCTTAGTTTTTGTTGTCTTTTCCTTTTCTTGTGAGCAGGGCTCATTCTGTAGTATAGATTTCTCTTGAAATTACTATGTAGCCAAGGCTGGCTTTAAATTTCTGACAGTCCGTCTCTGCAGGCACTCAAGCAGTTATGACTATCAGCATGACACCAACATGCTCAATTTTAGAAAGTTTAAGTTACATCATTTAGATACCTGGTTGCTATAAGGAAGGGAAACAAGCTAATGTGTAAGAGAGAAAATCAATAGTTATAGAACAACATTTTCACAATTAAGAGTACTTTAGAGTTTTAATCTAAGTTTACATTTGAACACTACAAAACATGATAGCTTGTCAAGGTTAGGATGATTCTTGAAAATCAACTATTTTAACACTATCATTACAGAAATAAAGAACCCAGCAAAGTCTTGTGATGCACCTCATCTCAGTCCTTGGGAAAGAGAGGCAGGTGGATCTCTGAGTTAAAAGCCAGTCTAGTTCACATCGTGAGTTCTAGGACAGACAAAACTACACATTTTTTTTTAAAAAGTAGAATCTAAGGAAGAGCCAACTGAGCATAAGTAGTGTGGTTTCAGGACTAAAGTATAAATATTTTGAACTTCTAATACTTCATTTATCCTTTCTGGACTACTTTCCCAATACTGAAAAACAATTGACGCAACAGGTATTTAAGTCTGAAATCTGTATTTAAGAAACATCATAGTGTGTGAGTATCTTCAGCATAATCACTTGGACACAACGTAATATTAAAGAAATAACCCTGAAACAAAACAGTGCAATAGATTAAACTAAATCTCACTGTACTTAATAGGCTGTAATACAAGAATGGCTTATTATTAACATCCTGTTCAGATACTAATGGCAATGATAATGGATGGATAATAACTGAAATTTTAATTAGTTGCTCTGTATGAGATTAATGAAAATTACCACTGTGCCCATTTGATCTTTAAAAAATAATGGAGACAAAGTTAGTAATTAGAGTAAAACGTGCTATTCCAAAGCTAGGTGAATAAAAAGCTTTCTTCATTTGAAAATCATTAGAATGTAGAAAGTTTTCTGTATGACTATGCTTATATTATTCTAAGACAGTACATAGAGAACTGAAAAGTATTTTAGGTAACATCTTCCCTTTACTATAAAATAAAATCGTAATATCAAAACTAGACAAGAAATATTTTTAAGCAAACATTCTAAGGATGCAGTAGAAATGACCACTTCTGAGATTAGTGACTTGGACCAATCTTTTCCCTTCATTTTTTAATGTAAAAATAGATGGACTTTTAACTTGAGAAAAGGCTTCAGAATTCTTATTTGTAAGCATCCCACACTGTGGACACTGGATGCAACTACATACATCTTTCAGGTATAGTATGGACACAGAAAGCAATTACTATCAATGGTGCCACCTTTAGAGAGGGCAATATTATCTTGAAGAAAATGGCAATACCAGTACTGCTTGTATTGGTTAAATTTTGTCAATTTGGTACAATCTGCAGTCACCTGAGAAGAAAGAACCTCAAGTAAGGGACACTTCTTTTTTTTTTTCACTATGTTCTTTTTTTATTTTGCTTATTCCATGTGTCTTTTACATCATGTATCTTGATCCCATTCATTTCCCTATCCCTTTGCATCTGCCTTCTGCCCCAAAAAGCTTCCAAATAAAACAAAATTTAAGAGAAAAAGGAAAGAGAAAAATATAATAATATAAAATAAAAAGAGAAAAAAATTAAAGTATCTTGTCATAGAAATTGCAGTGTGACACCATGAGTCATGCCATGTACCTTTTGTCTATAATATTTTACTTGCACACTTCTATGAAACTGCCCTGTAGGCCTGTCTGTCTGTGGGCATTTTCTTAGTTGATGTGAGAGGACCAAGGTGACTGGAAGTGGCACATCACCTGAATAGATAGTATTAGAAAGTGAACTGAGTAAGACATGGGGTGTAAGCCAGTAAAGAAGAATTCCTCTATGGTCTCTGCTTCGGTTCCTTCCCACAGGTTCCTGCCCTAACTTCCCCTTGTGACACTTTGATAGGGATATATAAGCTGAGTAAACTCTTTCCTTCCCAAGGTGCTTTCGTTCAGTGTTTTATCAGAGCACAAAGACAAGAAAGTAAGACATTGCAGTTGACTATGTTTCATACATAAGTAAAGTTTCTTTGACTACTTTAACCTACTGAGTTTCTTATCTACTATTGTAGTTCTCAAAAATACAATACTGTAAGTTAGCACATTTCAAATTGTATCTACAAAGATTCCTGCATTATTCCTTATAGGATCCTACAACTTTAAAAATATAAACTGAAAACTCATTTCCTGTATCAGCTAAAGGAAACACAAAATCAAATTGTCCTACACATATAAATCTAAGTATTCATTCCAATAATGAGGATGTGGTATCATTATTAATTTTACTGTATTATTGAACATTTATATATCTTCGATGATATGAGAAAATATCTCTATTGAAAAGTGATTTTTATAATATATTCAAATTATGGTTCCCCTAGGTCATCACCACCATCCTACTCACCCAAAACACCTCCCCAAAAAAGTAATGAAATTACATAATTAACTCATCAAACAAATATATGAAAGGATTCTTAAATTACAGCATTTAAAATAATGTTAAATATAAGTATTTTTTTCTAATGGCCTTAGTCTATACAACTTTAATGAATTAAACATACTATGCATTAAAGTCTTTTAATTGTACAGGAAATATAGAGGATAATGTACTGTGTAATATCCTTAAGGTTTATATCAAAAATCTGTAAAAAATTACAATCATGCAATAATATTATAAGGTGCCACTTCCCATTGCAGTAAACACTGTTTTCAATTAAGGTATTATCAGTGGGTGAAATATGCAAAATAAGAAAATATATAACAAATTCTAAGGCAAGAGAGCATTAAAAGTTTCTTGCAGCAGTGTGGAAACATAATAATCAGTTTTTCAGATCATTTTTTCTCAAAAGTATGTTACTAATTTTATTAAAATGTGATAAGTTTAAATGTTTAATGAAAGAAAAAAACTATATTGTTTCCTCTGGAATTATTCGTTGAAGCATTAAATATACGAAATATCTGTTATGAATTTCACAACAAAATTGTAGAGATCAAGGTTATCAGAAAATAAATACTTAAATCATTCCATGGGTCCATGTACTATGAGAAATAATATGTAAACCAAGAAACTATTAACATATATTTAACCAAGATCATGGATATATGTGTGTGCATATGTGTACAAATATTTTCTCAAAAAAAAATACTCAACCATTAAGATTTGCTAGTGAAAGCAAATTTTTACACTTAATAATATGCAGTATTAGTCACAATGGATAATAGTCAATCACTTGGATTTTTTTCTTTGGTATCTAGCAATAAATGGGAGGGCCGTTCTATACTTAAAACTTACTACTATCAAGCAATTATTGTGAACAATGAGCATATAGTTGAATGATATAAAGTAAATCTTTCATGCTATAAGATGTGTCTAGCAGTTTTCCTTTTTTTTTTTTTTTTTGTTTTGGTTTTTTGAGACAGTGTTTCTCTGTGGCTTTGGAGCCTGTCCTGGAACTAGCTCTGTAGACCAGGTTGGTCTTGAACTCACAGAGTTCGGCCTGCCTCTGCTGGGATTAAAGGCGTGCACTACCATCGCCTGGCTGTGTCTAGCATTTTTATAAGCTCTTATCACCACTCATACTACTTGAAGGGCAAAAGTAAAACCATTGAGACTATCTTTAAACTGACAGGAGCCCTTAAAATATACCAGACAATGAAATGTAAACAGACAGAAAATAATCCAAGGGTTCTTAACCAGGATTAGTTGTATGCAATACTATCAACAGTAGATTAATATAGCCAACATTCAGACAGCTCCATTCCCACAAGAGTCCCTCATGTTGCCGTTTCTTACCTACATCCATTACCTTGTCTGAAAGCCACTAATCTGTTTGACATTTCTAAAATTTTTATTTCTTAATGTTATGATGGAGGAAAGTCATTGGTTAATAAAGAAACTGCCTTGGCCCATTTGATAGGCCAGCCTTTAGGTGGGTGGAGTAGACAGAACAGAATGCTTGGAAGAAGAGGAAGTAAGGCAATCGCCATGCCTCTCCTCTCTGAGTCAGACATGATGAAGCTCCAGCCCAAGATGGACGTACGCTAGAATCTTCCTAGTAAGCCACCTCCTCGTGTTGCTACACACATTATTAGAAATGGGTTAGTCAAGATGTGAGAGTTAGCCAGTAAAAGGCTAGAGCTAATGGGCCAAGCAGTGTTTAAATGAATACAATTTGTGTGATATTATTTCGGGGCATAAGGTAGCCAGGCGGCTGGGAGCCGGGCAATAGGAACGCAGCCCACAGCTCCTATTACAATGTTTTATATATATATATATATATGTGTGTGTGTGTGTGTGTGTGTGTGTGTATTATATGTAATACCCAATGTATCCATTTGAGGTGGCCTTTGTTATGCATCATAGTGCCTTGGAGATTTATACCAATAAATGCATAAATCAATAGTGTACATTTATTGGTAAGCAACATTTAACAGTATGGCTATTGCTATAGTTTATTTAACTATTTACTCACTGAAGAACAACTTTAGTGATTAGGCATGAACCTCATAGGAATCTCCATATGTAGGTTACTAAATGAAAATGTTATATAAGGTCCTAGGATATTTCAATTTTTGAAAATATTTCAATAACATATCTTAGAGTAATTGTTTTGCTTTTTATTCATATGTATTTGATATTTGGCAATACAATACATGATTCTAAGATGGTATACAAAGACTCACCAGTGTTCTCAAGAGGCCTAGAGCACAAGACAAGTTTAAAAGACTAATGGTGGCATGCTTCTTGTATTTTTCAGTTACATTACATTTATTCTACTCGCTATTGTGAGAAAGGAGGATGTGCCTCTATATAAATAACTACTTTGAAAAATTAGGACAGATTCAATCAATTATACTCTACTAGTTAAAAACAGGAAAAAATGTGAAATCTTTATCAACATTTGTTATATAGAGGCAAATCTATGAAGAAACATACATTTAATTTTACAGATCCAATTGCAACACTAACTTTAGACAATAAAACAAAGCCAGTTTAATAATGTTGTTGTTAATTACAAATGTTTCCTGCAGCCTAAATAAAAACTACATTTTAAGTAGGTAATGAAGCTATAAATTAGAAAGGAAATAAAGAAAAATGCCTTCCATGAAATAGGAAGTAATCCCATTATTCCTAACCTCTAACTTTCAAAGCATTTGAGTAAGTGCCATCTGTCAAAGTGATTGCATTGAAAATTATTCAGTTCCTTGCCTAATTTCTGATAGGTAGTAAAGCATCAACAAAGCATGTAAAGAATGAGTAAATGAAGAGAACTGAGGAGCTGACTGATTGATGTGAAAAATAAATGTAGACATGCCTTTGGCACTGAGATAGACTTAGTCGTCAATGGTACCTTACATGCTTATAGCACAAAGAGCTTTCACCAAACTTCCTATACAGCATTTCATTTGAGTCTAACAACTCGGGAAGATATTGCTTTAAAAAATGCTTCTGACACAGTATTCTTGGGGGAACTAGATTATTTAAAATGGAGTATTATAACAAAGGGAAGGGAGCAAAAGCTTGCTCACTATTCTTTACAAGGCTAGTAAGGGTAAAGAATAGTGACCTACATTAGCCTTGTGAAACTGATAAGTTGGTCACTTGAATGCTGGACCTTGGGTTCATTTTCTAAAGATGAAAATAATATGGTGTCTATCTGTAGGCTTGTGAGAGTAAAATCACAATCTTGGTAAAGAAGAATGTCTGACTGTTCTAGTTTGCATTTCTGTTGCTGTGATAAAACACCCTGAACAAAAGTAACCTGGGAAGAAAAAAAGGCTTTGTTTTCATCTTAAAGCAGTCCGATTACACTACATCATAGAGGGAAGTAAGGGCAGGAAATCAAGGCAGGATCTTTATTCAGAAACCACAGAGTCAGAAGGAGGAGTTTACTGCCTCCTTCTCTAGTTATGCTCAGCTTGAGTTCTTATATAGCACACACCCACCTGCCTAGGGACTATGTTTCCCTCCCACATCAATCAACTATCAATACACACTCAACAGTTGTAGCCAAAGGGCAATCTGAGCCAGACAAGTCTTCAACTGATTTTCCCTCTGCCTGACTGACTCAGAGTTGTTTCAAGTGGACAATAAAAATTAACCAGGGCACTGGTATATAGTAATTATTGAATTAGTATATACTTATAGGGCATCTTATTTTGTAGTTAATTTCATAACTTCATGAATGCACAGACAATTATCTTGTGAAACAGTATCGGTGGCCTAAGGTTATTAGCTTCTGGTCAACTCCATTTTTGAAGCAGAGGTAGGATTCTAATCTTCCTGAAATATTCAGAAATGGACCTGTAATACAGGTAAGAGATTAAAAGTATATTTTCAGAGTCTATAGGAAACCTTGACTGGCTGAGGAGAGAATGCTCAAAAGAGAGGGCTTACTGGGAAAGTCTGTCTTCTGTTCTCCTAACAACGAGGGCATTAGCGCATTTATATTCTGCTGAAGATTCCTACCAGCAAAGCAATTTTGATGTTAATTAAAATAAAATTTTAAGCACACTGAGGTACACGATCTCAAATGCCCAGCTATTTTGAAAGTGTGATTCATAGCAGGGTATCATACGTATAGCCGAATAGAAATTTGGGTTTATTTTTTATGAAATGAGTTGACTACCTTACTCTCTACTCGTGAATTAATAATGTAGGTTTCTACTGTCTTCATGAAACAACAGCATGAACACAAAGTATGTTATAGGACATAGAGGGCCCGTCTTGTATTAGAATATTACCATTAAGCATGTAATGTATTCTCAGATCTGGCAAACAGTGAAAAGCTGACACCCAATAATGTCATAGCATAGTTCACATTCTGCTATGTAATGAGTAGAAAGAAGATTATCCTAACACATGGTAGAGTATTAAGACCTTGATGAATCATGAAGCTATTTGAGGGGAAATTTTCAAAGACTAATAAATGCTATTCACTTAAAGCAAACTAAGCTATTTTGGTCAGTAGTTAACCACTGAGATACAAAGAATCAAACACAGTATGTTTGGAGATTTGCTAGTACATCAGTGAAACTGGAACTTGGGGCTAATAACTCTAAACCTAGAATTGTTGAACAGAGTTTAAGGGTTTCTGCTGCAGGTAAGGTAAGGTAATCTTAGAACTCCACAGTTTCATTTCTTAAGATGACCGCATTAAGCATAAACTAAGTTACTTACTACTTGGCTAATCATCTTCTAACCAAGTATAGCCACTTAATTTCTGCCTTTATATTTATATGTAAGATCATATTTTTCCTGGGAAGTGAAACATTCATCACTGATCCCGGTGAAATAACCTTAGCATGAAAAAAATTTTTGTACCAAAATAAACACCAAATGACATCACCACATGCTGCTGTACTCATTAGAATTTAACTGCAGATCAGACAGGAAACACAGGTGGCACCGCTGGGTCATCCTGTATGGCATTGTAGGCACAGAGAGTCCAAAAGTGTCTGCCTTGCAATCTGATCACATTATGAATGGCAATTTAAAGTCAGAAAATCATTTAGCACTTCAAAGTGGGCTAATTTAAATTTTATTGGATTTCTTATTTATTTATTTAAAGAATAACTGTTTAGTGGTCAAGGACCAATGTGTTCATGTGATAAAAGTACCACAGGTAGAAGGAAAAGAGAATCATTAAAGACACAGGACAGTTTCATCTCTGTAAGTGGGCTGGAGTGCTGGACCTATACAGACAGAAAAACCAACATGTTCTCCTTGTTCTCCAAGGTGAGGCAGCCTTGTGATGTGCTAATGCCATCTGCATGTCATAAATCAGCAAACTGGGGCTTGGAAAACCGAGCAAGGCCACAGTACAGACAAAGAGGACCTGAAATTAGATCTCAGTTCTATCTAACTAAAAGGCCTGTGTGATTAAGCATTTAATACTCTTCCTCCTTTGTAGTAATAATAAAATGGTGTTCCAGAGGACCAAGGAACTAAATGTACAATCTGAGACACCAAGTCAGCATTTACTTCTGGTCCTCAATTTTTTATTGAATTTTTTTTGAGCTCTACATTTTTTCTGGCCCTCACTTTTAAGAAGAACTGGTGGAGGGCCATGATGTCAGACTGGGCATCAACCTGATCAAGTGAAACGAATGGGTGGCAGAATAGCAGTTCTAGCAGTTCTCCTGCTTCACGCCTTTAGATAAAAATCAACTAACAACTGTCTACAGGCAAGATCCCCACAGGGACTGACTTGGAAGTAAGACTGTAACACTCCATTGTACCATAGAACAAAGTCAAGCTCCAACCCTAAAAGATGAGGTTAACTTTCTATCCCTTTCACCTCGACTATTACGCACAAACACAAAGTCCCTGTGGATCCATTGTTTCCAACAAGGAAGAAAGATCCGGAAGGGGATGTTCAACTTTCCCATGACTATAGGAGCCTTTCTACTAATCTTAAAGAATTCAACAACAACCCCCAAAAAACTCAATTCATTACAAAGAAAACATATATCCAATTAAAATCCAGACAAAAAGAATGAAAAAAATTGTCAAAAGAAAACACAAAAATGGCCGATAAATACATGGAATGAAAAGTTCAACATCACAACCTTATAAAGAAATGGAAATCAAAATTACAATATGTTATTTCACTCTGGCAAGAAAGGTTTATTATAAAAAAATGTATTATCAAAAATACTAAATGTTAAGAAAACTATAATGAAAGGGTCCAATGTACACTGTAGTGAGAATGTAATGTACACCAATTATGAACATCAATATGTAAGAACACAAAAAAGTAAAAATAGGACTGCCATATAATCCAGCAGTCCCATTATTGCATATATATCACATGAAAATCCATATGCAAATGATATATCTGTATTCACATCCCTACGAAAGCATTATTACCAATCATCACAATAAAAAAGCAATCTAAATATTCACTAATGGATCAAATTCTTCAAAATATATATACACACAATGGGATACTATATTGAGACATATAAAGGAGGGAATTCTGTAAATCGCAGTAACATGGAAGAACAGGAAGAAATTAAGCATAGTGACATAAAGCATGCATATAAAGACAAAATCTTCATGATCTCATTCATGTATATAAAATACAGTTATTTGATAGAGATTGAAAGTAGGATGATAGTTACCACAGGCTAGGGTACTTGGAAGTGAATGGGATTGGAGAGATATTAACCAAATAATACATGCCTACAGAGAGACAGGAAAAGTAAGTTCAAGAAATCCACTGTTGGACATAATGGACAATAGAATATATCTTTAAAAAATTCCAGGAGATTTGTGGTCTTACAATAACTCTGAGATAATGCATTTGTTAATTAGCTACACTTAATCATATGTATGCTACAGAATATCATACTGTATAATATAAATACACAAATTTTATACGCTGTTACAAAAAATAACAACAAGCATGGTGATACACTTCTTTGGTATTTGCACTCAGGAGGCAGATGCAGACAGATCTCTATAAATTTTAAATTAACGTCATCTACATAATGATGTCAAGGTCAGTCAGAGATACATAATGAGGTTCTGTCTCAAAAATAAATAAAGAAAAAGAAGCTCATGGGTTTTAGAACATTTGCTGTCATTTCAGAGACCTCATCAGTTCTTAGAGTCACATGACAGCTCTAAATTGAGGTCCAGGAAATCCAATGACTTCTTCTGCCTTCCACAGGCACCAGGAATTCATTTGCTACACAAACATATGCAGGTGAACACACAAAGATATAAAATAAAAATAAACCTTTTGTCTATGTAAAATAATAAATTTAAAAACAAGAATATGTATATATGACATACATCGAGAACACAACATGGAAAAAGGCACAGAAAAAAAATACTTCCTATATGGGTAATAATGAGTGTGTGTGTAAAGGAGGATAATTTAATTTTCATGGAGTCAACTGACTACTCAGTTTTTCTTATGTGAACTGATGAACTGACCTCTAAAAACATTACTACAACATAGAACGTGTGACTAACTCAGACAAAAATCAACTACTCCCTAAATTCCCAGGTTAAATCAAATAAAATGGCATCTTTGGCATCAAATAATATATTAGTGGCATAATGTTCTCAGTAATGTTTAAAGAAGCAGACTTTTTTGGTTAGCATATGCAAATTTTAAGAATATATAGAAATGGGTCTCTAGGCTTCATTTTAGGAAACTGAATTTACTTAACAAATTCAAACAATTGTATTTATTCCCTACAGAAGTGATGAAGTTAGAAGTTATCCAAGCTTCTGTGATAAATAATTCATTCCTATTGCATGAGAACCAATTTTAGATTTCAACTAGTATACAATGAATATCAAATAAACTTGCTTGTCGCAAATCTCAACCTAACTTGAAAGAACTATCTAGTAAGAATACTGAACTACTACTTAGCATAAAATCTTTATAGAGTTTTTATAGAAGTACAATATTTTTGCCCGTAAGAGGTATATATGTTACAGTAAGACAGCATATCAATATAAACAGCAATGTAACATTACCAATATAATGGAATTAGTTTTATAGACAATCATGTCTTTCTGCTTATAGCATTCTTACGTCCAAACACTACTGATGTGGGATTCCCCTCTGTATGCTGTGAATACCATTGGTTAATAAAGAAACTGTCTTCGGCCTCCCCAGAACAGAATAAACGGTGGTTGGGGGGGGGGGGGTTGTGACTAAACTGACTGCTGTGAGAAAGGAGGCAGAGTCAGTGGGTAGCCATGTAGCCACCACCAGAGACAGACATGCAGGAACCTTGCTAGTAGGACACAAGCCTCATGGTAAAATATAAAATACTGAATGGGTTAATTCTAGATGTAAGAGCTATCTAGCAATAAGCTTAAGTGATTGGTCAAGCAGTGATTTAAATAATACAGTTTCTGTGTGATTATTTTGTGAGTTTGAGCAGCTGGAAAATGAACAAGCAACCTCCTACAACATACTACCACTGTGGATCTGAACATAATAAAACACACAGTCTCATTTCTTCAAATTAATGCATAGAAATAATACCTCATAAGTAACCCCCTATGATTTATAATATTAGTGTATCTTTTTCAAAAAGAAAATTAGTGTAATCTAAAATACAACAAATACATATACATCCTTAAAAGACTTTCTCCTACTGTAAAAATATATGGATGTTAAATATATTCAATAATTAATATAAACTCTTTATAAGCTACTTCACAAAGTGACAAAAGTGAACTTATCTAATATATACTATGCATCTCATATTTTAAGTTGATGTTTATACTGTATAAAATGCAAAAAATAAAAATTATAATACCCAAATGTGATATCAGTTAAAGAACTATGCTGCCAATCCCATATTCTTTAGATATAAAAAGAAAAGAGGGGAAAAAGAAAGCCATCTGGAGTACAGTAGGTTAAGGCACTGTTCCTGACATTTCTAACCACTATAATTAAGGACAAGAACACTTTAAAACAGTACTCTCAAAGGAGTCTGTTATATAATGTGCATCCTTGAAAAAAAAAATCTTACAAAAATGCAAAGCCTGTAGATTCCTCAGGTTATTTTAAAGTTGAAGCAGGTTTTGGACTAATATTAGAAATTGTATCAGATCCTCATATCAAGGAATATAACGAGCTGAGTTTTCATGAGAGACAGGACATAGTCCTATGCATTAAGAAAAATGTGAACTTGCAAGGGAATTCTTATCTAGCAAGTACTATGCATATAACACCAAGGATTAATCATTTCTCTAAAAGAATATGTACACACAAATTGTATTAACATATGAAACCAACAGGCATAACAAAAATTAACTGACTCTTAATATTGTTAAATGGTTATAAGAACTGACTGTAGAGTCAGAGAAAGTTGATTTCAATCAAGTTTCTGTTACTTAGGACTGTTTGATTATATAACTTTTTTTAATTTCATTACATATTGCATAATTGAGTTTTAAGATTTAAACATAAATCATACTTTACTATACCAAATTCATATGTATACATACAATGTATAATTTCTGATTGGTTCCTATCATTCTCAACATGTTAGGAAGCAAATCCAAAGCCTTCCACATACTAGACAACTACTATACCCTTCACCGTCTGCTTTGTGAAATAGGCTCACATTATGACACCATGTTGTCCAAGCTCTCCTCAAATTCTCCTTTCTACTGGCTCTGAAGAGTGAGATTACAGGCCTATAAGACTGTTCCTGTCACATCTCTTTCCTGCGTGCACTGTGTGATATTCCATGTAGAGTTCCTAAACTAATCTGTAGAGACTGCCAAACAAAGCAAATAATTATTACCATTTTCCTAATGAAGAAATTGAACTAAGTCCAGAATATTTTCAGAAATTGCAAAACTACCTGTTAGTGTCTGGACAAAACAGAGCCAAAACACATACATTTCCAAGGGCCTGTTTGTTCACAAGGCCCAATTGTTACTGGGATCCTGCATCCAATAAACTCACAAATTTTCTAGTTTTATTCTCACCCACAATGTGGATTTCAAATATACCCTTGTATATCAAGCACACCATCTCCTTAATGTTGCATTATTCTTCAAAATAATGGATTAGCCACAATAATAAATTTTGTAAATTCAGTATGTATCCTCAAACACACTGATTTTAGCAATTTCCAAAATTCATTGGGAACATAGACATTGTTTAATGTTAATGTGGTCCTAGAAGTGCAAAAAAAAATATAAGGTTGGAGTAAGGACTTCTTTGATTCATTATACTTTTTAATTTTTAAAATTATAATTATAACCTTTCATCTCCTTACTACAACTACTTCCATATACCACTTTAAGCTCTCTTTAAAATTCATGGCACCTTTTTCTTTTTTTTTTTTAAAGATTTATTTATTATGTTTACAACATTCTGCCTCCATGTATGCCTGCACGCCAGAGGAGGGCGCCAGATCTCATTATAGATGGTTGTGAGCCACCATGTTGTTGCTGGGAATTGAACTCAGGACCTCTGGAAGAGCAGCCAGTGCTCTTAACCTCTGAGCCATCTCTCCAGCCCTCATGGCACCTTTTTCATAAATGTTAGTGTGTGTGTGTTTACGTGTGTGGTGTATCATGCTTCCTAATTATATAAATACAACACAGTCTGTATGATGTTGAATACAACTATTTATATACATATATACATATACGTACATGTATGCATGTATTTCAGGTATGACTATTTGGTACTGAACAACCAGTTAGTGTGCTCTTTTCTGCAGTAGACTATTTTTTCCTTTAGAATATGCATTTGTTGAAACATAAAGATTTCAATAAGGAGAACAATTTTTTTCTGAGATGTACTATAGAAATTACTTAATTTAGAGATGTATATCTTCTAGTTAATTTGTAGCAATTCAAACAAAATGTTATGCATGATTACTGCTAAATATGTCAACAGGTTTTTTCAACTAATCTAAAAAATTACAAAGCAGTCACTGGAAAGACTGTCTTATAAAATATTAAAAATTGATATAATTTCACATAAAGCAAGGGGCCAGAAACTGAGATTAAAACAAATAGTAAAAGTGAAATAAGATTCTTTCTCCAGAAAACTATTACTTGTATAGGTTAAATAAACTACATGTCTGGATCTGAAAGTAAACCAATCTAAAGTATTTAGATATAATATGGCCTCAATACCAAAATTTCAGGAGTAAATAACAGTAAATGCTCTAAATCCTTGTGAAAGTACTTTGTAGACATAAGAGATGATTAGTTTATCTGACATTAGTGATTTCAAAGATGCTCTTAGCTCCTGTGATACGTTCATTTTCATGGAAACAAATAGCATTATGTATGGCTTTTATTTTTTGATCTCATAAAGTGAAATTATTTGCCAAGTAAACATTTATTAAGCATCATCTATGTGCTAGAGACTGGGTACATGAAAACAATAAGGACACATGTCAAGACTTGTTTAAAATGCTAAGAATATTATTTGCTTGTCTGTTGTATATTTCTTCATTTCCTTGAATTTGGTATCTTTTTTTTTTTTCTCAGCCTCTCAAGAGCTGTGTTAAACAGGCACACACTATCACACCTGTTGAGAGTAACTTTTTGTTTGTTTGTTTGTTTTTTGCTTTTTGTTTTTCGAGACAGGGTTTCTCTGTGTTACAGTCCTGGCTGTCCTGGAACTCACTTTTTAGACCAGGCTGGTGATGTGGGAGTGTCATATATCAATCTGTTGATTTCATTGGTTAAGCAATAAAGGAACTCCTTGGCCCTGATAGGTTAAAAGATAGGTGGGAAGAGTAAACAGGAGGAAGAGGAAGTGAGGTCAGACTCTGCTCTGCTCCCGGACAGACCAGACAACTCTGCTCTCTGGAGCAGAGACACCATGCTCCATTCTCCCAGGATGGACTGAGGCTAGAATCTTCCCGGTAAGCGCACCTTGGGGTGCTTACACACATCATTAGAAATGGGCTAGTCCAGGTGCGAGAATTAGCCTGTAAGGGCTAGAGTTCATGGGCCAAGCAGTTCTTTAAATGAATACAGTTTGTGTGTTGTTATTTCAGGCATGAGCTAGCCAAGCGGCCGGGGTGTTGGGGAAGCAGCCCCGCCGCTTCCTATTTCAACAGGCTGGCCTTGAACTCACTGAGTTTCACCTCCCTCTGCCTCCTGAGTGCTGGGATTAAAGGCATGTGCCACCATCACCAGGCCTGAAAATTATTAATAAAAATGTCCATACATTAATCTGAACATTTCAGTTTAAACATACTACTCACATAGATCAGAAAAAAATGAGATCAACTTGCAGATTTCTTTGTGAAATTCTTCTTTAATATTAATTCAAGAGGTCAATTTTTTTTGCATTACCCCTAAATTCCAATAGAAATAAATCAAATTATAAAAGCAAACACTTTAGTATTATATTTTAAAGGCCATACTACCTCATGGTTAAGTTTTTGAATGACTGACAGTCCTTCCCAAATTTTAATATAAAATATAAGAATACATTTGAAGTAAGAGGACAAAACCAAAATCTAATAGTTTATAACTTACATATGTTTTTATACACTTGAATAAAAAGTAACAAATATAGTAGGCTATTATTAAATTATGGATTAAAATGTATGGTAGTATAATAATTATTACCATTCAAATAACAGATAGAATATAGATTTGGGTCCTTATATTAAAACTGTCTTTGAAAAACACAAAATGTATTATTTTAAAAAAAATTCTCATTAATCCAACTAGCATCCATGTAATATAAGGTATTTTTTACCTTATTTGCCCCACTTTACATATTTGACAAGTTCTTCAAACAAATTTGGCAATAATACACAATGCATATGAAGCTGAGGATGGAACCTACAGTATTTAATTTCTAATCCAGTATCCTATTCATTAGTTTTTTTTTTCTCTGATGTCTTTGGTGCTTTTCATTATTCTAAAATGCACTTCAGACTCACTTATTCAAGAAAGGAGTGAGTTAGCTGTCAAGGGCAAAGAGGTTCAGAACTCACAAAACAAGTGTTTCTTTGTTATTAATAGTAACAATATGTGGCACATTATCACAAAGAAATATACATGCACATCCACACACACATACAGAATTCCAAATGTAAACAAAAATCTACATATCATACTCACTACCTTCAATGTAAGTTGTATAAGACTTAACTGTGTCAATTGAAAATAGTTGATAGATAGCTGGGCATAGTGCTGTACGCTCTTATTCACATTACTTAGGAGGAAGAAGCTGGGGGATCTTTGTGGGCTTGAGGCCAGCCTGGTCTACACAGTGAGTTCCAGTACAGCCAGGGTTACATAGGAAGATGGGAGATGCTGTCTCAAAACAAAACAAAACAACATTATAAAAAAAAGCAAAAATTTGATAATGAAAGATATACAGAAATCCAGAAAAAAAATTGAAGAACACTGATAGTCTTAGTTAGGGTTTTATTGCTGTGAAGAAATACCATAACCACATGACCATGGCAACGCTTATAAATGGAAACATTTATTTGAAGCAAGCTTACAGTTTCAGAGGTTTAGTCTGCTATCACCATAGTGGGAAGCATGGCAGCATGCAGGCAGACAAGCTGAAGGAGGAGCTGAAAGTTCTACATTTTAATCCACAGGCAGCAGAAGTGACAACTCACATGAGCCTTTGGGAGTCATACCTATTCAAACCACCACACTGATAAGAGAAGTTTCGATGCAAATTTTGAAGACGGAAATTCATTGCAGTAATGTTAGCAACACTTATGTTTCACAGAATTGTTTTAGAATGGCATGTGGTAAAATGAGCAAAACAAAAACAACTAAAAATTATGATTTTTCTTTGATCTAATAATGCCATTCCTATATTGTAGATAAAGCTTTACATTCTAGGATTCTCATGACATCAGTTTTATATACTTTAATTATATTTTGAAATTATAGTACATTTCTCTTTTCCCTTTCTTTCCTCACTCCTTCCCATATACCCCCTGCTAACCTTCGGATTCACTGTTTCTTTTTTCGTATTATTTTTAAGCACAGAAATATGCGATTGCTTAAGAATCCAGAAGTAGAGAAATAAAAACATAAAATTTTAAAAGAAATCTTCCACAGCCATTAAGATATTTTATAATGGGAAATTTACCTTCAAGTCAACTTCACTGCAAAAAGTACAAAATTCTATATATTGTATGATTTCAGTTATGTGAATATGTTTTCACTATCTAAAAAACATACAGCAATGTGAATGGTATGTTATGCCTAATCAGTACAAGATTTCAGTTTGTAATTTGCCTAATGATTTATGTGTGCGTGCTTGGACTGGGGGTCAGTTATAGTTTGTACTAAGCATGCATGAGGATCTAGATTCTATCCTTAGTACTAAAGTAACAGCAAAAAAAGAACACAACTTGTATTCAAATTTTCTCAATTGTGAATTACTTTCATAATTGAAACACATAAAGTACTATTGTTAAATTTTACAGATATGAAAGGCTATAAGGAGAGAATAAAACATGTAACAAGGGAAAGAATATAATGAATAGCAATAAAAGAGACAACCTAGTGCAGGAAAAAAATATAAGAAGGAGGTTTACGAGCTAGCCAACCAGCACGAAGACCTGATCTCGGCGCCAGGAGAGCCAGCACTGGGGTGACTTTCTGACCCCGCGGCATCAGCCCAGGACAGGGAACTCAGAAGTTCCTCAACCCCATATCCTTCCTGGGCTCTCTGCAGGGCCTCTACTCCCTGCATACAGCCTCTTTCTTCCTATCCCACCCAGCTTGCATCCAGAACCCTCCCCTCTTCGGCCCCTCTGCCCTGTTAGGGCACATAACATCACCCAGCTCAGCCTGTCTGGGCACTGGGTCCGAATCCTCAGGGCACCCAGGTGGGCGGGAGTTCCTTTGTTTCAATAGACTGCCTGCACCAAGCAAGGTAGGAGCTTTGTTTACTAGATACCCAACCAGCATGGAGACCTGATCTCGGCACCAGGAGAGCCAGCATTGGGGAGAGCCATCATTGGGCACGGATGATGTGGGAGTTTCATATATCAATCTGTTCATTTCATTGGTTAATTAAAGAAACTGCTTGCCCTGATAGGATGAAACATAGGTGGGAGGAGTAAACAGGAGGAAGAGAATGTGAGGTAAGACTCCTCAGACAGGCGCAAGATAGCTCTGCTCTCAGAGACACACGCGATGAAGCTCCGACTCAGGATGGACGCAGGCTAGAATCTTCCTGGTAAGCGCACCTTGGGGTGCTTACAAACAATTATTAGAAATGGGCTAGTCCAGGTGCAAGAGTTAGCCAAGAAGTGGCTAGATATAATGGGCAAGCAGTGTTTAAAAGAATACAATTTGTGTGTTGTTATTTCGGGCATGAGCTAGCAGGGAACCTGAAATGACCCTATCCTATAGCAATACTGACGAATATCTTCCATATCACCATAGAACCTTCATCTGGTGATGGATGGAGATAGAGACAGAGACCCACACTGGAGCATTGGTCTAAGCTCCCAAAGTCCCAATGAGGAGCAGAAGGAGGGAGAACATGAGCATGGAAGTCAGGACCACGAGAGGTGCACCCATCCACGGAGACAGTGGGGCTGATCTATTGGGAGCTAACCAAGACCAGCTGGACTGTGACTGAAAAAGCATGGGATAAAAACGGACTCTCTGAACATGGTGGACAATGAGGGCTGATGAGAAGCCAAGGACAATGGCATGGGGTTTTGTTCCTACTTCATGTTCTGGCTTTGTGGGAGCCTAGCCAGTTTGGATGTTCACCTTCCTAGTCCTGGATGGAGGGGAGAAGACCCTGGACTTTCCACAGGGCAGGGAACCCTGACTGCTCTTTGGACTGGAGAGGGAGGGGGAGAGGAGTGGGGGGAGGGGGAGAGGGGCGGAAGGAGGGGGAGGGAAATGGGAGGCTGGGAGGAAGCAGGAATTTTTTTTTCAATAAAAAAACATATAAGAAGGGAAAAAGAATGATGGAGGAAAAAAAAAGCATGTTTTCCCACCAAAAAGCCGGTGCAATCTGTTGACTTAATCAACCAATAGAGATTTCAAACCCTGCGAGATAAGATGGAACAACTAAGATGGCTAAAAAGTCTTCCTGAAGGAACATATGCTATGAACTGGCTGTCAGGAATTAGAAAATTTAAGAGTCAGGAACTGTCTCAAGCACAGAGCATATGACCTGGAAAGTTCAGAGTGAAAGAGAAACTGAATTATGAAATTTATGTTATGACTATAGAGAATGAGAATTTGAGAGAAGCAGATATTGGTGAAATAAATATAGGCCAAACATGAAGGTCCTGGAATGTCCTGCTAATGGTTTTGGGCAAGGTGAAATCATCGAATGATATGTTCATACAGGTTTTTAAAGGCAAGAGAAGCAAGGCCCAGAGAAAGGGATAAATAGGAAGCTTCTACTGGAATCTACAAAGGGATAGTGTGGGCTGTAGTGGTTTGAATAAGAGTGACCCCCCCATAGGCTTATACATGGGAATATTTTGTCATTAGGTAGTGGTGGTACTTGACAGGTATTAGGAGTTGCAGCCTGGTTAGAGGAAGTGCATCACTGGGCTGAACTTTGACTTTTCAAAAGCATAAGCCAAGCCCGGTGTGTCTTTCCCTCCCTTCTTCCTGAGAATCCTAATGCAGAACTCTGAGCTACTTCTATGTACCAGGTCTGCCTGTGTGCTGCCATGCTGCCTAACATGATAATAGACTAGATCTATGAAACTGTAAGCAAGCCTTAACTGAATGCTTTCCTTTATAAGAGTTGTCATGATCATGGTATATCTTCACAGCAATAGAAACTTCAGATAAAAAATAAGAAAACAGATGGCTTCAGGATTTTGAATTTCTATTCCGGTTGTAAATTATTTTCTTAATTTTTTTTCAATTAACCTTTATATAGGGAAACAGAAACTGAAGTATCAGTGATGCTTCAGTTATATGTTTCATTTTTTTTATGACTCCAATAGCTATCTATAGGTATCTCTGCCAGGGACTGGTGCCTATGTACGTTGTCCAATTCCAAGTGGTCATCCTTGATGTACATGAGATATGCTGCATGTACCCAAGATCATATGTGTGTGTGTCTGTGTGTGTTTTTGTGTGAGTGTGTGTGTGTGTATGCATGCTTAAGGTTAGTACTTTTGGTATCCAGTAAATACATCAAAATTTTCCAGGTACATCTGTCATGCATAGCGGGAACTATTTTGGAAATGGACATATAAATGCATTTTAACTGTTTCAAATAGATAATATGACTAGAAATTGCTTTGGAACTTTCACTACTACAATAAACCTAGTCTATCATTTTGTTCAAGCAGTACTTGGAACTTCTGAACATTCTTGTAAATACGTAGCTGATGATTATTCTGGCATGTTCACTCCTTGCTGTAAACATGAAATAATTTACAGCTGTAAATGATGAAAGAACTTGCAGAAGTTTCAACAAGTTCTATAGCATATGCTCTCAAAAAAGCATTCCCATTATACTCATGTACAATGCATCCGAAATGAAATAGCAAGGCAAGCCTTTTCAATCTTGCCTTAATTTAAAAACAAAACAAAAACAAAAACAATCCTGAATTCAAAAGGATTTGTGCTGCTTCCAGTTCATTGTCTTGTGACAATGTGCATACCTTTCATTTCTCTGGAAATATTGAAAATTCAAATACAAAGACCCTTGTTTTTGTTTCTTATGGCGATTGCTCCGTTGCTGCACACCAGAGAGGTGCAATGAATACTAGCAGAGAGAATGAGTAACTATAGGCAGCACTGGAATAGCAGAATTTTAGGATGCATTCCTCTCTTTGCATCTTTCTGCATACTTTCTTGTCTTTCATGTAACATTAAGAAGAATAAATAATTCTTTCTAAGTATATAAATCCAACTAATTAATACTCTACTACTTCAACACTAACATGAACTTCAAAGACATGTCACCACAGTTACATAAGCACTATAGATAGGGAAACATCTTTGCTTCTGTTTTTTACATGTTCTGAAAAAGATTTTAAGTCCTAGGGTATACACATTGAACTTTGGTGCCTATTATGTGGATATTAAGAAACAAACATTTTAAATTATTGGAATCAACATATCAGAAAGTGAGACCCTGCTAGTGGCTTATTAAAGGACAAATGGAAGTAGGTATTCCATAAAATAGGCATCAAAGAGATTCCCAATAACTTTCACACTTTGAGCTACCTACACTCCATGCACAAACATGTTAATGGATTTCCTTTTGTTCTGTATTTGTTCTTCACCATTTCTTCTTAAAGTAGACACTAACACATGGTTGCATATTGTATTTCCTTCCCAAGATGCCTGTTAAAGCCAGTTTGCATCAATCTGTTATTTCAAAATCATTGAAAATAAATCTAGATTCATTAAGTTTAATTCTCAGACAAGTAATAAAATTGCCATATTTCAAGAATTTGAATGGTATTCTAAAGCTTGTAAGGTTTAAACAGTTTAAATCCTTAGCTATGAATTTATCTCCCTTCTCAGATTCTTTGCATATATTTTTAAAACATTAAGCTCTAATTTGCCCACACTGAAAATTATTTTTTGTACTTTCTTTGCTTGTCTAATCTTTACTCATCATTAACGATTCAGCTTAAATATCACTTCCTTGGGGAAGCAGTCCATGTCCTCCCAAATGAGGTCTCTCTAATCTCCTGGATGTCTCCTTTAAACATTTAGAATAATTAAAATGAATATTGGTTTATATCTGACTCCCTATCATCCTGAGAACAAAGAATGACCATTCTTTTCAGAACAGTCTATACATTGGGTGTTCAATAAAAATACATATCCAGTAAATGAATATATGAAAAACTATTCTGTATCAATATGCAGTATATTTATTTATAGCACAGAAAGCCAATAGCCCTTGTTGTCGTAAGTTACAAAGCATGATACAAGCCTAATTTGAAGAATATTACAATGGAAATATTTGGAGGTTTTAAAGCCAAAGATAGAGCCTTATCTATCAGTTCAAATTTGGATAAAACATGTTCCATCATGAGTTTAATTACATTATAGTTTCAGAAACTGATTAAATGAGAAAGTAAGTCATGCTCTACAAGCATTTCAGAGAAAAGCTGAGGAAAAATAAAAATTCTAATTGTCTGAGAAAGCTATCTTAAACAGTGAAGAGAAAGACTAATCATAATACATGGAAGAAATTTAAAGTGCAGAATAAAACATAAATGAGATTCATAAATATCAAGTCAAGAAGCCCAAATTTAAAGAAAAGAAAACTGCTATGAAACATTTACTTGGTGCCTCCTACTTACCCGAGGGAGACTAAAAAATATTAGATTGTATTCTAAGCCTGCCAGTTGGTCATTTCAGACTTTCACCTTTTTGTTTTTTAACTAATAGAACTTCATTTCAAGTTTACCATATAAAATCCATAACAGAACAAGCATGTCTAGACAAGGCAAATAAGGTTTGAGGGTTTTTGTGTGTGTGAGTGATTGTGTGTATGTGTCTACTTTTTATATATTTTGTATATTTTACCTCATTTCCTTTAACTTGTTAAAAAATGAATGATACCATTTGTATTTTTATTGGTTTCTATACCTATTTTTGTGCAATGTTATTAGAATCTCCAATTTGTGATGCAGAAGTATCTGGTATCAGTAGAAAGTCTTAACTAAGGATTAAAATGAATAGGAACATGGGGAAATAGAATTTTATCAATACTGTTGCACCTATTATTTTCCTTTTTTTGATTTTTATTGAGCTCTACATTTTGCTCTGCTCCCCTCCCTGCTTCTTCCCTCCCCTCTTTAGCCCGCCCCCAAAATCCCCATGCTCCCAATTTACTCAGGATATCTTGTCTTTTTCTAGTTCCCTTGTAGATTAGATCTATGTAAGTTTCTCTTATTGTCCTCATTGTTGTCTAGGTTCTCTGGGATTGTGGTTTGTATTTTCATATATCACATAAGGTAACACTAGTAATGTATTCACTCTTGTATACCATTACATAAACTAAAGTTACTCATAGTCATTTTAAAAGAACTATTTTTCAACTTCAAAATAAGTCTAGAGATAGAAATCTATACTGTTTCGACAACTTATTGTCAAAAGTATGCACTAAATGCTTAAATCTAGAATGTGAATTATCATATGTGCCAATTACTTACCCTTCATTAAACATCACAAACCAGAAGGGCTTTCAAAACACAGAATCAAGAAAATGCTATATTCTTAAAGGCAATTAAACCAGCCTCAGGGTCATACATACTTAGAAAAATAGCAAATAATAAATGTTTCATGACATACTGAGTAGTAGTACATTCATAATACTGAAGAAAGTTTTACAGATATTTCTAGAACGTGAAATCATAAAATAGAAAATAGTAAGACTTGGATGTTAATGGGGTAATACTTAGAATTATCTTTGGAATGGATATATATGAATAAATTAATGGAATATGGCAAATTCTCTAACAAAAGTATAATGTGATGATTAGGAGTTTAAAACAAAAAACTCTATGGTCCTGCTAAATTTATAAACTGTGTTGGTTTGAATAATAATGGCCCCTATAAACTCATATATTTGGGGCGGGCGGAAACCGACGCATGGACGGCGGCGGGCAGAAACCGACGCACGGTGGGCAACGCAGCTGGCGCGGGCCGGACCAGCGGGTACTGACACAGTGACAGGCAACGCAGGCAGCAGGGACCAGTGCAACACTGAGAGCAGATCGCCCCAGGACAATTTAATCAAGGAGGTAGGCCTTTGGTTGGCGAGGTCCCTGGCATACAGGGAACCTGGTTCTTTTCCTGAAGACCCGTCTGAGGGGTGAGAGGGATCTTGGCCCCTGGCAGAAGCCAGGAAACAGAGCGAGGGCATTTTGCAAGAGGAGCCTCTTTCAGCAGGGAAACCTGATCTGGTTTTAAAAGACCAATTAGAGAGCATCAATAAG
>NW_026068143.1:2878061-2958214 GCF_014885135.2 Alexandromys fortis | reverse complement strand
GAGAAGCTAAATAAGAAGGAGAACCCAAAGAAAATCATATAGGCTTCCTCCTGAATATTAACCTTCATCAGGCGATGAAAGGAGACAGAGACAGAGACCCACAATGGAGCACCGGACTGAAATCTCAAGGTCCAAATCAGAAGCAGAAGGAGAGAGAGCACAAGCAAGGAACTCAGGACCCTGAGGGGTGCACCCATACACTGAGACAATGGGGATGTTCTATCAGGAACTCACCAAGGCCAACTGGCCTGGGTCTGAAAAAGCCTGGGTTAAAACCGGTCTCGCTGAACATAGTGGACAATGAGGATTACTGAGACCTCAAGATCAATGGCAATGGGTTTTTGATCCTACTGTACCTATTGGTTTCGTAGGAGCCTAGGCAGTTTCGTGGATGCTCACCTTACTAGACCTGGATGGAGGTGGGTGGCCCTTGGACTTCCCACAGGGCAGGAAACCCTGACTGCTCTTTGGGCTGATGAGGGAGGGAGACTTGATTGGGGGAGGGGGAGGGAAAGGGGAGGCGGCAGTGGGGAAGAGACAGAAATCTTTAATAAATAAATAAATAAAAATAAAAATTAAAAAAAAACCTCATATATTTGAATGCTTGGAGGTGATACTATTTGAAAGGATTAGGAGGTATGGCTGAAGTAGGTGTAGCTTTGTTGGAGGAAGTATGTCAATCTGGGGCAGGTTTTAAATTTCAAAAGCCCAAGGGCATCTTATTTCTTCTTCCCTTCATCCCTTCCTTTCTCCCCCCCTCCCTCTCTCTCTCTCTTTCTCAATGCCTGTGGATACAAACTCCAGTTCATTCTCCAGCATTTTGTCTGCCTGTTTTTACAATGCTTCCTACCATAACAATAATGGACTAAACTTCTGAAACTGTAATCCAGCCCAAATTAAATGCTTTTAGAACAGCTGTCATGGTCACAGTTTCATCTCACACAATAGAACACTGACTAAAATAAAACCCTGAAAAATATACCTAAAATCAAGTTTGATGGTAGAAAAGATTAAAGAGTATAACTTGTAAAAGGTGAAAGATTTATAATATCTGAAGTTTAAAAGCTACATGCAATAACTCATGAAAATAGATGCAGATGCAGAGATACAGATGTAGAGTGGTTATTTGTGGAATTAAGCACTGGACAGAGTTCCTGGAGTCCTGTCAAAAAGAGGGATGATCTATAATATAAGCAAAGGGGTCAAGACTATGATTGGGAAAACCACAGAAAAAGCTTACCTAAACTAGTGGGAGCTCACTGACTAAGGACAAGCAGAAAACCTGCATAAGACCTATCTAACACCCCTGAAAGCAGGCGACAGCAGGTGGCTTAAAGAGTTTGTAGGGGCACTGGCAGTGGAAACAGGAGGAGTCCCTAATGAACTATCTAGCTTTTGAAAGCCTATTTCCTGTGAAGCCTTTCTCAGCCTAGACACAAGGAAAGGGCCTTTGTCTTGCCTCAATGTGGTAATGTAACAGAATTCATTAACTTCCCATGGGAGGTCTTACCCTCTCTGAGGAGCAGATGAGGGAGTGAGGGGAAGGAGGGGGAACTGGGATTATTATGTAAAAAAATAAAATATTATAATTTGCTATTATGTAATGCTTTCATATGTTTAAGCTTATAATGAAATTTAATTTGTGTCTATAATAACATATTTAAATGTTCCTATAATATTGGCTTATAAAACTATTCCAAAACCAGGCATGGTGCCACATGCCTTCAATCCCAGCACTCTGGAGGCAGAGGCAGGTGTATCGTTGTGAGTTTGAGGACAGCCTAGTCTAAAAAGTGAATCCAGGATAGTCAGGAATTTTATACAGAGAAATCTTGTCTCAAAGAAGAAAAATACTGAGTCTTCTATAAATAACCTACAGTACTTTTTCATTCTCATTCCTACCTTCTCAAACCTAAAACTCTAAAAAAAAAATAAAATAATTAACATAAAATGAATGTCTTCAGGATGCTTTAATGGAAACACATAGGCCTAACAGTAAAAGTATTAGAATAAAATCTCGAGACACATACACACCAAAGATGTAAGTTAATAAAAGTCTCAAACCCTCAATTATCTTTTGACTAAGCATCACAGAGCCTTCCAGTGTTGGCTAAGAACATCAAATAGTGATACCACTGCCCCTCAATGAGTTTTTAAGATATTCATAATTAGTTAAGGCAAGCTTTTTATTTTTAACCTAAAACCTGTAACAGACAGAACTACATCCTCCATTTGCATTGGAATGCTTTTGCAGCCCAAACTCTCTAGATACAGTCATGGAAATGCCAATTTGACAAACACACAATTCGCTAGAGGATAATGAATTGAATGTACTACTTGTATCAGAAATGATTTAAGGATGATGTAAAACACATTCAAAGAAATAAGATTGTATGCGTTGGCAGATAAACATGAAAATGGTATGGAGTCAGATCTCTAGGCATTTAGAGATTCACTCCAGCCCGCTTCTACATTCAGTCCATCAGAATTCCTGTTTCTTTGGGATCAACAACTTAGGCCAGTGTGTTGACTCTCCTTCTGTTTTTCTCACAACAGAGAGTTCACTTAGAAGCCCAGTTCCTTCCAGCTATACATGGAAGAATCTTAGGAAGAAAATGCCTTCCAATTATGTCAAGAAGATAAGTCAACTGAAAGTTTATAGGAACTCTAAGCAACCACTAAAAACAATATAGTAAACATCATTTCTGTAATCTGGTTATGAATATACTCCAAAAAGTCACTTAATTACAAGACAATTATTTTGTAAAACAAAGATTGAGTAAGATTAATGGGTTGGTCACATGAAGTTAAGGAATAGATTCCTGAAATTACCTAGATTAGGTCACCTATGCAGCCATGTAATCTTGAAGAAATTGTTTAAATTCTCCATTCTGCAGTTTAGGAGAAACACTACTTACTTTTCTTGGAATGTTCTAACAAGTGAATTAAGATAAAGCAATTAGAACAATGTTTATTACATAGAAAATAGGCATCAAAAATTAGCTACTATTTCTATTATCTAACTAATCTTTTCTATACTATATTTATAATAAATATGATGACACATTTTTCTAAGATAGATCAAAGTGAAGAAAGTTTATTGTGTTAAATTGTAATACGACTACATGTACTAATATATAACATAATAATACTATATATAATACATATCGTACCAATATAATATAACAATACTGGAAGTATTTGGTCCAGTTGGATTTATTACTTATTATAAAAGAAGAAACTTGCTAAAGTTAAGTGAATATGAACCCCAATAATGAAAATATCACAAAATCTCTAAAAATACTTTTTCTGTGTTATTTCACTGGAAGAGCAGAAGTAGAAAAAAAATGAAAATGTCATATATGAGCCCATGAAGTAAACATTATTTTAAAAAGAGACTTTTCTAACTATTTGATTCACGTGTTTTAAACATGTATCCATATGGATATGTGCAGAAATTGCAGGTGTCTGTGAAGACCAGTAGAGGGTGTCAGATATCTTGGAGCTGGAGTTACAGGCAGATGTGAGCAACCTGATGTGGGTGATGAAATCCAAAGAAAGGACTTTTGCAAGAGCAGAAAGTATTCTTAACTTCTGAGCTATCCCTCCAGCCCACATTTTAAAAGAAATATTCTGCATTTGTATGTGTGTACAGGTACTAAAAGCCTATTTAAGTATCAAGTGATAGCAATACTACTATATTCTTTTGGATAATTGTATGTTCTAAGTGAAATTAGTACAGGTTCGTATAGGTTTTTTTTGCAGTATTTTACTTTCAATCTGGTAGCCTCACCATTCACTAGCAAGAATTTTTACCAATTGTCTGAAACGCCTGAAAAATAACAGGTGGGTAAATAGAGACAGTGGATAAATTAGAGTGAGTATGAATAAAAGGATTACATTTAAAAGAAATACTGAAAAAAAGACAGTACCAATAAGTCTATGAAAATATGCATCTCAGAGGAAATCATCTACGAGTGAGCAATATACAAAAATAATGCTTTAAATAAAGTTCTTTTCAAAATCCTTTAAATTATATTACACAAAACCAGATAGCCATTACCCAGAAGTTATAGCTATGAGTAGAGAATATTCCAGAAAATATTTCTGATGGTCAAGGAACAACAAATCACAGTTCCGTTAACACTTTAAGAAGCTAAGATTTCAGATACCAATCTCTCTGACTTTTCCTGATCCCCAAAACTCTGAGAAAAAAAATCATAAAACTATAAACTATCATTTAGCATTTAATAATCTCTCAACCAAGTAGCTCTGCCCTTTAAGACTCTCTTCAAAAAAGGCAGGCTAAGGTAAAAGCTTTTATCATAATCTTTTTCAATTCCCTACCCCCCCAAAAAAAGAATTATCAGTAATGCAGACATGAAAATTACTTTAAAAGCTTAATGTTGGCTTGTTTTACGTAAATGGTCAATTCACTTTCAAAAGGTTCAAAGTGCCTCAAATTGTCAAAGAGCTCAACCCTAGTATCCATTGATTTCACAAAATCTTTTGATAATTTTCTGCTATAAAATGTGAACACTGTTAGCTATTGCCAAAATAAAAGTCTAAAAAATGTCCTCCAAATCTACAGGTATCACAGCCACAAATCATATAACTCAGGTAAGTATGGGAGAGTACAAAACAGCAGTTGGCATAGCCATTAAAATCAAATAATAAATCCCCTTATGATCCTACCAATTTTACTTAAAATGACAGTGGAGAAATAAGAAGAACCTGGACCCAGTCCTATTTTCTCTCCATAAGTTACAAACATCATACCATAATGAGAGAAGAGGGTAATGTTCACTAAGTCATCCACATATCTTTTTATTGTTTTGTTTTCAAAGACCAGGTCTCACTATGTAGCTTGGTGAGGTAGGGTACTCTTATAATCTGTAGTCCACTGAATGCTAGGGTTTAAGGCACAATTTGCAACATGTTAAAACCACATCTTTCTAAAAGTGATACAGAAGCACATCCATAAGGTAAATGGGAACGAAAGAACACAACTTACCTAAGGTTAACTGAGTGTTCATTAATTGCATAAAAATAAAAACACAAAGCCTGCTATACAGTGAGTGAATCACTGTGCAAAGGAGTTTTAGGCATACTGTACTTAGCATTTCTATCAACCTGCAAGATAAGCATTGTCACCAGCTTTAGAAATGAAAAGACAAAGAGAATCACTAATAATAGCCACACAATTATTAAGAGGTACAAACATAGGAAACCTTAAGGAAGAGGGGGTTGGAAGTGTGTAAGAGCTGGAAGATCTGGAGATGGGCTAAAAACATCACTCCCTAGATTTTATACAATTATTTTAATATTAATTAAGATCAGCTACAGTTACCTACACTGGATTCTCACAAACCAGGCCTTTTAACAATAAATCAATGTGTGTAGGGGGGCAGTGGCTCAAGAGTCCCTACCTTTTAACCTTGAACTACTAGCAATGGACAGATTAATCACTGTCTTCAGTTGTGACAATAAAAAGCATATTAGAGCTATAACTAAGACAGGAAAATTTCTCCCAATGATGGCTTATTAACAGTTTTAACTCCACTAGACCTAAACATTCTAATAATCACAACTGTCCTGCTGAAAAGGTACTATTTTGCAAAAGTCAAGTTTGCCATACCAAATCAATTGTGATTCAACACATAATTCAGTGTACTTTAATACACAGTACGAATATGGTTAAGATCACTTTAAAATGAACAAAGAAGTTGTCTTAGTCACTGTTATATTGCCATGAAGAAACACCATGAGCAAGCGCAACTCTTATAAAAGAAATCATTTAATTGGAAGTTTTCTTACAGTTAGTCCATTATCATCATGGTAGGGATGGTGGAAGCATGCAGACAAGGCATGGTTTTGATGCAGTAACTGAGACCTTTACATTGTGATCAGCAGACAGAGACAGCCACTGGGTCTGCAGTGGGATTTTGAAACCTCAAAGCTCAATGCCAGGGACACATCTCCACCTACAAGTCCTCACCTCCTGATCCTTCTAATCCTTCTCAAACAGATAAACAGGGACCAAACATTCAAACATATGAGACAATAAGTGAATTCTCAGTAAAAGTACCACGTGTGTGCTCATTTTACGTATTTTAAAAAATACTACTGAAAAGCACTAAATATCTAACTACAAAATATCTACTTGAATTGTACCCAGTATATATTTAAATAGTGTTGAGTAACTAAATATTTCTGAAGACACAAGTAATCAACAAATAAACAATATTCTGCATTTAAAGGACACAAGGCAACAGGCATCATTCATTTCAGTCTGGAAGAAAATCATAATGCTACCACATAATATTTACAGTATTTTCTAGTTTACAATCTGGAATGAAATATGAAAAATTTATGACAAGAAGACAAAAATCTTTTTATAAGGAGAGGTTTTTTGCTACTAAAAATGTTTAATGATTAACTGCCTCCAGGATAAGTGGGACCAGCCCACATGTAAAACCAGATTAATGACAAGCTGAGGAGAAAAGTGTTTTCCTTACCAAAGTGTTTTAAAATAAATCTTAAAATATTATTTTTCAGATTTGATAACTACCACAGAATTATAATGAGAATGTTAAAATCTGCTAGCTTTTAAGCTTGTGTAATGAATGCTGTATTCAGTGTTTTCACTGAATGGGGGTGTTAGGGAGGGCTAGTACATTGATGTGAAATAGTATTCCCACTGCAGTGAGCAGTAAATTTCCCTAGAAAAAAAACTTCCTGTCTACAGAAACCTCCTAGTCTTATTTGTTTTTTTATTCTCCAAAAGCCAGATGAAATCCAGCATCCACCAAACAGTTTAGTATTTAGCAACTGGACTAACAAAATCAACTAAACATCTAGAACATCAGCCTTATTATTACACATATCAACAAATATTTTACTATTCATATTTTTACATTAAATTTATACTTATAATTTCCTTTTAAATAAAAGCCAGACAAAAGTATGGTTTGATTTTTTTTTAAAAAAAGAGTAAAATAACTGAGTGGAGAATATTAATATTATTTAAAATATGTTATAATATATATAACACCTTAAAATTCTGCATTTAAGCTAGTTTGCTTCATGAAAAATAAGCCACTTTACCTATGTGAAGCTTATACATACCTGAAATCAATCAACTGATGGTGATGTAAATAGCTTCAGTGCATGTGTAGCCAAGAATCATTAATGTATATCTTTTCTACTTACTGATAAGACAACTCTGAAATTTATCTTTGTACTAGTTTTGAAATCTGTTTGATAAGGGGCTGGTGAGATGCCTCAGAGGCTAAGAACACTGGCTGGTCTTCTAGAGGTCCTGAGTTCAATTTCCAGCAACCATCTTATAAAAGGATCTGATGCTCTCTTCTGGCATGCAGGAAATATGTTGATAATATAATTAATGGAATAGCACATATTACAAATAAATACCAAAATTACTTATTTGGCATATCTGAAGGGCTGTACATTGTCAGAAGTCAGAGAATGCTCTCCTGCCACTTCTGCTATCATTTCACAAAGCGAATCAGCCTCTTCCAGCCTGGATCACAAATCTCTGGTAACCAACCTCACAGGGTGATGTACAGACTCCCTGCATTGAAAATTCAATGCTAGTTTTCCACACCTTTTCAAGTGTTCTCAGATATTTGTAAAAATCCTTTCCTATTGACATGTTATTGACATGCTAAGTAGTAAAAGCTTTCACAAATATGCTGGAAGAGGTTGCCTAATGTTCTCTGCCAGAAATGCTGTTAGCCTACTCTCAGTCACCATGTTGCCATCAAAAAAGAAAATGTAATTCCACTTTCTGGTTTTTACTAATTTACAAGTTTGTACCTCTATCATCAACTTTTACTAAAACACACTTCTTACAAGTACAATGTCACACCTTTACAAAGTTGAATATGCACTAACACGGAATAATAAAACAGCAATTCATAGGGAAAGGAAGAAAGGACTGTCAAGTTGAAGCCTATACTTTAAATACTGGTCAAGAGGATATCATCTCTTCCAGTTAGCAAAGACCACAGACATCTATATTCACCAAAGTATTTCTTCCTTTAAATGTGTACAGAACACAAGGAGGCATTCTTCATTAACACTGGATTCAAATTTGAAATACGATATTTACTAGGTGGGTGATCTGCATAATGCAATCACTTTCCCAAGACTCATTTCATCTCTAAAATGGAAGCACTACACAACCTGTAAGAGCGTCATTGCCAATACTACATAAAATTACTTACGCAAACTGCCTAGGTGATATTTAATATGTGTCATTTTCCTCACATATGGGACTATGAATCCCCTTTTACTTCAATATATAATATAGTATACCAACTGTACTCAGTATAGTATGTTTATAACCAGCCTACAATTTTTTTGTTTTGTTTTTCGAGACAGGGTTTCTTTGATCTGCAGTTGTAGCCGTCCTGCAACTAGCTCTTGTAGACCAGGTTGGCCATGAATTCACAGAGGTCTGCCTGCCTCTGCCTCCAGCGGATTAAAGGGCTGTGCCGCCACCACCAGGCTCAGCCTACAAATTTGCTATTAAAAAAAAGCAAGAGATAGAGAATGACCACAGGACACAAGAAATCTATAAGAAAAGAACTGTTGAGAGAATACAAGAAAGAGAATTACAATAGAAGGGGAGGCTATGGAAATGAGACCATGCCTTTAAGAAGATTTCAGGGAAAAGGGTGCTTTATAAAAAATGAAATGATAAACATTGGCAAACTGCTGTCACACACCAGGAAATCATGACTATCGGACTAGAGTGCTGAGTGCCAGGGTTGTGGGAAGTGTCTGGTAAGGAAGAAAGCTAGGACAAGCAGTGATAGTGAAAAGGATGAGTTGTACAGCTAAGCTGCTAAAAACTATGTCATATTGTTCCAGAATACTAGTAGACAAGAAACAATGTCATGACCTTTGTGCTTAGGATGGCATTCTGGAGGCACTTTCTTAGGATAAGGTCGACAATAGAAAAATACAGTTTCAGTCAGATCCCAAGTCCTTTCTCAAGTTATCCTAATCAACAGTCACATGAGAAAGTTAACATTAGAGAATTTTAAAAAGCAAAAAAGTAGAAGGCAAGACTGTGCATCTATATAGAATACATGTTGCAAAGGACGTATATCATATTATAAATCAATAAAGGGGACAGGAGATGATTTCCATCTAGAGATTAGATGAGAAATGCAAAGCAATCTGTTTTGATTAGTGGAACTTTCAAGAGAATGTAACTTAAATGGTTACTGGGGCTTCGACAACATAAAAATTGTATTTGACTATTTTTCATTTGTATATAAAACACCTAATCCTGGGCAGAAAAGTTTACAAAGAAAACCGAAAGCTACACATCAAGTAGCTATATTGGTTCAGCATCCAATGAGGCCTCAAGGCAGGAAGACATGTGAGAAGATGTTATCATACTGATAAAGCAAACCAGAGATCTAAAGGCTACACAGTCTTGCTCTTGTAATAACAATCTATTGTGGAAATCGCATTCTAGGGTTCTACAAGAACTTTCTTAATCTTCTGTGAGAAAAGAGACTCAAATGCCCTAAGGTGCTGTGGTACAAGGATCTTGTACCCTATAAAGATTCATCAGTTGTATTTTAATAAAACACTGATTGGCCAGTAGCCAGGCAGGAAGTATAGGCATGGCAAAGAGAATAGGAGAATTCTAGGAAGAGGAAAGGTTCAGTCTGCAGTCGTCATTCAGAGACAGAACAAGCAAGATGAGAAGGCATCACTGATAAAAGGTACCAAGCCACATGGCTAACACAAACATGTGTTATGGGCTAACTTAAGATGTAAGAATTAGTTAATAAGAAGCCTGAGCTAATAGGCCAACCAGTTTTTAATTAATGTAGGCCTCTGTGTGTTTCTTTGGAATTGAATGGCTGCAGGACCTGGCAGGAAAGAAACCCCCAGCAACACTAAGGTCCTTCTGCTAGAATCTCCTCTTTTAAGTCAGTACTACTTCCTAGAATAACCATGCTGAAGACCGTGCCAACTACATATGAATCTCTGGTAAACACTCCCAAGCTCTATCCAAACTACAGCTTCCGACATTTACTAAAATGAACAACACAGGATTAGCAGCA
The DNA here is from genome assembly GCF_014885135.2 of Alexandromys fortis. Classification (NCBI taxonomy): domain Eukaryota; kingdom Metazoa; phylum Chordata; class Mammalia; order Rodentia; family Cricetidae; genus Alexandromys; species Alexandromys fortis. Next base: position 2,948,102 of record NW_026068143.1, on the reverse strand, counting down.
TATTTCAGCAGGTTAAAAACACTTGATGCACAAAATTGATAGATAACCTAAAGTCAATCCTCAGATGCCACAATGGAATTGAAGAAGCAACTCTAGAAATCTGTTCTCTGATCTCTGTGCCACTGCACACAAGTGATGCACTCACAGATACATAAGCACACACACTATAGTAGTAAATAAAAATTGTTCAAGAAGCAACATCAGCAGAATCATCATTTTTGATAAATGATGTCCATTCTTATATGTCATGTGAAACAAAGGAAACTTACATCTCTAAAATGAGCAAGCAAAAAAAAAAAGGAAAAGAAAGTTCAGAATAGAAAGAAATCAATGAGAACCAATTTATTGTAAAACAAAAGGCCTTTAATGAATATGGCCTTTATTCTTCATGTACAAAACCAGGAAGGAAGGTAAGACAGATTATGCTTTTCTGATAAGGACTTAGCATACAAGCATGCTCTCCTCCATAGGGAGGTACTAGCACTATTCTTAGTGTATTATTTCATCAGGAATATTGGGGATAGAAAATAAATTAAGACTTGAGGTCAACACTGCCAAAACAAGTAGCCTCTGGTTACATGCAGGAATCCACCACTTGAAATGCAGCTAGCTGGAATGGAAATGTGCTATAAATATAAGATACACACCAGATTTTGAAGACTTAGTACAACAATGATATGATATATCTTTTCAATAATTTTACACTGACTAGATACTAAAGATTAAATAAAATGTATTATTAAAATGAACTTTGGATATTTCTTTTAACTTCTTAAATGTGGTTTCTAGAAATTTTTAAATTACAAATGTGGCTTACATTATGTTTCTTTTAGACAGTTCTGCTACAGATGAAATTTTTACATTTCTTCTTGTATGATATTCTATGCTAAGACTTTACTGTGAAAGTATAACTAGATCTTGTATTTTTGTGGGAGTAATGCAAAAATCTAAAAACAGATATCCAAACATAGAAGGCTGACACTAAATACCAAGGTGATATTAATTGCCTCAAAATGCAGAAGAATGGTACAAGCATTAACATTCATTTTGAGAAAACAAAATTTAAGTGCATTACTTAAAAGCATTTGGATTGACAAGATGAAAGAAAAGTTCATGCTCAAAGTAAAATATTCTTTGCTGCAATTAAACTCTCAGGTTAATTGTGAACATAATTTGACAAAAAAAATAGGTGTCTCATTGTTTTAGTAATTTAATTGTTTTTAAGATACTCTGTGACATAAAGGGAAAATTAAGTATCTTTAAATTACAAATAACAATGTACCATTTTTCTCAAATGCACTAAACCAGAATTGGCAGAGTAATAAGTCAGAGAAATCATATAATATTTTATTTCCAGAATACAGAAAGAACTCATTTGAGCCCTGTAAGAATATTTTATCTAAAATTAGAGCGGAAAGGTGAATGTTTGGGCAACAGGTTATGGGAACAAAAAGACATTCCGGTACAATGGGGAGAGAAATGGAAGCATTTACGAAAAGGACATAGTAGTTCTCTAGCCCTGAACAAAAGCTTCAATACTGGACTCAAACAGGCAAAATATAATTGGCTCAACTCCAACCCTCATGTTCTTAAGCACTACATTTATCTTTATATGACACAGCAAGCACCCCCGTTTTGGTCAAATAGCTGGAGTGAGTAATTTACAACTGTTTCCTTATGAAGTACTCCAGGGTACATGTTTGCAAAGCTATACTTATCTACATCCTTTGTCTCATTCATCTCTTCTGTATAATTTATCTGTATCCCGGCCAGTGGGATATGAACGAAGTACGTGTACATGAGCATAGCTTAGAAAAATTCAATACTGAATATAATACAGCAATTTGAGGATTTTTCATTGATTCTAATTAACAAATGAGAGTTATATTCAGCTATTACAATTCAAACACATAGGAAAAATTCTGATGGTAAACACTAGAATCCCAATTTTCTGTCAAGAGAAGCACCTTCTCTGATAGCAAATTTAAATACTGACTTAGGGAAATTCATTACAATTCTGCATAGGCTTAGCTCCAATATTAGAAACATGCCTCTAGGCTCATTTATACAAGAATTTCTTATTCAGCATCTCAGCTGCACAGGTTTCCACATAGAAATGAGCAGGTACAAACGGTTAGGGCTTCATAATGAGTCGACATTAACATAATTACTTTCCATTTCATCTATTATGGCACACTGTTTGACTCTCTCGTTTCTTTTCATTTCAATCATTTCTTTAGAACACCCATAAGGCCCTGTTTAAGAAATGAGACTTTAGAGGCTGTGGGATAGAAACTGAGGTAAGCTAAATAGTTTTATAATTTTCCCTTAGAAATGATCAAACATTGCATACTAACAGAAATGTTGTCATTTTGTACTCTACTACAATATTTCTATCTCTTAAAACAATGTATACAATTAGATAATGACATAAAAGTTATTTATTCTGCCATCACAAAATCTGCGTATAAAATAAGAAGCCTATTTGCTTTTGAACAAACAGACCTTAATCTTCCAAACGTGAGCTGTCTACCACAGTTATCTCAGGGTCTATATACTTACTATAATTATGTTGGCCACTGCTGAAACATTTTTTAAAACACTTTTTTTTGTATGAAAAAATTATCTCTGGGGATAGTTTATCCTAAAATACATCTCATTGCTTTATATTTTAAGGCCAGGAAATGATCAATTCAGTCACTCATTTATCAAACATAAAATAAAAGTTTTTTTTCTATTTCCAAAGATTATTTCCACACTCCAAAGACCATGATTTACTACCAGTAAGAGTACTCAACAGAAACATTACTTGAGTTCAAATATAAGCCCTGGAGTTCACCACAGAAGAACTAACTGGGCAGCTTACTTAAATTAGTAGTTAGAATCCCCTACCTAGAAACTAAAGATTATAGTGTCTACTTCCAGGCATATACTGAGAGAATCTGGTAAAGAGGAACACGTGAAATAGTAGTAGTATGGTGCCTGATTAGACTTAAGGGATCAGAAGGTAAATATATTGCATTTATACTGTAGAATACAATGTTTGAAAGTCACACATGTGAAATCTAAGAATGGACACAGTTTTGATGTACTGTCAAAGAAAAACAATTATCCTCTGTGTATGACTCTCTACCCCCAATAATCAAAGTATATCACTGAAGGAGAAGACAGAGTTCAGTACAAACTAGAGAAAAACGCTGTCTTTGAGATGAGACAGAGGTACTAAACTCATGAATTTCCACAACAGCTGTGTTTGCTTACACAAAACCAACATTACAGCATGCATTGAGGAGGAATACTCAAGACTCCACCCAATCTGAGCTATTGACAGGAGGCCTGCAGAAAACAGAGGGTCAATTTTGTTTATGAGTATGCTCCCTGGAAGGTTGACAGTGCTGAAGTAGATGACATACACCCATGTGTACATGGGAAGCACCAATGGGATACAGTGGGTTATAAAATGTGAAAGAAAGAAACAGAGAGAGAGAGAGAGAGAGAGAGAGAGAGAGAGAGAGAGAGAGAGAGAGAGAGAGAGAGAGCAGAAAGTCATGAGATTTCATAGGTACAGCTTCCCTCTAAATAGTATGATTACCTAAAAAGACCAGCATAATGACAACACCAGTTCACATGCCAATATGGCCAGGAGAAACTCCACATAGTCCAACTCCCAGATGTCAAGCTACTGGTGCTAAATGCCAGCTGGGAGAGGGAGAACCAGTTTCTCTCAGGAATTAGATCCCACATAGTTTATCCAATCCCGAGTGGGCAAGCTTGTATACACTTATACACAAGAAAAAAATAAGTGGATTCAATTTGTGTATATAACAATAATAATGAAATTATTCGTTTATTTGGGAGAAGGGACACATGATGAGTTGGAGTAGGGGTTGACATGATGTAGATGCAGTGGTCAAGTATGAAGTTTTCAAAAAATAAAAATATCAAACTTAAAAAAAAAACGAAGACCTGAGGTTGGGAGCAGAATGTGGGGTGGGCAGTGGTGACTAGGAAAGAGTTGAGGGGGAATAAATATTTTGTAAAATTTATGAAATTCTAAATAAATAACCTGAAATATGTGTGTGAATAAGTTTCATTCATTCCTTAAAGTAGCATAAATATTTTATAATCAAAGACCAGTCCTCATTTTATTTAATGAAACACAATCATAACTTAAAGCAACTAACAATACTTCTGGGCACTATTCTAGCCACTGAAAGAAAGATAAAGAAAATGCTGCTTCTGTTGATTTAAAGGTTGATGGTTTATGTGTTTTCACATGTAGTCGGGCATAGCGTTTTATGTGACTTCGGGAGATTTGAACTCAGGTACACTCCATAGGAATTTAAAATGCTTAAATAGTTATTGAATTCATTTCTTTTCTTTTTTCAACAATGAGGACTCATTATTTTATCTGGAAGTTAGTTTGTAGCTTCTCTTTGAGCTACACACACACACACATACAAACACCTACACCAATCAGTGGGTAGTAAGATGTAAACATGTTCAACTGTGAAGATATGTATAAAGGTCATTTGAAAATCTGTCATTACCTAACATGCCAGATAGTTCACATTTTCATATCCACATTTACCTAATTAAATGATAAAATAGAAAATACCAAAAATACTAATTATTTTCTTCTCGGTCACATCATTTTACTTTGACAAATGTAAGGAATAGGATACAGCTCATGTGCATTTTATTTTTTCTCAGTTTCAACTATAATATCTCCACCCTTTAAGTTAAATATACCTTTAATTCTGCTTCAAATAAAATTAATAAAGTTCCTGTGACAGGAAAAAGAGAAAAACAGAGCTATCATGCAAAATAATATTTTGAAGCTATTTTTTTTTCTATTTTGTAATGGGTATGAAGAATTAGTCTAGGTCAGCCTGATTACTTAGCCTATCAGAGAAAAGAAGAATAGTTAGTCATTAATTATAGTCATTAAATTATGCAAAATCTGAGACTGTTTTGCTAATAAACTAAAGTATAACTAGCTATATAATTATATGGAAATCAATATGCCTTTGAGAATAGTCATTTATCATAAGAAAATTCATTCCATATTCAAATAGCATTTTATGAGTACCTTAAACTCTTGATAACAAAAATTTACTAAATCATTAGATTATGTAAACCTACCAGGCAAGAATTTAGAGGATACATTTCTGTCTGGCTTTTAATGGCATTACCATGGCCATGAGTAATATGTCATCATCAACAATAATGGAGTAATTACAAAATCTAGGTTACTGATCAGGTAGTGTGCTTGTACACCTCCTCTCTATGTATAACAGAAACTCTTCTATAGATTTTTGGTTTGACTTTAGATCTGATGACATAAGGAAAGTATGATTACTAAATGCCCTCAGCTCCTTCTCACTGTGAAAGTAATAAAATCATCAAGCATGAATTCTCATGAAAAACAATAAATTAGGGGTTTTAAGATCCTTTTGCAACCACCCCCAGGAGTCACAGAAGAGAGAAGAGATAATGCTGTTTGTTTCAGAGGGACACTGTTAAGAATATTAAATTATTCTGTGTGGTAAAAGAACCCAGAACCTACCAAGTAATAATTATTAATTATCATGTTTTTTCTATCAAATGCTGGGATATACTCTGCATTGTATTAGTTTCCTCAAGACTATATTTATAAAAATTCTTTTGTAGTTCGTTTCTCAAGAGTACTTTTTAGTAAACAACTAAAATGCCCCATCAATTTCTCAGAAGAACAAAATATACTTCCTTGAAATAAAGATATCTTGTTTTTTTTTACTATTCCTTATATACATCGTAGAAGAAACAAATTAACTCCACAAGGTTTGCTCTGATCTCTATATGAATGCAATAGTTATGTGCATCAGCACCCACACATCCATGTACACAAATTCCACCACAAGATAAATAAGTAAATGTAATTTTTCAGGACAGACTCTGGAACATTTTGTCTGAGATGTTCCTTTTCATTATGCTGATTTGGATGGGTATATGGACAGCAATATGTGGTCATTTTCTTAAGCATATGAATTAAACGTGAGTAAAGCTAGAAGCTTGACGAGTGGAAGACTGACAGCTATTTCAAAATACTTTATGATACACCTCAATTTGTATGCAGAAAATAAAATAAAATAAAAAAGGAAAACAACTGTGTATATCTGAGTCACTACACTAACAACAAAAAGTTAGAGGACAGTGATCCCTAATGACTATCAATACTTCTCCAGTTATTGCAGAGCATACGCAACTGTATGTTTATATTTCTATCAAAGTAATTTAACAAGAACTGTTAAATAAAACTTCTAACACTTTTACTTAAAAATAATTTACTATTTTACTCTCCAAGAAGGGATATGATAACTAAAAATTTCTGAGCTAAGAAAAGCCCTGGAATAACTGCCAAGTGTAAATTTATAAGGTCATGCAACGGCCACTAATATTTATTCAAAAATATATTATGCTATATATGTCGTATCGCTATCTAAGTACAATGTGATAAAATAACATTTCTGTGGTTTTCTCATACAGACTTTTTAATTAACTACCCAGAAATGTTGTTACTCAGAAGCCCCAAAACTTTGCCATATTAACCTCTTCTACCATTTATTTAAGCTTCACTATTGAGGTTGAAATGGGATGTACCTCAGTGGTAGAATGTTTGCCAGCATGTATGAGCCCCTTGGTTTGATACTCATCAGTTCACATTCTCCCAATATCTCTCTCTCTCTCTCTCTCTCTCTCTCTCTCTCTCTCTCTCTCTCTCTCTCTCTCTCTCTCTCTCTCTCTCCCTCCCTCCCTCCCTCCCTCCCTCCCTCCCTCTCTACCTCCCTCCCTCTCTCTGTCTCTCTCTCACACACAAATACATAGAATTATTATAATTATCAAATTTCATATTGATACTCATACTTCAGAACTTCATTCAGTAGTCACTCATCCAGAAAATATTCTACATACCACTCATTGCTAAGTTACCTCTGTATTTGTATATACTACAGGCCATCCCACCTGAATTAAATTTTAATAGTATTTTTCATGGCCTTTTATCAAAGTATACATAAGAATCAGTAAAGAAAAAATGTATTTTAGCTATGAAAGTAATATGTGACTGTTAAAAAATAAACCATATATAAAAGTATAATGTAAAAGACAAATGCCTCAACAGGCATGGTGACATATATCTATAATCCAAGCTGGACTACAAAATAAGGTCTAGGGCAATCTTGGTTGCACAGTAAGACTGTCTCTTATACATACATATGTACATGCGCATGCATATACACAAGTACACAAATTAATGACCAACAAACAGACACACACACAACATTTGTAATTAGCACACTTCCAAAAAAGAATCATTAAAAATTCTATGTATGGCCCCATACTGTCTATCAGGTCTGTCAAGGACATCATATTGGTTCCTAATCCCAGCACTCAGTAGGCAGAGGCAGGTAGGTCTCTGTTAGTTCAAGGCCAGCCTGGTCTACAAGAGCTAGTTCCAGGACTGGCTCCAAAGCTAGAGAGAAACCCTGTCTCCAAAAATAAACAAACAACTAAAAAAGACTATAATGACCCAGGCAGTGGAGATGCAGGCTTTAATCCCAGCACTCAGGAGGCAGAGGCAGGCAGATCTCTGAGTTCAAGGTCAGCATGGTCTACAAAGCAAATTCCAGGACAGTCAGGAGAGAAACTGTCTTGGAAAACAAATCAAAAGAAAAAAAAAGTAAGGTTGTAAAGGCCTGTAAAACTTATCATCTAGGTACATTGGAATATAATTTATTACTAATGTGTGTGGTGATCTTGATATACAAGAAAACCTACTATATTCTTACTTATATAAAAGAATGGCAAAAACAAAGATGTAAAATACATAATACCAAATGACTGTTGCTGGTTTATAACACTGACATACTATTTCTTATTGTTATTACGCTAAAAACTACTTACTAAACAAAAGTTAACTGTAAAACAACATTAAGCAGGATTTTTAGGAGGTATTCTAAAAGAAGGAACTGCTAACAGTGGAGACAATAAATATTATATGTGTTATTCACCTCAACAGCCTTCCACAAGAGCAATACATCACAGTGGTAGATATTGATATTAAATTGACCTTGTATAGGTCTAACATAAGTGATTTTATATTTTAGGTTTTAACACAAAAGTATAGAAAGAAAATAAATTAAAAATAGGTACACTAGTAAGGATAAGTCTAGGTTTGTCTAAGTGATGGAGGAAGGTCACTGGCTAATAAAGAAACTGCCTTGGCCCATTTGATAGGCCAGCCTTTAGGTGGGTGGAGTAAACAGAACAGAATGCTGGGAGGAAGAAGAAGTGAGCTCAGACTCCATAGCTCTGCTCTTCGGAGCAGACGCGATGAAGCTCCGACCCAGGATGGACGTAGGCTAGAATCTTCCCGGTAAGCGCACCTTGGGGTGCTACACACATTAATAGAAATGGGTAATCAAGATGTAAGAATTAGCCAGTAAAAAGCTAGAGCTAATGGGCCAGGCAGTGTTTAAATGAATACAATTTGTGTGTTGTTATTTCGGGGCATAAGCTAGCCAGTCTGCCGGGAGCAGGGGGGCGGAATACAGCCCGCAGCTCCTAACAACAGTCTAAGTATACTGTGGGATATTCACAGGACAAAGGAACTACCTAATGCCATATTTTAATAATGAAATAGTACATGATGATATATATATATATATATATTCAATGAAACTATTTTCATTATTTTGTACCTTTATTTCCAAAATATATACTCTTATTAAGTAATGCCACTCCCCCAAATTTCTGTTGCTCCTCCTTAAGAGGGTCAGATTGTATTTCCCTGCTCCTGAAAATCAGATGTAGCCCTCTGATGCATTTTGGCCAATTAAACTTGAACATAAGTGAAGGGTGGTACTTCCTGACATAAGTATTAAGATGTCATCCAGTGTCTTCTACCTTTTGCTATATAGTGGAGCCTAAGATCCTGTATGAGCACGATATGAGCCAGAGACACTCAGTGACACATGATGGGCATGCTGCACTGAGATTTGAAAGTCAACATTGCAGTGTTTTCTAGGCCACTCTCATCCTCACTGACAGCACATTCGAAAAGAGATTTAAATCTGCACATGTACATCGACTTCACTCACTGAAACACAAAATATTCCTTTTGTGAATCGCTGGGTAACAAGCAGATGTGATCACTGGATCAACAAGTAGGTGGCTTTTGTTTGGCTGCTCATTTGTATCATTCAGAGTTTTGTTTTCTAAGATACCAAAATAGTGGTTCCAATGGGTTTAAATGCTGTGAGGGCTTGACTATTTCTTGTCTGTGGGAGCTTGTCCTGCATTGGAAGCACTGTTTTAGAGCCTGCAGAATCTCTACCAGTTTGGTAGTACAAAGATTCTAAAGTAGAAATGACTTGCTATATTCCAGAAATAAAAAGGGAAGTGTGACTGCAGCACCCTGAGCCAGAGGAATAGTAACAGAAGATCTCGGGCGCCAATGCCCTATTGAGGGTGAAGATTATATCTGATATTCCTGTTCGTGCACCTTTGCAAATTTGCATAGGATATAGCAGAAAATAAATCTCAAGGACTAGAATATCTGGGCCAAACTTTGGAAGGTATCGTGGAATTTCCCTCTAAAATGATGACAGGAAAGATGATACCAATGTAATGGGAAAGTTTGTCTCCCTCCACCACACTAACACGAAGCATTCCAAATGATTAGCAATGTGTTGAGTTTTCAAAAAAAGGTATGTCATGACTGCTAATTTAATCAGCATTTAATTAATTTTGTTTGATCTAAAATTGTGTGTACACACATGAGTGTATTTATGTATGACATTTGTGTTTGTTTAGCTGTGAACTGTCTTTCAGAAGCAATAACATTTCTTAAATAGGAATCTTAATTTGATTACATTAATTTTCTGAAAAAAAACATTGTATGTTAAGATCATGAATCCCTGTCATATTTTCAATCTACTGTAGCTGATGATCCTTTTATCACAGAAAGTTATAAAATTGAGTTGCTAATCTTTAATGAGTTCAAATACTTCTTTGATCATACACTAAATTCCCATGGGTATTAAGTCTATCTGCTGTGTCAGTAATCTATTTGTCTATTCCTAAAAGAGGATCAAATGATTTTAATTATTGTAATTTTAACCATGTTTAAATATATTACAGGACCATTCTCCCCTCACTGCACTTTTCTTCCAAAAAATAACAAGACTGGAGAGATGGCTTAGCTATTAAAGGATAAGGCTCACTGTCAAATAAAATTTTACATCCTGTTGTCAGTCCCTAAAAATAATCTTATAGAAATGTTATTCATATTGATTCTTTCTTATTGTTATAATAAATGGGATTTATATTTGCTAATGACTGCTTAGGTCATTATTTGTATGCACAGAGGTTATGTGTTTTACATCTATTCTTAAATATTCGTACAATTTTACATATTCCTTTATAATGTATATATTTCTCTTATCACAGTAAAAAATATACATTGTTCTCTCCCGTTCAGGAAAAGAGAAATATGAGCCATACTGGTAACCCTGGTAGCCATAAATATCAAGATACTGCCTCTTCTCTTAAAAGGAATTTTTTAAGTGATTTTCTCACTATACATAGCAAGCATATTTGCTTTGAGATAGACACATTTAACATTATAAAGAAACAAGTACTTTTTGCATTATATTAATATTTTTATTGAAAAAGCATATAAAATTTATCATAGACCTTTTGCTGATACATGCTGAATTATTTCCTTTTTATTTCTGTGTCATTTAAATAGTCTAAATAGAATACATTTACCAGGGTTGATTTATATACAACACCTATCATCTCCCATGAAGAACCCAAACATACCAATACATACCATTTAAAACACATTTTTCTTTGGAACAGTATGGTCTCATTACACAAAATTACATGTATGTATTGACAAAAATAGCTATGGTTCTTTTACTTAGTCACATAAATCCCAATATCCTCTCTTATGATGAAAAGGGAAGTAGAGTGGAAGATCAGAAAACTCTACAATGTACCACTGAAATCAACACCTTATAAAACCAAACAAAATGTCTCATACGATAATTATAAATGCATGTAAAGGTATCACCTTAGATATGGTATAGTGAGTTAACATTATACAATATGTTACTTCAAATTATGTATCATGATAATGTATACTGTGGTTTTCCAAAGGGGAAAGAAGGCCTAGAAAAATTCACAACATTACCAATGAAATATCTCCTCTACCCATATATAACAAATATCATCTGAATGCTTGCTTCTAAACAAGCATTCTTTTCCCTGAATCCCTCCACTCTTTGTTTTAACTTTACAAGTTCTATTAACTTGGACTATGGTTTAATAGAATATAACAGATACAACAACCTTCCTTGGAAATAGCATCTTAAACTCTATCAATTTGCTATTCACAATATCCTATACAAGCTCATTTTCTCACTCTAAATGCTCATCTCTTTCTCCGTTGCTCTACAATAACATATTCAAGTGTTTTCAAAAAAATTATACAACTCAAAAAAGCTGAAGTGGAAGCTCGGTCCATAAAGTGCTTGCTCTGTAAACATAAGGACCTGTATTGGCTCACCAGGACACAGAAAAAGTCATATGTGGTGGTATCTATTTGTAATCTCAGTGCTGGGAAATAATAGACAGGACGATCTCTGGGGCTCACTGGCCAATCAGCCTAACCTAATCAATGAGTTCCAGGCCAGGAGGGGGAGGGAGGGAGGAAGAGAGGGAGGGAGGGAGGGAGGGNGGGGGAGGGGGGGAGGGAGGAGAGAGAGAGAGAGAGAGAGAGAGAGAGAGAGAGAGAAAGAGAGAGATTGATTTTAAAAAGGAAAAAAAAAACATGAACTGACTATTCCAAAGAAAGAGCAACACCCAATATTTCTCTGGATCCCACATAAATTACCCACATGTACACATGTCCATGAACATATGTACTGACACAAGTACACAGAGAAACATACACATTAAATAAGATTACTATATAGCTACTACACTTTAAACTACTATAGGTATGGATTAAAACTATGAGAATATCCATTAATTAATACAGATTAGCTGCTACCACACTTTCTTTCCCGGAAATGTTCTTTTAGTATATCACTTTCTATTTTCATGCAAATATTGATGCAAGAAAATTAGTTCCCAAATGTACTTTTAAAATTGTGGATTAATAAAAATACATGTTTCATACATCATTTATAACTATTCTTTTTCAAACATTTAATCATTCCACCCATGAAATCCAAACACTAACTTTTTCATTCAAAAATTTGCATTACTCTACTTTCAGCTATACAGGCTCTATGGACAAGATACTTTCCCTTCTCTCATTTAGAGAAGAGTCATGTTGGAATAAACAATGTATTCCTGCTCTAATATGCTGTCACATCATGCATGAGCCTTACCATCTCAGTCAATCTAAGCCAGGAGTTACTCAACCTGTGGAAAACTTAGAAAATATAATTGACACAAAGGCCAAAAATAAAAATCTGGAGAAAACTTCTATTACTATTTTATCACATAATCTATCCTTTTTACCCGTATACAAAATATTTTGAATATTTTAAAATTTATTTCATACTACATGCATTTTCTGCTTAATGTGTTTTGTTTAATATGTAATAAATGGGGCTGGATAACTGTCTCGGCAAAGAACACTTGTTGTTCTTGCACAGGACCTGGGTTCAATTTCCAGCACCCACATGACAGTTCACAACTGACCATAACAATGTGGTATATAGACATAATAGGAGCACAACACTCAGATACATAAAATAAGTCTAAATCATTTAATACGTGATGAAAGTATTCCATACAATTAAATATATAGAATATTTTCAATTATCATGTAATCTATTGTCATGTGGCAACTTAATTCCTTAATATTAGACATTTAAAATCTAGATTTTTTTTACAATGAGAAAAAATGCAACACTAAATATCCATAGCTATTATTTTTGCACATTTCATTTTTTGGGAGATTTTTCTAGAAAGAGAATTTGGGATGTCATTATAAACATTTTCTGTCAAGAAATGGACTATCTCAGAAACTAGCCACTATTACCATATATTTTCTTTCCACTATATAACAACACTCATACACAAAGGTATTCTTTGTCACCATTTTTTTGAAGTTTTCTCCAAATTCACCACGTTCTTCAATAATGCATATTATGCACTAGTTTTATAGAGGGTCCTAATTCGTGTAGACTAAGAATAAGAGTTATATCTTCTTTTATAGCTTCTATTTTTATTTTTTTTCCTTTTGAAAAGACTTTTCTAGCCTCAAAACCAAATAGCAATTACCTATATTTCTCTTTAGCGTGTGTGCAATTTTACCTTCACATCCCCCTCTTAGTAGCTCTGACAAGTAAGGAGAAAGGTAGGAGAAAGTGAATCTATTTTTATTTTCCAAAGACTTTCTTAATTTTCTAGCAATGAGTTGTTCGTTTAAAATATCTCTAATGATTTCATATTTAGCAGACTGCAAAGTCTCTCAGGATCTCTTTCTCTAAAGTGTTAATTCCCACAGGTATACAACCATCATGTTTAGATACTTATCTCTCTGACAATACATTTTACAGTGTATGCTCAAAGGCATCAAAACTACTCTTGAATTAGCACCCTTGATTTAATCAAACCGTTCCAGGAACAATTTCTAGGCTCTACTTCCTTTTAATCACATGCAAACAGGAAGGTACTTGGAAGTTAGGTAGAGAAGAGCACGTGACTCAGAAAATCAGATCTAATATCCTTCAGTTTTGATTGCTGTCATTATATGGCTGTTATATTTACATAACTGACACAAATATACAATACAGAATAACATTTAAAATGAATTGGATGGATTCTTATAGGCAAAAAAATCTCAGATTCCCATCTTTTATAAATTTTGTTTTGTGTATTGACAGGGTCCCACTATGTAGACCTGGCTGGCCTGGAACTCTCTCTGTAGACCAGGCTGACATTCAATGCAGAGATCCACCAGGTTCTGACTCTCAGTGCTAGGATTAAAGGTATGTGCCACCATTCCCTCTCCTTCAGAAAACTTAACTGTATTTTATGATCTATATGCAATCTAACAAAGAATAGTATAGAAACTTTAGCAGACAAGATAATGAACTCACAACCTGGTGTTATATATCTTGATGTGTAAAGGCAGCCAAAACAATGTCATTTGACAGAAAAAAACTAAAGCAGACAAGCAAATTTTTGCCTGTTCTGAGTCTTGTGTGCTGGAGACTTACTTGTGTGTATATAGAGCTTTGGAAAGAGTTCAATGTATCTTTAAGTGTTTTTAAAGTGAAAAGCATTTTAAGAGAAAAAGTCAGACCCAGTACCAGTTTTACCGATAGAAAATTTGTCAGTTATAGCCAAACTCTCATTTTCAAGGACTACAAAAGCTAGGTAGAGAGACACAAAGTCTTATAATGATGGAAAGATGATCGACACTAGGTTTAATAATGGAAAGTTACATTTCAGCCATGCTGAAATTTGAAAGAATTCATTATTAAAAATTAAGTGTTCATACATTCCTTTCAATGTTTCTACTATAATCTCAGTCTTTAATAATCATTCCCCATTATTCATATTTGTACTTTCCAGTTTCAGTTATGCATGTTCAACAGCACTGTGAAAATGCTAAATGGTAAAATCATACCAATAACAATTTGTGTATTTTGGACCACCTGTATTGTAGTAAATTTTTGAATTTCTTCTATATTACTATTAGTTCATATTAATCTCTTACTGAGAGTAATTTATAAAGCAAAGTTTGTCAGAGGCATGTATGCATTGGAAGCACAGAAAACATCTAAATGTTCAGTTTCCACGGTGCCAGGCTGGAGAGATCATTGTCTACACCCACTGTGGAAATGAATTATGGGACTTCAAATACATGAAACGCTTGATTCCGTAGCAGTGAGAAATGGATGTGATCATCATTCCTGCATATAACATAGCAAATTATAAAGTTTGAGGCTCTTGTCTGCACAGGGTCCCTTGTTGTGAAGTCTGTCACAAAACACTCTGCATCCATGCATGTGAGGACATGAGACACTGAGATGGAGACTCATGCAAAAGAACAGTTTGACTGTTTCACCAGAAGAAAAAAAGAGCAAAGGAGAAAACAAAATAAATATCCTAAAATAAAAGGCTGGAACACGAGTTAACTGTGCTCTCTACTAAGGGGAATCTGCACTGTCTGCATTCCCTTCTGGTTTATTATCAGAATGCCAGTGCTCAGGAATGGCTACTCAGGAAGCAATATACAACACTTTCAGCTCAATTCATATTTGTAAACAGCCCAACCAGTCCTGGCTTCTGATCCACTGTGTGATCCTTATCACAAGACCCACAAATTGGCTTTCTAATATTAAAGCCTTTTTAAATTTCAACTTTCCTCTTAGGCTGAAAGAGACGTCCTGTTCACAAGGCTAATCACATTCCTCTGACAACAGGCTTCTTTAAATGCCAACTCCTTCCATTCAGTACCTGGTTTTGCCAGAGACATTTTTACACAGAACCAGGTATACAGGCATATAAAATGGGTATGTAAATCAAATATATACTGATAATATTACTGCTAGTGTAATAGAAAAATTAGGTAAAGCAACAACATAAAACCCAGAAATAAACGTTCTCACATACATTCAACTAATATTCTACAAAAGTAGAATAATACAAAAAGAAGAAAGAAGAATCTCTTCCTTAAATAGGTACACATAATAGGAAATTATTCAGCCATATAAAAGAAAATCCTGTTATATGCTATAGCAAAGGTAAATGGGAGAATATGATGGTAACTGAAATTAGCTGACAGACAAATGCTATAGTGTACCATTTACAGGATGTACCGGAATGAGTTAAAATATTAATTAATCAAAGCAGAAAGTAGATTGCTGTGTGCTAGATGCTGAGGTAAACAATAAGGAGTTTATTTTCAGTGATTGAATTCAGTCATGCTACATGAAAAGTCTCTGGAAATATGCTGTATAGCAATGTGTCTATAGTAACCATATTTCTGTTGTATACTTACAATATTATGAAAAGTGTAGATCACATGATATGTGTTTGGAGCACAATACTCACATGCTAACCATATTAGAAAGCACAAATACAGATTCATTCTTACTTTGAAATAGACGAGTTATTTACTTTGAAAGAAAAAGGCTTCTCTTCCAGTTATTACTGTGAAGAAAAACAGTCTCTAGAAAAGTTAGAATAATGAGATACTTTCTCCATTAAATACTTAGTGATGCAGTATATATGCTAAGTTATCATAGGATATAGGAAAAAAATGTGGGTAAATGACCAAAACTGTTTTTAATTTACTATTTTATATGTCAGCTAATGAAATAATACATGAGCAGGGATTCTGAAGGTGTATTTACCTTACATGTTTTGTCTGCAGGTATGGCTAAACACATGTGCATGCAATGCCTGCAGATGTCAGAGAAGGTGTCCAATCACAATGTGAGTATTGGAAAGCAAAAAAAAGTCCTCAAATGCTCTTAACCACTGAGCCATCTCTCCAGCCCATCAAAAACTATTATTAATATCTATCCCAAGAACATCATAAAAACACAGTAATATCCACGGCAGTACAAGAAGAATTTTTGAGTTTAGAAAGAGGTATACAAATATGAATAAAATACACGGCACAGTGCAACTTAAAATAGTAATGGATATATTATACTTTAGAAAAAAAACAGTAGAAATGCTGAGGCAAGTTGCAGGTGGAATCCTTTATACATTATACTGTCTAATCATATAATCCAATGACAATGATGATTTTAGCAGATTAATTCCTATTGAAGTTGCTTTTTTACCATAATATTTCAATTATACTTCTAAATTCCTGGCAGTAGTAGTTGGGAAACAATTATAATACTGCTTTTAGTTCAAGATATTTTTTATTGACTAAATGAATTAATAAAAATGTTTAGGGTAATCCAGGCAGTGATGGCACACGCCTTTAATCCTAGCACTTGGGAGGCAGAGGGAAGTGGATCTCTGAGTTTGAGGCCATCCTGGTCTACAGAGCGAGTTCCAGGATAAGCTCCAAAGCTACAGTGAGAAATCCTGTCTCAAAAAAAGCAAAAAAAAAAAAAAAAAAATGTTTAGGGTAGGAAAATATTCACACCAAGAACAATCAATACCCTCCTGAATGGACAACTAAGCAGTACCATTTTATGTGAACTGCAACACATTATTTTAATGTAAAAACTGAAGAAAGAGTCAAATCAGCCATGCAGATATATTCAAAATAGTAGAAAAATTAGCAAAAATTTTACTACTAGTAGGATATCATCTGTCACTGCAAGTTTAGAATAATTATTAGGTTTTGAGGGGGGGTGTGGATAGTGCTACAACATATAAGTGCAATTTGTTTTTTTTTGATCATTTTGTTATTTGATTATCAATTTTGTTATTCCTAATTCACACCCTCTTGAGTTCAATTAATAATAGGTGTGACTTTGTGTCTATTTACTGAAAACATATTAAATAAACACCGGGGAAAAATTACTCAGTGGCACATTTCTTAAAGCACCTTCAAACCAGCATGGTAGATAATACTGAATGTCATAAAAAAGTATTCTTCAAAATTAAGAAAATGCTAATTAAAAATAAATTTATTCTCACGTATGATTAATGATTTTTAGATTGCATGAAAAATCAAAATTAAATAATTCTCATACATTTTTAAGATTTACAAAGACTTTGTGTGTTGATGTACATATGTATGTGTGAGAGAGAGTGAATTATATGTACAGATGTGCATGCACGGAAAGGTAGAGTGACACATATTTTACCGATGCCTGAGGATATGAAGAGTCAACTTTAGTCTCATTTCCTCAATCATACTTTAACTTTTATTTTTTTTTTTTTTTGGACACTGGGACTCTGACTGAAGCTGAGGCCACCATTTAGACTCATTAAAGTAGTTGAACAGTGACACCCTAGGATCTATTATCAGTTCCCACACCCCAGCTCTGGAGTTAAAGACATATGCAAGCACACCTTGTTTTTGCATGTGTCCTGGAGGTCTTAATGCCTGTGCAACAAGCACTGAACCAAAAAGCCATGTCTATCTCAAAGCTGTTTTTTTTTTTAAATCTGTATCACACCAAAGTTCATTTGACAATAGAGAAATCTACATATCTGAGCTAGGGTAGTTACCTACGTAACATTTCTTGATACACTGCAAAGAAGGGTAATAATGATGTTAAGTTCCTTGGTAATAATCACAGCAACTAGGGAAAATAATGTGATGTAAAATACCAAATATATTTTAGAACACCTAACTATACTCTCGCTATAGTTGTAATAGCTTTTACATGCATTTAAGTGGGAACAGATAAAAAACGCATTCCCATTCATGTGCACACATAAATATATACATTTATGTATATGTGTGCACATATTTATATTTATGCACAAAATCACAGGTAAGTGCTATAGCCAAAAATTAAGGAAGATAGGAAGTGTTGTGAGGGGAGATTGTAATTTCCAAAGGGATGATTTGAGGTAGGCTTCATTTGAGCAAAGCTGAGAGAAACAAAGAAGGGACTGTGGAAAAGAGGTATTCTATATAGGATTTGGTCTGGTTACACTTATTCTTCATTCCTGATGGGACTGTGTGTCCAAACTACTCAGCAGATGAATAATAAAGCTAAACACAGTACATTAACATTTTAATCCTTTAGTATTATGAGGGACAATGATGGGAAGAAACAGTCCACTCTGGAGAAGTGCTCTTCCTGGACTTTGGTCTGGCTGTCAGCTTCAACATGCTGCCACAGGCATTCAGAAGAGAACACAGCCACTATGTTGCCATCTCTCATGCAATCTGACTGAGACCAAAACAGTCTCATCACCTCAATATGAATCCAGTTCTTCTTGAGTACCTACCTTCAAATGAATAAATCAAGTGGGAGAGAATATGAGAAGGTTTATTGTAAAATTCTTGCCAAAGCACTGCATATGTGTTGTAATAGTGGCTATTTGGAAATATTTCTCCTAATGTTATTATCTGTTGAGTGGAATAATGGTGGCTATTCTGGTTATGTAAAAAGGAAGGCAGATGAGATCTTAGTGTAGCCTTCAAATCACACAGTATAGGAAATAATCTTTTCCAATTATGTAGAATCTGCCCTTGGGCTGACTTTCCCCACTATTCACCAGCAGTATGATTAAGACAAACAGAAAGCTTAGAAGAGAAATTTGAATAGACAGCTCTTTGTTTCATTGCTGTTATCTGCCATTGAAATAAACAAATGCAGGTGTGATTTTAGAGGCTATTTGGTGATTGTTTTCTTAAGAAAGTTAATATAACTAATTTCTGCGACAGTATTCAGAGTATTATAATCTATTTGTGGAATTTTTCATTTACATATATATTATTTTGCCAGTAATTTTTAGTATAATAAGCTACCAGTGAGATTCAAGTTAGAACATCAGAATTTTAATTTAGAAAATTAAAGAATGGAAATTATGTTTCATTGATTCTAACTATAGATGACCCTAATGTCATTCTCTGTCAAAGCCGACATTCCACGTGTAAGTTGTGTACATAAATATATATATATATATGTGCTTCTATACATGAATTTATGTGTATGCACATGGACTGATGTGTGTGAATAAATGTATTTTATATCTTCTCTCACTTAAATCTATATAGAGTCTTTTAAAACCACACCTAGAACACAGTAAATGCCAAAGATATACTTACAATTTTGCCTGATTGCCATGATTTAATCAGGGAACTTCCCTTAGTATGATGCAATTTCTAGGTTGCATACCATGAATCTTAAAGAATTTCAGTGGCACTACAACTCCATATGAGATAATGGCTTCTACATTGGAAAATAACATTCATACAAGGTAGATGCTTTTCTCAAAAGATTGAAGCTGACTCAAAAAACATGCTTTTTTTATTATCCAAAGCAATTATTTTTTGAACATAATAATGATGACTTATTTATGTTGGATTAGTCAGCATATATTTATGACTTTATTTTTTGAAAACTATAAAGACATGAATAATGCTCATTATCTACTGGTACAGTTCACTATTCCGGAATTACTTGACTCACTACCCAAAATTATGACGATGAAATGATTTAGAATATTAAAATTCACAGTATTTCATACTTAACATATAACAATTCCAGAAACAGAGGCAGAGACCCAAATCGGAGTACTGGACTTTGCTAGTCCAGTTGAAGAGTGGAAGGAATGAGAATATGAGCAAAGAGTTCAAGACCATGAAGGGTTCATCCACTGAAACAGTCTACCTGAGCTAATAGGAGGGCACCAACTCCAGCCAGACTGAGAAGGAACAAGCATAGGACCAAATTAGTTCCTCTGAATGTGGTTGACGGTGCATGACTGGGTCAGACTGAGGGGCCACTGGCAGTGGTACAAGAATTTAACCCTTACTGCATGTACTGGCTTTTTGGGATCCTATTTTCTTTGGATGTATACCTTGCTGAACCTAGAATAGCAGGGAGGGCCTTGGTCCTTACACAAAGCAATGTGCTTTACCCTCTCTGAAGATTAGATGGGGGTGGGGTGTGAGGATGTATGGAGGGAATGGGAGGAGGGGAGGGAGTGGGAACTTGGATTGATATTTTTTAAAAATCTAATAAATTTTTAAATAAATGGAAAAATATAACAATTCCTTCCCTAATAAGAGACATATAAAATGTGAAGCTTTTACTTACCTTTAATTTAACCAATGGAAAAAAATTATTATATTATTTGCTAATTATCAGTACTTAACACTTCTCTATTTTCTACTTGCTAGATGATGAAACTCAGAGGTTAGGACAAGTGGTACGGACAACAGGGATAATTATTAACATTATTATAAAAAGCACTTTAGATATTTTAACTGGATTAGACACAGCTGTCAACATAATGAGACTGCAAAGTTAGTTAAAAGTCTAAAGCTATCAATGTTGGTGCACACACATAAAGTTCATAATATGAACGCATCATGGCAAGGGAAAAAAAAATATCTCCTAAACAAAGTCTTCAAGAATCAGACAAAATTACCAGGGCAGGATGATGTGTATATAAGAAACCAGAGAATATTGATAGAAAGTAAGTAATATCAAAAAGTGTGACATAGGTATTTGAGAAAATATCTTTTGGGTTTGGACTCTAAAATAAAGGTAAAAAAACATTTAAAATAGCCATTAAAATAGCATTATGCAGAATTTATGCTATCTAGAATGCAGTCTCCTTTGCTCGCTATGACTACACCTATGGTACTATTAGACACATGTTAACAATAAAATCTGCTCACTCTAGAAATCATATATCCTGCAAAAAGACAACATAAGGGGATCAAGGGGATTCGTATTGGAAAGGAAGAAGTTAAGCTTTCGTTATTTGCAGATGATATGATAGTATACATAAGCGACCCCAAAAACTCTACCAAAGAACTCCTACAGCTGATAAACACCTTTAGTAATGTGGCAGGATACAAGATCAACTCGAAAAAATCAGTTGCCTTCCTATACACTAAGGATAAAGAAACAGAGAGGGAAATCAGAGAAGCATCACCTTTCATGATAGCCACAAAGAGCATAAAATATCTTGGGGTAACCCTGACCAAGGAAGTGAAAGATCTATTTGACAAGAACTTTAAGACTTTGAAGAAAGAAATAGAAGAGGACACCAGAAAATGGAAGGATCTCCCTTGCTCTTGGATTGGGAGGATCAACATAGTAAAAATGGCAATTCTTCCAAAAGCAATCTATAGATTCAATGCAATCCCCATCAAAATCCCATCAAAATTCTTCACAGATCTGGAGAAGACAATAATCAACTTTATATGGAAAAACAAAAAACCCAGGATAGCCAAAACAATCTTATACAATAAAGGAACGTCTGGAGGCATTACCATCCCTGACTTCAAACTCTATTACAGAGCTACAGTATTGAAAACAGCTTGGTATTGGCATAAAAACAGAGAAGTCGACCAATGGAATCGAATAGAAGACCCTGACTTTAACCCACAAACATATGAACACCTGATTTTCGATAAAGGAGCTAAAAGTATACAATGGAAAAAAGAGAGCATCTTCAACAAATTGTGCTGGCAAAACTGGATGTCAATCTGTAGAAGAATGAAAATAGACCCATATCTATCACCATGCACAAAACTCAAGTCCAAGTGGGTGAAAGACCTCAATATCAGTCCAAACACACTGAACCTGATTGAAGAGAAAGTGGGAAGTACTCTACAACACGTGGGCACAGGAGACCACTTCCTACGTATAACCCCAGCAGCACAGACAGTAAGGGCCTCATTGAATAAATGGGACCTCCTGAGACTGAGAAGCTTCTGTAAAGCAAAGGACACTGTTGCTAAGACAGAAAGGCAACCCACTGACTGGGAGAAGATCTTCACCAACCCCACAACTGACAAAGGTCTGATCTCCAAAATATATAAAGAACTCAAGAAACTAGACCGTAAAAGGCTAATCAACCCAATTATAAAATGGGGCACTGAGTTGAACAGAGATCTCTCAACAGAAGAAGTTCAAATGGCCAAAAGACACCTAAGGTCATGCTCAACTTCCTTAGCGATCAGGGAAATGCAAATCAAGACAACTTTAAGATACCATCTTACACCTGTCAGAATGGCGAAAATCAAAAACACCAATGATAGCCTTTGCTGGAGAGGTTGTGGAGAAAGGGGTACACTCATCCATTGCTGGTGGGAATGCAAACTTGTGCAACCACTCTGGAAAGCAGTGTGGAGGTTTCTCAGGAAATTTGGGATCAACCTACCCATGGACCCAGCAATACCACTCTTGGGAATATACCCAAGAGAGGCCTTATCACACAACAAACGTATATGCTCTACTATGTTTATAGCAGCATTGTTTGTAATAGCCAGAACCTGGAAACAACCTAGATGCCCTTCAATTGAAGAATGGATGAAGAAAGTATGGAATATATACATATTAGAGTACTACTCAGCAGTAAAAAACAAGGACTTCTTGAAGTTTGCAGGCAAATGGATGGAAATAGAAAACACCATCCTGAGTGAGGTAAGCCAGACCCAAAAAGAGGAACATGGGATGTTCTCACTCATATTTGGTTTCTAGCCATAAATAAAGGACATTGAACCTATAATTCGGGTTCTTAGAGAAGCTAAATAAGAAGGAGAACCCAAAGAAAATCATATAGGCATCCTCCTGAATATTAAACTTCATCAGGCGATGAAAGGAGACAGAGACAGAGACCCACATTGGAGCACCGGACTGAAATCTCAAGGTCCAAATCAGGAGCAGAAGGAGAGAGAGCACAAGCAAGGAACTCAGGACCGCGAGGGGTGCACCCATACACTGAGACAATGGGGATGTTCTATCAGGAACTCACCAAGGCCAGCTGGCCTGGGTCTGAAAAAGCCTGGGTCAAAACTGGTCTCGCTGAACATAGCGGACAAGGAGGACTACTGAGACCTCAAGAACAATGGCAACGGGTTTTTGATTCTACTGGACCTATTGGTTTCGTGGGAGCCTAGGCAGTTTCGTGGATGCTCACCTTACTAGACCTGGATGGAGGTGGGCGGTCCTTGGACTTCCCACAGGGCAGAGAACCCTGATTGCTTTTTGGGCTGACGAGGGAGGGGGACTTGATTGGGGGAGCGGGAGGGAAAGGGGAGGCGGCGGTGGGGAAGAGACAGAAATCTTTAATAAATAAATTAATTAAAAAAATGGCTAACATCAGGTATAGATCAGTAATTAAAAAAAAACTTACAATTACATTAAAGGCCAGCACAGATCCATGAGAGCAGATGTTTTTAATATGAAATTTAAAACAGCTGAAAATAGAGTATTGTAAAGTAAATTACGGGTTGTGTTTGCATA
The DNA here is from genome assembly GCF_014885135.2 of Alexandromys fortis. Classification (NCBI taxonomy): domain Eukaryota; kingdom Metazoa; phylum Chordata; class Mammalia; order Rodentia; family Cricetidae; genus Alexandromys; species Alexandromys fortis. The sequence continues at coordinate 2,924,169 of NW_026068143.1, read as the reverse complement.
GGTCAAAAGAACTGAGAAGTGATTTCCATCTTCAATCCTTAAACTGAGTGTTCATTACACAGACATAGACACTTTGGAATAACTCATGGAGCTGTAGATTTATGATGGGTTCAATTTCTATATATTTCCTGAGTAAATGAGTTCTTAAAATACTTAGGATTATTAGAATTAGTTGTCCTTATAGTAGAGGATGGGAAGAGTTTTTTCAGCATATGTAATTCTGTAAAGCTTTTTTTTTTCAGCTTTTTAAACAAACCTACTATTTTGGGAATATGAAAACAAAGCTATAAAATGGTACTCCATTAAATACAAAAATCTTCATTGTTAAATCTTTCTATATTTTTGTCAGTATTCTAATAAATTTAGGGTACTTAAGTGGCAATCAACATTTCTCAGTATTTAGGGACAACAATACAAAATCCAGTGTATTTACGCTTTATATGTTATCTAAAAAGTCTAATAATCTGGTGAACTTCTCTTGCTCTCTTCCTCCCATTTTTAAAATACAGTCTTAATTATCTTTGTCAGACTATAGCTATTGTACATCCACTATCTTTAGTACTACAGTGCGTGAACATGATGGTCTTAAGCATCCCCTTGAGCTAATTCTCCTCCTTCTCAATGAGATAAAAGACTTCAAGAATTGAAAATGACATTAAAAAATGGTGTTGGCATCTAGCAATTGTTGCTTAAAATAAAGATTTAAGAAAGAAGTGTTTCTGCACAATTTAACTATGGCTTGCTGTAGCAAAATTCTTTTGTGTTATCTCTAATACAACTCCCTAGAGTGCCTCCTTGCAACATAACAATGTTGCAGAGGTTTTGATAAAGAGCCCATCTCCCTATTGAGGGGGCATTACTGGATAATAGCTGTCTAAGCTATATAATTCAATGAGATATATATTTAGTATTAAAATATCTGTTAATGAGTTTTTAAAGCTATGATGTTCAAAACTCAGAACAATATGTAAAACATTCCTTGACCAAAGGGAATGACTAATCTTCTGTATGGCTTTGATAAGTTACAAGAAATAGGTTTATCTCAGAAGACTGGTTATGATTAATATGCAGTTCGTAAAGCTCCTTAGCTCTGTATGGTCTCTCTCTAACTGAATCTAATAAAGATAGGTCACGCATTTTTCATATTCCTTTTTCACCCATGACAGATCTCTAATAGGATTTATATGCATTTGATATTAATTGTATTGGGGACTGCACCAACTGCAATAATCCTTCATTTCTTTGCCTTTTTAAAGCGATACATAAATTACAAAAGTTTCCACTTTTGTTTGACTGCAGCTCTTTCCAACGATCAACCGTATTAATGATAGAGGGGTAGAGAAAGATGAAGAACCACCTTACCTAGTTCACTGAAAGGCCAAATTATATGAAAGGCTATAAACCCAGCTTTGAGAGCTGTTTAGCGACCCTCTCCCTTGTGGCAGAAGAGCTCAAGTATATAAGAGCAGTGAAAGCCTGGCACTCTGAATTGGCGAGGAAAGGAAATGCTTTTAATAACCATCTCACAGAGGAGTACTGACAGCAACCTGATGAAGTATTGCTTTTCTAACCATCTACAGAGACAACACAGGAAATGTAAAGATGAGACAGTGCTACATAGAATGAAAAACTGAGTGTCCTGGGGACTCGACCTAAAAGAGTGCTTAATTTTAGCTCTGAACTCAAAAGAGCCTTCACTTATTTCTTGGAGAAAAGAAATGTATCTTGTGAGACTATTCAAATTAAAATTGCAGTTAAGAGACAAGGACAATTATACTTTCATATTCTTTACTCCCCACTATGACATAAAGAGTAAAAATTTTCATTCTGCAAAGAGGATAGCAAGGGATTTGAGAAACTAATAAAATGTTGCTTTACACTCTATCAAAACACTTCGCTATGAGTGAAAAAAAATCCAGTGGGAAAAAAAAATGTAGGTCACAATTGTAATGATCTTACTTCAAAGAGACTACATACAAATTTAGCATGTAAATGTCTCTCATACATATAGACATTATTTAAACACACGCAGAGGAGGAACTGGTTAATTATTGTTCATGCATTAATTAAGAAAGTATAATTCTAAAGTATGACACTCAAGGAACAAATGAATACCAATTCAGTAGTCTACTAACTAAAGAGTAACAAGCAAACACAACTCATTTGATGATAAAAGTTACATGAGGCACTTCTGCTTCTGGCCATAAAGAAGTACCTTGTAGTAGACTAGCCCTCCATCTATCAACAACTAGAAAATCAGAGAAAATACAGGAAACAACTGTTTTCAGACATTGGACAACAGGCTGCAGAGGGCCATGATCCCTGAGAGAACAGAAACAAATTAAGTAAGCCTTACAGCAATCCATGCTGTGTATGTGGAAGTACTTTCCACAATGCAGCGCAAGGGGAAGACAAAGCACACAGAGTACTGCAGTACTGCGGGACTGGAAAAAGAGACATAGGAGACCAGGGAAAATGAGGAAGCTTCAATTTATGGAGCATAGCACCACAGAAGAGTAATCTCCGCAGAAAAATAATACTAGAGAACTACAAGAGAGTCTACTTGAGACAATGCTGAGTACTCAATCTGCACATACAGAGATGAGACTCCATTAGAATGGGCAAATGGCTAACAGAGAAGAATAAACTCAACTCCTACAAATTGCACAGGGCTGAGACATTTGTGCTCTGATTAAATTGAAGAGATCTCACCAAGCCTTTGAGAACAGTGGTTCTGGACTTGACTCCATTGGGGTCAAATGAGCTTTTCACAGGAGTCATCTAAGACCACTGGAAAACATAGATATTTACATTATGATTCATAAAATTAGCAAAATTACAGCTGTGAGGTAGCAATAAAAAATAATGTTATGCTTGGGGGTCACTACAACACAAGAAACTGTATTAAAGGGTCGCACCATTAAGAAGGTTGAGAAACACTGCTTTAGAGATTATAAAAAGAACACACTTGAGGAGTACTACTAAATTAGCCATGGAAAAAGTGTTTAGTCTTACAAGCAAAGCTTAAAAACAAGTCTTAAAATTAGCTGATGAGAATATAATAGAAATTCACTATTTGAGGCAAAAAGATCATACAGAGTTTCAGCATTTACCAAGCCCTGAATTAAATCTGCAGTGCGAAAAAAAAAAGCCTGCTTTCCTGCTTTAAGAAGAAATCTAACTTCAGGGCCAGGCAGTGGTGGCACATTCCTTTAATCCCAGCATTTGGGAGTCAGAGACAGGTGGATCTCTAAATTCAAGGTTAGCCTGGACTACAGTGAGTTTCAGGACAGTCAGAGCTACATAGAAAGACCATATCTCAAAATACCAAAAAGATACCGATCTTCCAATAGCAACAATATCATATTCTCATATCCCACAGCTAGAATAGGTTTTCAAATGACCAGGAAATTGATCAGTAGAAATAAATGAAGACAGAAATGTGGGTGAAAGTAGTGGGCAAGAATTTTAAAGATACTATTTGTGTTTTTAAGATTTAAAAAAAAACGTATATACTGTTAAGAGAAATGAAACTGGAAAATATAGACTTATAGAGCAGAGAATATAATGCCCCATCTGCAACCAACTTCTAAGTATGAGTTTAACACAGGCAAAACACTACAAAACTGAAAAGAGTAAAATGAAAATAAAGTCCACAGAAATAAGCAACCCAAGACACAGAAAGGAGAGGATAGTAAAAAACCTTTTAAGAGCCTTAATGAAACAAGAAACAGTACACATCAGTTTTTGAACTTGCCATGGTAGAACAAGTCTGCAACCCAAGGGTATGGGAGACTGGGGCAAAAGGATACCCAGTTTGAAGCCAGCCTGAAATACAAGTAGAATATTGCCTATAAAACTGAATAAACTAATAAATATATAAATTGTTCTTCTACAGAGAATTTTTCTAAGGAAATAAATAAATAAATAAATTGCATAAGGAGGCAATGGGCCATAATTTTCCATATTAAAAAAAAATCTCTCAGGCTGTAATAGGGAGAGGGGCCGCTTATTTCCTGGTTGCCCCACTAGCTCAGTTGGTAGAGCATGAGATCCTTAATCTACCTCTGATAAAGATACTTATACATTGTTTATATTTTGAGGTCATTGTCATCATTTGTTGCAGTTGTTTACTGTATAATATTCTAATGTGAAGTATTAGTCTTTAAGTTATATAGGTATTAAGAATATTAAGAATTATAGATCAGTAGTCATCTATATTTGTCATGCTTATAGTTACACTAATCAGGTTCTTTAGATATATAGAGATTGTATTCTGAATAGATAGGTAATCTTCAACCACATTAAAGACCTGTAAAATATGGCATTTAAATAGCTTAGGATTTTGTTGAAGTGAGACACAATTACTCCTGGCAGCACTGATCTGTTCACAACCTAGATGCCCAAAGAAGAACGACATTTAAAGCTGGTCTGTTATGCCCGGGCAGTGGTGGCACACAACATTTTCATCCCAGCACTTGGAAGGCAGCAGCAGGCAGATCTCTGTGATATTGAGACCAGCATAATCTGCAAAGTGAGTTACAAGATAATCAGAACTCTTGCACAGAGAAACTTTGCCAACAAAAAAAAAAAAAAGAGAGAAAAAAACAGCTAGCCTGTTTTAAGTTAAAGATGAGTGTTTTCCATCCTAAAGTAATAATTGAAAGACACAATTAAGATGCATAGGTAATAAACAAATAGGTGAGCTTGCGGGGTACTTTTTAATGTACAAGAGGGCAAAACGAGTTAAATTTACCAAGATAATCATACACAAACACACACACATACACAAAACTAGTAGCTGTTTTCTAAAACCACAAGTAATAAATAACAGGACTAGAAGATAAATAGAAAAATCCACAATTATGGTCACTGACTTCATTATGCCTCATACAATAACTGATTCTTATCATTGCCATGTGATGACAGACTGAAAAATAGAAAGTCTACAAGTCAAGAAGATTCTCACTAAGTCATATATACTAGCATCATGATCCTGGACTCTCCATACTCTATCACAAAAAAATATTTAGTATTGAACCACACAACATATTGAATTTTCTTACCACAGTCCAAGATGACTAGGAAAACACATATATGCACTGGCATGTGTATATACGCCTATGCATATGTGTACCTTATATGCACATCTTTTTCTCTAAATTGAAATATACATTTGGTTCAGAATTGAGATTCCATTTCTACCATGTAATTTTTAGAGTCCTTACTGCAATTTTTGTAATAAAAATAAATGTACAAAATTATATGCCCACGGATTTTTCTTTAACCTCAATTTATAGTCCCATAGCTGAGAGTTAAACACAGGAAATTCTTTCCTGCTCTAAAATGTCCATTTTCTGACATACTTAGCTTGCAGATAAAATAATATATGGCATGGCTAACGACATAGAAGACTGAAGTTTCTAGGCAAAAAAGAGACGTTATCATTAAGATGTTAAATAATTATGTTGTCTGCAGGGTGACAAGAACAAAAACTAAATTTCTGAGACATTAATTTCAAGTAAGGTTTTGTTTTCTCTATCAATAATCCACTCTATATCAATGATTTGAGGAATGTGATAAAAGAATATAACAATGGCAAGCATCCTTATGCAATATCAAACAAGAAACTCGGTATCAGATCAGGATTTGAGTTCGGATTCCATTCCACAGAGTTTTAAGTAAATTCCTAATCTTCATGTCCTTTATCTCAAAGAGAGTATGAATATAAAACTCTATGAGTATTAAATGTAATCGAGGTAAATTTATGGCACATATAAACAAGTACCCTTACAGTTCACTTCTACTTATCTAATAAAAATAGAAAATAAAAGATATGACCAAAGACTAGAAACTGTACTCATCAGAAGTCGTCAAATAGGAAGATAAATTGACTTAGAATTTCTACCTAATTGTAAAAATTAAAGTTAAATGGGTATTCAAGGTTACTCAAATAAAAATATTATTTTTTTCCATTTTTATTTATTTATTTATTAAAGATTTCTGTCTCTTCCCCACCGCCGCCTCCCCTTTCCCTCCCCCTCCCCCAATCAAGTCCCCCTCCCTCGTCAGCCCCCAAAAAGCAATCAGGGTTCCCTGCCCTGTGGGAAGTCCAAGGACCACCCACCTCCATCCAGGTCTAGTAAGGTGAGCCTCCACGAAACTGCCTAGGCTCCCACGAAACCAATAGGTCCAGTAGAATCAAAAACCCGTTGCCATTGTTCTTGAGGTCTCAGTAGTCCTCCTTGTCCGCTATGTTCAGCGAGACCAGTTTTGACACAGGCTTTTTCAGACCCAGGCCAGCTGGCCTTGGTGAGTTCCTGATAGAACATCCCCATTGTCTCAGTGTATGGGTGCACCCCTCACGGTCCTGAGTTCCTTGCTTGTGCTCTCTCTCCTCTGCTCCTGATTTGGACCTTGAGATTTCAGTCCAGTGCTCCAATGTGGGTCTCTGTCTCTGTCTCCTTTCATCGCCTGATGAAGGTTAATATTCAGGAGGAAGCCTATATGATTTTCTTTCGGTTCTCCTTATTTAGCTTCTCTAAGAACCCGAATTATAGGTTCAATGTCCTTTATTTTTGGCTAGAAACCAAATATGAGTGAGAACATCCCATGTTCCTCTTTTTGGGTCTGGCTTACCTCACTCAGGATGGTGTTTTCTATTTCCATCCATTTGCCTGCAAACTTCAAGAAGTCCTTGTTTTTTACTGCTGAGTAGTACTCTAATATGTATATATTCCATACTTTCTTCATCCATTCTTCAATTGAAGGACATCTAGGCTGTTTCCAGGTTCTGGCTATTACAAACAATGCTGCTATAAACATAGTAGAGCATATACTTTTGTTGTGTGATAAGGCCTCTCTTGGGTATATTCCCAAGAGTGGTATTGCTGGGTCCATGGGTAGGTTGATCCCAAATTTCCTGAGAAACCTCCACACTGCTTTCCAGAGTGGTTGCACAAGTTTGCATTCCCACCAGCAATCGATGAGGTACCCCTTTCTCCACATCCTCTCCAGCAAAGGCTATCATTGGTGTTTTTGATTTTCGCCATTCTGACAGGTGTAATATGGTATCTTAAAATATTATTTTTAGTTATAATTGCAGAAAACTAAAAATTATATAACGTCTTTCAATAAAAAATAGTTAACTCAATTATTATATATTCATAGAAAGTGTGGGAGTGTTTTCCCAGAGACATAGGACTATTATTCAGCTTTCTGGAAGTTCTAGCAGAGTATTAATAATAAAAAAAGACACTGGAAAGAAAAGCTGGTGGACTTGTCAGGGGGAGGGGGAGTCGAGAGTCTCAGAGCATGTCAGACTGACCTTGAATTCATGATCCTCCTGTCTTTGCCTCCTGACTGTTTATGAATCAGAAGACTTCTTAACTCTCTTCCCCAAGCTCTTATTTTCTCTTTCTCCCAAATTCACGGATTTATCTGCTCTCATAATGCCTCAGTTCTCAATCTGGCAGAGTTATTCTTCTAAACATCATTACTTAAATCTTAACTAACATCTTCTTTCTCCTTTTCACTAGCACCTGCAACAAACCTCCTGGAACTCTCATGCTCTCCACCTCTCTTTTTCTTTTCCCTAACGTAAGCCCAAACAGGATCTCCATCCACATCAAATGGATTGCCTAGTGCGGGGCAGGGGAAGTGGTGGTGGTGGTGGTTTGGTTTTGATGTTTTATTTTTGGAAGATGGAAGTATCTACCAAATTCCCAACACTAAGCAATATTCTGGACTACTGAAAATTACATAACTTTATATAGTTTGTCATGGACAATGATAATATGCTAGTGATTAACAGTGAAAAATACCATCCAAACTCAAATCTTAATATTGCTATGCCCAGGGTGACAAAATTCAAACTCATGTTTAATAATGTGTGATAGTTAGCTTTGACTCTCAATTTGATTAGTTGTTTTTAGGATGACCCAGGAGATCTCTGAGCATCTGTACATGTAATTTTTGGGTAACTGAGTTAGGGAAACTTATACTGAATGTGGGTAGCACAATCCTATGGGCTGGGGTCTTGAACTAAATCATTTCTTTCTGTTTCATGACTGTGGGTGCTGAAGTGTTCCCACTGCTACCTCGTCCCACCATAAATGACTTCTTAAAATGTGATCCAAAATCAACTGTTCTTCTCTAAAATTGCTCTCTGTCAGAAATTTGACACAGAGGTAAGGAAGGTAATATATGGGAAAAGTTCTAGTCTTGTCAACTATTTTTTTTTCTACAAGATGAGTGCAATGTGTATATTAATGCTTTGTTTTGTAAGTGAAGAAATACAAACATAAAGAAAAACAGAAGTACACTATGACATCCCTCATAGTGTACATAATGGGAAGGGAAATCAATATGGAATACGAGGGAGAGCAATCTCTTTCTATTCATCTTCAATGGTTCTAAAATTTCAAAACCAGGCTTACAAGGGTGCTTTCCTCTAACAGAAGCCAAAATATGGTATAAAACTGGAATCCAATTGCTGAAAAGAATAGAGCTTTTAGTATCTTCAGTAAAATACTATTGCTGCTGAAACTATCAACGAGTGCAGCAAAATTAGTTTGCATAACAGGTAGTGGGCCCTGTAACAGCAGCATTATAAAGAGATTCTATTTCATTATTTTATGTTTATTTATTGATGAGTATACTTTTTTCAAGGCATCCAAACTCATTACTAATAATTTAACTAACATCTCCTTGGAGCCTATTTTAAAGTCACTTTCATTTCAAAATGTAATGAAACCAAAATAAAAAAAAAAAAAACATTACCAGGCCCACACACATAAAGCTATTTTAAAATAGCTAAAACTTAAATAAATTAACATTGAAAGGAACAAAATAATTCTAAGTCTCCAAAGTTACATTAAATTTCCAAACTATTGAAATTATGCTTTTATAACAACTGAGGTGTTAAACTAACTGCAGCATACACTTTCATACATATCACAAGATTCAAATTAACAAGAATATTCAATGTAATCTGATATAGAAAGTATCCCCAAGGCCAGCTGGCCTGGGTCTGAAAAAGCCTGGGATAAAACCGGACTCGCTGAACACAGGAGACAATGAGGACTACTGAGACCCCAAGAACAATGGCAATGGGTTTTTGTTCCTACTGCACCTATTGGCTTTGTTGGAGCCTGGATGCTCACCTTACTAGACCTGGATAGAGGTGAGTGGTCCTTGGACTTCCCACAGGACAGGGAACCCTGATTGCTCTTTGGGCTGACGGGGGAGGAGGACTTGATTGAGGGAGGGGAAGGGAAATGGGAGCCGGTGGCGGGAAAAAGACATAGATAGATAGATAGATAGATAGATAGATAGATAGATAGATAGATAGATAGATAGATAGATAGATAAGTATCCCCAAACCTGTATGTTTTACAAGCAGTCCCAATTTAAAAGGGGATAGCATCCTTAAATTTCCTTGTAAATCAGTTGAACATAATAACAAACAAACAAAAATAAAAATTATTGGGACATTTTCCCAATAAAATAGTTTAACCAAAATATTTGATTACCAAGTCTACAGAGAAAGATATATTTGAGACATAAAAACATGTCCTATGGTAAAACAAAAAAGTAGGAATTCCTCACCCCTTTGCAAATGATGGTCAAGAGGAAGGAACCACAAAAAGCCTTACCTGTTGTTATTGTTTGAGAGTAAGGTGGTGGGAGCAGTGTGGTCAGGGACTGCTCCAGCTTTTATTGCCAAAGACACCAAAAACAACAATGATAGTGCATTCTAGCATTATGGAACCTGACTCCCTGTCTGCAAATGAGCCATCAACTATCACTTGGAGAGAATACAGAAAGAAAACCATGGAAACTAGTAAATGCCACCAAGTAAGTCCTTATTTTCCAGCTCTGTGCTTAAAAGTAAGGGATAATAGGTTTGCACTTCATTTATGACAGAGAGCTTCCCTCACTAAAAATCCATAGAAGAAAAAGGCAGCAGCCTGAATTGGTGGCACAGTCTACCATCCATTAATAACTGTCTCAGTTCCCTTTAGTAAGTAGAGTAAGCCTACCTTGCTATCTTACCAAGCTGCCTAGGGGTATATAAAAGTAGGGCAATTGAGATTTTAGAGGTCTGTCAGGCACAGCTGTCCTTAAACAAATTAATTACCTTCTATAAATGTGAACCTCTTAAACTGAAGATAATAATGATCATCTTCTAAGGTTACTTACAATATGAGGAAAGGATGAGCTCATCCATGAGAAACTCGTATTTATCACAATCCCTAAAACAAAGTAGAAAGTCAGGAAGTATTACTGGAGAGTTGCCTGGCAGACAGGCTGGGATAGGGACAAACTCTTGTATAATAAAACAGCCTTCATTTCTCTCACACATCATAAAAAAAAAAAACCTGCCAGCTCACCAAAAACATACATGCCAAGAATATGATAAAATATCTTCCCCTCTGCGTGTAATAGCACCAGGATTAAGGAGCCTTTTATCTAATTTATAGGCTGAATCACATTTCTTTTCCCTACGAAGTTTTAAGACATCCATGCTTCATGAAAACAATTTTTTTAAACCATCTTATTGGTAGCCAGTTACTTCCTTTGAAAATAAACCTCATAAATATTCATGTGAGGTTATGAGAGAACATGAAAAAATGTGTCTCAAACTATACCAAATATTTATGGAATCTTCACTTGTTCACTTGGCATAATTACTCTGTAGCTGTACCTTTTATGCTTTTTATTATATTAAGTACTGAGGAAATCAAAGATACCTATTTTTCCATGAGCTTTCATACGGAGAACTAAGTACAATGGGGTCTTTCATTCCCCATAACCAGTGATCCATGAATGTATGTTCTTTACTTAAAGGAGATTTTTAAAGACAACAACTAAAAGAGAAGGGAGAGAAGCAATACTGATAGAAACTTTTAGAAACTGTAGTAGACAGAGGCTATACAGCTGAAGAGAACAATGACTCTCCCCTGGATGGCACCTCATCAAGATCAATTTCTATTCTTTGTAATAATAGAGTAATGCCCTTCAAAACCATTGAAAATGGTGGGGCTGCTGGGGCTGCTTTTCTCCTTGTCAAATAGCTAAAAGCTACTATGGTTTTTAAAGTTCTTCCTTCTGCTGTTAGCTGTCACTTCTCACTGTCAGTAACACCTTTCATTATTTTTTCTTTTCAAAACATAAGATTAACTGGGTGAAAGCCTCAGTTGACACCCACAAATCTCTAAGACATATTAAGTGTCTTTGTTTCCCATATTTAATTCTGAAAAAAAGGGGTAAGTATCACTGCAAATGGTTGAAAACTGACTTCCTGATAAGAAGCCTATGCCGAAAACAGAACTGCCATAGTTGTATTCCCCAAGGCATTAATGTAATGCCCAACTGAACAAAACCTTAAAATCAGTAAACATGCTGGCACATAAAATCATATAAAGAAGTAATCAAAGGTGATTTTCAATCAATTATCATGTCATCTCATAGGGATTCACATACACAAATCAGAAATTAAGTTCTTAATATTGCAGAATTTGTGAAACTACAATATGCAAGACTTTCTGGAACTCTCTGCTTTACTGTTTTGTTTGTTAGCTTATGCCATATGAATATCCCAACTCACCAACGAAAACAAAGAAAATTAAAGTCTGAATAAAAGTCAGTATAATATTATATGGCTCTATAAAAATTATCAAGCAAGAGTATGTCTAGCTGACTATATTTGCAGGAGGCCATGGAGTATAATCAACTATATTTTTAGCAAGCTTTATAGCTCTAGCTAGGGCAGTGGGAAGTCAGGTATGTTCAGTGTACTCATAAAGCTTAACTAAGAAATTCAGCAATAATGCAAGTCAATGAACAGGTACTTAAACCACCAAAGCATTAGAGACACCTCTAATAAATAACCGAGACCTTTATCATTCTGTCTACAGATTAAGCATATGAGTAGTTTAAAGTACTTTAAAAATGGCATACACTACCGTTTAATTTTCTTACCAGTTCTAGTATCCACACAAAGCCATCCTGGCCAGAAAAGTTCACAGAACAGCCTAAGACTTATCTTCTATGGAAGGCTAGCTTACAATGTTAGTTATTGGTAATAGTTGGGAACCTGGATTTAGAATATATCCCTGATTTCCTAAATGATAAAGTGAGTGTTACTATGTCTGCTGATATGAAACAAAACATGTTATAATAAAGACCTGCTTTACATTGGAGAGTCTGTATTTTTCGTAAATGCTAAACTGAATACCTATGCAAATAGCCATGCAAAACACAAACAGAACTTGGGTACTGACTTTCTAGTGGTCTTCCATGGACAAGAAGGTCACACATGCACTGCTATATTTTCACTACAAAGGAAGAGACCTCTCTCAAGAGGCAGTCAGCAGACAACCTATCCATGGATTCCTTCAGGATCACATAGTTTTTCCCCCTTGCAATCAAGCAGTATCTACTAGAATACAGTAAGAAATTTTAATTATTAATGAAACAAATCCCTCACTCTTGTGAATCCTTTTAACAAATCTGCCAAAGTGGACACTGTCTTGGTAACACTTACACCCATGATATATGTGGCACCATGTTGAATACATGTAAAATAAACAATGAAAAATGACTTGCACTTTGATCTGACCCTGAAAATACATTCTTGTTGGATGTTTGGGAAGGTATGCGAACAACAAAAACGTGCTGACTGTTGATGCAAAATTTAACTTATCATCTATTATATTTCTTATAATGTTAACAATGGGTTACTGGCAATATGGAAATAAATATATGGCCATTTTAAGGAATCTGTGCACATGGCAAACTATATTCTTGGAATTGCCACTTTCTAAAATGTTTTCTTTTTTTAAAATACAAAACTATTCCATGAGGGACATCACCACTTTCCTAACATGTAATTTGACTTGCACAAGTTACATGATTCTCTTTGGATAATAACAAGGATTTTGCCATCTTTCCAACAGACTCATTCACTGCATGTGGTGGGAGCCTTGCTAGAATTTATCAGCTATCAATGAAGGTATCAAACCCAGTGCAGAATTTATTTAGAATACAAACAAAATCCGAAACTTCAATGATCACACAGTCCCCTAAAAGAGATATGGTAGTAAATAAACCATTATAATTCCATATTACAAGTGTGAGAAGCCTACAGGAAGTGAACTGCCAACACGGACGGGGAGCATGTGACTGCTGATCTTGGCAACAGACACCATAAATGTTAGAAAAAAAAAATGTGTAACAAAGTGCCAATGCCGGCAACACCTGAAAGGTAGTCTGAAAATTACCTATACGTGTTCCTACCTGCAATTTAAAACAGTTGTGTGTTTTCCTTGATTTCTAAAATTAGAAAGAATGTTTTATCAGGATATAAGTTTATCTGATACAAAAGCCAGTATTAAATACCCCTTGATAGCAGACACTACCATTGAAATCAAGAATAGGATTGGTGAATAAATTATATTAGGACAAGTATATAGTCTCAAAAACATGTCACTTTGCATTTCCCCTATTAAAAATCTTCCTACTTTGAAAGATATGTTTCATTTTACTTGGCATTATGCTGAAAATGTGCCTAATCTTTCAATCAATCTCCATTAAACCAACAAAAAACAATATTTATCAAGGGAAAATAAATCTTGAAATTACTATTAATCACTTCACTAAAATTAAACCTTTTTACCTGAAAAAAGAGAGATGTTTTCTTCTTTATACAGAAATATTACATTCTCCTATCTTTGAAGACTTCAAAAAATATATTAGTTCAAAATCCATTTCTTGATTCCCACTGAGATTTAAATTACCTGAAACTAATAGCCTCACTCCAAGAATTCTATTCCATGGCTTGTAAGTTGAATTCACCAGCATGACATCTATGTTTTATATATGTAAATTCCACAGGTTTACTGTAAATTCATGACATTGACAACAGTGGTTTCCAAAAAGCTTGGTACTGCCAGTGAAACAAATACACGAAATGAGACAGGAATCACCCATAATTTTTCTTGCTTGCCTATTTTATTGTGGCAATCATGGAAAGAATAGAGACAGTCTAAAGTTCACAAACCAAAATAGCAGCTGAAAGCAGTATAAACTATATGAAAAAGAAATATTTGCATATAAATCAAAGGAAGCAATAAGGCTTACCTCATGCTACATAATAAAAAATTATTTTATTACAGAAACTACTGTCTGCATTCTAGCCTCGATTATTACATTTTCTTATATTTGGCATGGACAATATGAAAAGAAAATTTACTAGCAATAATTTATACTGAATTGACCAGGTTTTTCCTTTACCTTTTCATTTCTTCCTAATTCTATAAGAAGCCTAGTATGCAGAAAAAAAAAAAAAACATTAAACTGTGAGTGGAGTAAAAGAGGATTAGTGTCATCAAAGGCAAAAGCATAGCCCAGGGAGAGGGGTTTCAGCTGAGGGCCTTCTCACAGGTATCTTCTGTAAGGATTTATTTCTTATGTTAAATAACTATGCAAATAACAATGGCATTGTTCATCAGTCCTATCTGCCACTGGTTACTCTCAGAAAATCTGCTTACAATCACAGCTATTCACGTAGATATAAGTAATTCCAGGCTGTAATTACCTGAGGCCCCTGTCTCCACAGCACTTTAATTACTCTCCGGTAATCAGGTAAGCACTTAAAGGGGGACAGCAACTTCTTCAGAGGTTATTAAGGGGCTATTTAATTCATTGCAGCTGCCAAATTCCTGATCACTACCACACTAAATAACTTCTTTTACACTACAGAAAGGTGTGAAGTTTCACTGATGGCAAGAGAATTTAGTACCTTTCTGTAAAAAGGCCCTGTGGGTACAATGGTATCTTCGATCAATTAGTTTCTTCAACTGTGTATTCAAAGATGTACAGGTTTCTTCAAACTTGTGAAAAGTCTTCTCTTGAATCTTTCTCTCCTTGTTCTCTTGTAGGATTCAAGGACTTTATCTTCATCTTCTCTACTTGCTCCATTAATTCAAGTCCATCCTTGGGCTCTGTGCTATACATTCTGTTATTTATTTATTTGTTTGTTTGTTTGTTTGTTTGTTTATTTTTATTCTCTTCCTTCATCTTTGTCTCCCAAGAGAACCTGAAACTCTCTAAGGTTTGGCTTGTGCCTCCCATGTGAAAACTGCTATGTATCTGTTACTCTGGATCCTGTGGTGAACTCTGAGAGTTGCTCTAATCTAATGTTAGGTAGTGTTACCTAAGCAATAGATCCATGAGTGCTCTGCCCTCCTGGGTGGGTGATAATATGATAAATCAGCAAATTCCGCCTCCTTTCACCTCTCTGCCCTTTTTCCTTCTGCTATATGTTGACAATTCATTCTCCCTCTACAGAGGACACAGCAAGGTGGCCCCATAACATGCTGATACTTTGATCTTGGACTTACTATCCTCCAGAACAATGAAAAAAATAAGTTTTTGCTCTTTATAAATTACCTATCCTTCTGTATTCTATTATTGCTGCCCAAACAATTGATGACAAAAAAATCACAATTCTTGCTTTTTTTAAAAAAAGAAAAATCTAGTTTCTGTTCAGTTTCTTCAACATATCAGTAAATATTCCCTCTCATTTTGACTCTTTCTCCAAAACACCATGGTGTGTGTGTGTGTGTGTGCGTTCAGATGATTGCGTGTGTGTGTGTGTGTGTGTGTGTGTGTGTGTGTATCCAAAGTTAAGTCATCTCCCTGCAGTGGTAACAAAAGAAGTGGCTAACATTTTAACCTCACAATAAATCTTAGTATTAAAACCAACATTAAGCTGGGTGATGGTGGTGCATGCTTTTAATCCTAGCCCTGGGGAGGCAGAGACAGGCAGATCTCTGTGAGTTCAGGGCAGCCTGGTCTATAAGAGCTCCAAAGCTACAGAGAAACCCTGTCTTTTTTTTTTTTTTCTTCTTCTTCTTTTCTTTTTCTAGATTCTGGCTTTATTTAAATGGAACATTGTTACCACATCACGGCTAAAGGACTGCAGAAGGACCAGAATGCAACAAAGGAAAATGCATCTAATCATAGCAGCCCACTGAGTCGATGCTGATTTAGTTGTTTACAGTGGTAGAACTGTACATATTCAAGATTTTGAAAATACAACTAAAAAAATGTTTTGTCAAAATCAGTTCTGCCTTTTCATTCCTTCCAAAATTTTGATGCAGGACATATAGCAAGGGAGAGAGATTGGAGGGAGTAAAGAAGATGGAGCACCATGTGTGCCTCTGAAACCCTGTCTTGAAAAACAAACAAAAATGTACAGCCTGCCAGAACGGAAACAGAAATACTCTAGAGTTGTGATCTTAAGCACTGCTGCTCATCAGAGCTAAGATCATCTGGCAATGATTCAGCCAATCTTACAGAAATGACTATTTTCCATTTGCAGTCAAGGTCTAGCAAACATTTCCAAAGGAACTGTTGATTTATTCCACCATCATTCAATAACTCACTGTTCTCTAAACTCATGGACCACTGTCTATCACATCTTCTTTCTACATAGCAAATACCCATGCATAACTCTAGAAAAGTTAGGAAAGATTGATTAGTTAAGTTTGGTTTGGACATTATCATCTCCACTATTTTTTCAAACTACATGATTTTTAAAATATTAATAGTCAACAAATTAAATTTCACTAACTCATGTAACTTGGGGTGCTTATAATTACACTGATGTTTTATACTGGTTTTACGCATGGTTTAGTGGATAAAGATCATCTTCATAAATACCAAAGGGAAAAGGACTAGATTGTATGCCAATCAACCTTACCAGTGCTATGCATCCACCATAAGAAATCAAAGACCAAAGTGTGTGTGTGTGTGTGTGTGTGTGTGTGTGTGTGTGTGTGTTTCCAACTACTGGACAATGAACAAGTGAACTCAATGAGATTCTAATATGGATATTATTAACATTTTAATAAAAATAAATTACTTACAATGATATATATACTCTTCCCATTGCTGTATTATTTTTACCAAATGACAAAATTTTGTATCTATAACCATGTAAGCTATACCATTATTTGCAAGGAAAACTGGTATAGACTATGAGAATCACTGTCACAAAGCAGATGAACAAAGTAAAATACCTCCCTACCTAGAGTCACTAGGAAATGAGATGTTTTAGGGGGAAAACAATCTAGGAAAAAAATACTCACATTCCAACACTTCTATTTAAGGTGTTAGGCTGAAACATATCTCTGTCTACTTCAATATACTACTATACTTGCCAGTGGTCTAAATTGCTATAGTAAGCATGCTACATTAAAAAATTGGCTACAACATTCAGATACAGATGGATGGTTACTGAGGACAAATGACTGACCAATGTGTTACAGGCTCTATGATCACTCAATAGCTTTCAAAAATTCTTAAGATACAAGTACATTTTGTTGTTGCACAGGCATAAGGCCCATAATATAGAAGGACACTCCCTATAGATGGAAAAGAAGGAACCATTTCCAGTGTCTGTCCTCAGAATCAAGGCTACAAAGACTAGGAGTCAATTTAACCAATGGTATCATTCCTATAGACCAATGGTTTAAACCTTCCTAATGCTGTGGCCCATTAATACAGTTCCTGCTGTTATGGTGACACGCAACCATAAAACTATTTCTTTGCTACTTCATAACTAATTTTGCTACTGTTATGGATTGTAAAGTAATGTAAATATCTGATATGTAACAGTTAATTCTCACAGATACAATGCCTGTAGCTGACTTATGTCTTATTCCCTTTGGTCCTTAACCTGATGATATACACAGCCCTTTATACATGGTTATACCTAGTGTTTCAGTCTACTTTCTCATTGCATTGACAAAATATACAAAATAAGAAGCTTAAGGGGGAAAGATCTATTTTGGCTCATGGAATGAGCGGGTACAATATATTGGTAGAGAAAACATGACTGGGTCCATGATGGTGAGAGCATGAAGCTGCTTGCTCACATCTCTGTGATCAGGAGGCAGAGACCTCAGGGTAGAATGTGGCCCAAGCTACAACCCATAAGTCCTACTCCACTCTTCTCAGCAATTCAATTTCTCTAGTTAGGCCCCACCTCCCAAATGATAAGTACCATTCAAAAGTAATGCCTCTAGCTGGAGAACAAATGTACCAATGCATCAGCATCTGAAGGACACTTTACATACAAACCATAAAAGCTCTCCACCCAACTATGAGACAATTATAGTCACTACCTCTAAAGACCACTAGAAAACTAATCATACCTTCTCTAATTTGCATCTGTTATTAATGGCTTTGATATATTGATGTTAATGCAATGATACTATTGATGTCAATGTTACCACCAATAAACTGCACTCTTCAAATTCTTCTTAATTACATGTTTGAATTTGTTTTTCTTTTTGTCTCTAACCAAGAAGGAAAGGGTTCCAGTATCAGTTATAAGCCTGGACATACCTTAACTTTGTCACCAAACCAATAACCAGCAACGTATAAATACATAATTGCTAATTCTTAGTAGACTGTGACTGGTTTTTATGCTTCAGTTCCTTCTTTTTTACGCCTTGTCATATTTTAGTCACAACTCAGACACTCAAGGCTTTTCTATCCAGGGTAGCAAATCTTCACACTCACATATTCACGCACCCCTTCACTGTATAGTGGTATATGTTCTGAATGTCTTATCAATATTTCAGAATTACCCTTGAATTACTAAGATTTCATTGTGGTCTGATTTTCTGCACTTGTTATTCAATATTATATACTTTTCAGAGAATGATATACTTTAGGAGAATTTAATCCACGTATATTTTTTTTCAAATAAAATGTTATATTCTACCTCAGAGTACAGGAACTGACACCTAACTAGCAAATACACACATGACCAATCTAGACTATCACAAGCCCAAGGAAACTTTAAGCTTCAGGGATCTTTTAACCTTTTTGGTCCTTGCTGTAATCCCAATATCTATAAAAATACCTGACCTATTCAGAAAATACTAAATAAATATTTTGAAATAAATGATTACCATAAAGACATACTGAAGGTGTGGAGCTTATAGATCATTAGATAGTTGAACAAAAGTCCGAGAAGAGTTACACATTTGAAACTGGGAAGATGTGTGAACATTTATATCACTGATGAATTGTATACCTCTACTTTCAATATTACTATTTTTTTCTTAAAATGTAAGTCTAGGAGCTGTGAAGTTGGCTCAGTTGGTAAATGTACTTGCTGTGAAGACCTGAGTCCAAATCTCAGTGACTTGAGTAAAAAAACAGGTGTATTGGGTATATGCTTATAATCTCAGGGCTGGAGTATTGGAGCAAGGAGGCATATCTAGTTGAAACTACTGGGAACCCTAGGTTCAATAAATTCAGGAGAGAATAACAGAGCAGGGCACTTAGTGTCCTCATCTGGCCTCCGCACGTGAGCACAGAAGTGCACACATGCACACCCACATATGTTCACACACAGACATAAACATATACAACACCAAAACAAATATACCAGTAAATATATTTTATCACATCTTAATTTTAATTCCATTGCTTTCCACTTGACAGTTAATAATTACACTTGAGCTATTCTACATAAAAAAAATGAAACCCAGAACTTTAAAGCATCAATAAATTATATTAGGAAAGTAGCTTTGTGGTAGAGTACTTCCTATGAATGGACAAAGCCATGGATTCAATCCCTAATACTGCATAACAAAATAACTTATTGAGGGTTGTTTATTACTTAAGGGAATTAACTCATGTTTACCTTCATCCATGAAAAACACTTATCTATGCTTCTGTAATTATTTTCTTAATAGTGAATGTGAGCTAATATTTTTAGGAAAAGAGTTTGAGTATGAATCTAAAAAAAACAAAATGTGAATGAAAAATTAGTTTATCTTAAACAGCAAGCAATTCTTACATAATGAAACTTCAGAAATATTTTATCCTAATTACTCAGATTATGTAAATCAAAAAACAGAACACAAGTTAGACACCCAAAGACGAAAATTGAATGGATTTAAAAATAAGACAGTTGAATAGGTAAGGTAATGCTGACAACTTTCTATTAAAAGGGAAAGAAATGCTAGTACTAGGTAAGTAGGTAATTTTTCATCAGTATGGAGGAAACAGATTAAGAGCTCCAAATTTTGGACTAAACTTGAAGTAAGCAGAGGCCTCTTTTGGAAACATAATTATGGAGTGGGGATACCTGTAGAATTTACTGAGCATGTCTGCAAATGCCTAGAATGAACAAATTGTGAAGTTATAAATAAGGGAATGTAGTGTTTACCCAACATTCCAGACAGCAGCAGTGCAAATTACATTTCAAAACAAATTCTGGGATATTTGAATATTCTTTCTTGATAATACAAAGCACAAACTCTTCTTAACATTTATACAGTAATGAACCTTGAACAAGAAGATGACTAAACTATCCTCATTCAATAGTGATCTACTGTAAGAACTCACAGGTCCAAAAAAGATTTTTAAGTAAGTTTTAACTGAAGATCATCATTGTAAGCAAAATAAGCCAGAATCACAAGAACAAACAGTGACTGTTTTGTCTTTGTCTCATATGTGGAAAGTATGTATAAATATAAATAAGAATAAGATACAAAAGTAGAAGATCTAATGGGAAGAAACATAAGAGAGTAATGGTGGCAAGAAGCAAAGTTTTACATATTTTCGCTCGTGCAGAATCTAAGTTAATAGTTTATACACACAACACACACACACATAACAGAGAGAGAGAGAGAGGAGAGAGAGAGAGAAGTAACATGAAAACATATGGGGAACTATTTGGAGGACAGAAGAGACCAGAAACAGAGTGATGAGCAAGTGGTGTATGTGTGACATATGTATGTATGTACATATGTATGAAATGACATAGTGAAACCCACTATTTTGTAAGCCAACTACAAATCTTAATAAAATCCTGGTTTTAAAACTAGAATTTAGTCGGGCATGGAGACACAGTCCTTTAATCCCAGCACCCAGTAGGCAGAGACAAGATAATTTTGGTGACTTTGAGGCCACTCTGGACAACATCGTGAATTTGAGGACAACCATGATTACATAGAGAGACCCTGTCTCAAAAAGGAAAATAGAATTTAATACTTAAAATATTGAAAATGATTTTGCAGTGATCAATATAGGTTCCAAACAGAACTGCAATAAATTAACGTTTCAAGTTGAGCCTTTGGCTACCTCAAGTTGTGTTGTACTTGTCAAATGTTTTCTGTAGGGGAAGAACAGAATGGTCTCTGGATTAAAGAGGATTTAAAAATAATATACATTACAAACTAAACATATGTCATTTAGTTAATTTCTTTATATGTTATTTTTAGTAAAAACCTGAAAGGTTTTCACAGACTATCAATAAGTTGTGCAAATGAATTTAAATGAACAATCTATGAGAGAATAATGTTTTTTTTAATTCAAACAGAACAGAGAAGCTAATAATATCCTATTTCATAAAAGAATGTCACATAACAAATGCATAAAGTCAAAATCAGAAAATCATTCTGTAACAAAGCAAGCAATAACTGACTTGGAGCAAAAATTTCTTCCACAGGTGTGAAAAGTATACAAAATGTTGCTAAGAAACAGGTTACTTACATGGTCTCAAAACATCATCTTATTTATCACTTATTAATTTCAAATATAGAGGTCACTTCCTCAGCCCTTATGATGAGGCAGCCAGATAGCCACATGCCTCATAATGAGATGCTCTGAAGCCAAGAATTACCTATATAGCATCCTTACTAAAAATATTTATCCTGAATTTAATCGTGGAGAAACAAGAAAAATCAAGGCTGAGAAACATTATGCAAAATAACTGACTTGGTTTCTTCAAAGTGTTAACAAAAACTATTCAAATGCATCCAAACGCCTCTAGATTGAAGAAGATGAGTATGATTTAGACAGTAAGTTTGATCTTCAATTGTACTATAAGAATATAATTATAAAGTGTATTAAGATAGCTGGGGAAATGTAAAAATTGGCCCTCGTTGAATAACAACATCACATCAGTGAAAAAACAAACCTCATATTTGATTATATCCGTTGCTCACGTTGGAGAAGACCCTTGCTCTTTGGTGATGCATGCTAAAGCATGAAAGGCTGAAGTATAATAAATCAGTAACAAAAACTCCAAAAGATGAAAAAAGTGAAATAAGAAAAAGAATGAATGAGAAAATATAGTATAATATGTTTCAACATGAGAATGAGTAAGAGCTATATGAGTATGCCTTCTAACATTACAGTGACTCTGTACGCCTTAGAGCAAATAAGAAAATTTGGCAGAGAGTTTATTACATATTCATAAAACAAACAAAATGGGTAACTATAGAATTATCAATCAATTCATTTAATCAAAGCATTATCTGCCAAAATTCCAAACTCATTTTAACTCATTTCAAAAATGGTTCATTTGTTATACACAAAAGGCTTAGAAAATATTTTGGACGATTTTAATCAACTTCCTGAAATGTGATAACTCAAAAATAAAATTAGAACTGCGCACTTGTGTACGCACATACAATCTGATTTGACATTTTATAATTGGACTACATTAAAAACAAAAGCATGAAATTGTTTTAGCAGCTATTTCAGCTTAGTCATCTGTTTAATACAAGTAATTTTTCCAAATGAAAACCTTGCTGCATTTGGAATAGTAATTCAGCAGTGCCCTACCCACAAACATAGAAAGGTGGAGCTTGCCAAATTTTGTGAAATTCTTTGATGAATTTCTGTTACTACTTATTGACCCCATAGCACTAGATTTGTCTCCAAATTACTTGTGCCTTGTAAATATGAATAATTATCAATTTGAGAAAATAAATACTAAGCATTGCTTCACATACTGATGGCAATGTATGTATTAATTTAATTCAACAATAGGCTAGAAACCATGGCTATTTTTCATCAGTTTTCTCAAACTATACTGGAAAGTACATTTTAAAATGGACCAAACTACTCAAATATCCAATTTTTCTAAAGATAAAATCATGCCACAACCACACAATGTAAAATTTGTTTCTGGATATTGAGTTTTCAGTAACTGTAATTAAGGGACCCCTAAGGGTTCCTGGGTTTATTACAATACTACTTTGTTATCAAATACTTAATCTACCAAAATTATCTTTATCAGTTTACAGGATTAAAAGAAAATATGCATTTCTGAAGGTATATCAATAAAAATAGGAACAAACAATTTTAATAACATAATCATGCAGCCAAGAAATGACTACATATAAACTTATCATAATATTAACAGCATTTTATGTAAGGGGTACAGGATTGTGAGTCATTTTTAAAGTTTACTTTCTGTTGTGATAAATACCAGAACTAAAAGCAATTTCAGGAAGAAAAGGATTATCTCCTCTTACAGGATATAGTTCATGTAGTTCATCATCAAAGCAGAAAGTAAAGGCAAGAACCTGGAGACAGGAGTCCATACAAAGGTCATGGAGAAGTGCTGCTTACTAGCTTGATCCTCGTGGCTTGCTCAGCCTGCTTTCTTATAGACCCCAGAACACCTACCCAAGTATGGCACTACCCACAATGGATAGGGTCCTTGAGCATCAAGTATTAATCAAGAAAATACCCTGTAGACTTGCCTAGAGGCCAATTTTATGCGGTATTTACTCGATTACTATTCCATCTTCCAAGATGTGTCTAGATTGACAAAAAGGCTAACCAGCACAGTTCCCTTTAGTTATTTCATTAGCTTTGAGATAATACACTAGTCTTTTAAAATTGGTCTTTTAAATTAGTGCACAAAGTAGCAGGTTTGATTATCACACTTTTGTGCATATATGCCAGTATACTTTATTTTTCATTCCCTCGGATCACTTTCCCTCTCTTCCTGGCCCCTTGCTCATCAGAATTGTATTGCTATTACAAAGAGAGATAAAATTTTGAAGTCTTCTTATAAATCATGTCTTTGAAAGAATTACTTACTTTTTAAAAGAAGGCAAATCAATAACTACTACCAAAAATCTGAAATTACTGTCAGAAACTTTGCTTTTGTTCAGTTTCCATAACTTCAGTTTTAGAAAGTTATTAAACCCCTAATTTATAGAGTATACATAAGCAAAGAGGTCAGACTAAGTGAACAAATGATGCCATGACTGCACAGTTTAAAGATGAATCTTTTCATATTTAAATGCAAGATTGGGGTGACACCCATAGTTGCTTATGCCTTTTCATAAAGAAGCGACAGTAAACATTATCTTTAGCCAAAGAGCAATGTCAAAAATGTGAGATTTTACAAAGCATAATTGGCTCCTAAAGAAGACACTAAGTAATGAAACAAATGCATAAATGCATTATCAGCCAGCACTTGTGGTTCAACACATTTCTCTTGAAATGTGTATTAGGAACTACCATAAGAATTATCTCTTTAACTGGTTATTACTGTAATGGCTTATTATGTAGGATTTTTGACAGTTTACAAGTGTTTCATAACTCCATCAGTATAGCAAAATACATATAGGGATGTAGGATAAAGAAAAGTTAGTCTTTTACCTCAAGTCACTCAGGGATAAAAAGTAAATCCCTGCCAACAAGCCTTTGAAGTCCAAGAGCTATAATTTGTTCAGTTTGTTTAAATAGTAATATTTAAATAAAATACTTATAAACTCTAAGAAGATAAGGAGAATGTCTTAGTATGCATTACACATAATTTAAATACTTTAGGCTGTAACAGAAATAAAAGAATTAGGCATCCCTTTGTTCAACTGTTACAATTTCTGCATTAAGCATTCATTTTGTATGGTAGGTTTCCGGGAAGTATGATTCACTGTATACGATATGCTGTGAGTAAACACAATTGGAGAAAAATTCTAAATGAACAATCAGGATACTTCTAGCTGATGTGATGAAGATCTATTTTTATTTATTTATTTATTTATTTATTTATTTATTTATTTATTAAAGATTTCTGTCTCTTCCCCACCATTTTGAGAGAATGTTGGATAATGGGAAAAGAATGAAGCAGAGGGTGGACCGTTCTCAATATTCTTCACCCACATCAAAACTGAGGAAGAACAATTTCATAGACATGTCTACACTCTGAGTGAAACAAGAGAAAGAACTTGGAGACAAAGTGGGTTATAAATGAATACTTAACAATTCTGAGGCCCCAATCTGTAGACAGATCTAACAGGAGAACTTGAATTAGAAGAAGCTGAACAGCCACTTGAGCCTTCAAGTACCCTAAGAGAGTTCATGGGTTATAATGAGCAACTTTCCTCAGTGTAGCAGAAAAGTTATCAAGAAGAAAGATACATAAATTTTTTATTTATATTCTAAGTGGAAAAAAAGACTTTTATGATGCTGAACTTAATTTCCAAAGAATGGGGACTGTTTTTGAGAAGCTTTATAAAATAACTGGCAGTCTTCTGATTTCAGTTCATAAGCAGTTCAACTCAGTGGAGCTATAAGAATTCAGTGATTGAACAGAGGGATACTAATTATTTTATTGCTGTTTGAGCCCAGCGTATTTGAAAATGTCTAAGGTATATTAAAAACATGGCCCTGGCCTTCTCAGCACTTATAAGCATTTTAATTAAATATTAATTAAACAAAGGTAATGTTTAATTGAAATTAATTATAAAAGGCAAGAGTGCATAAGATAGATGAACATGGATGATATAAAACTCAAAGGGACTATGTTTTATCTCTTTTAGCATAGAAAACAATGGCTTCAAAAACTATAGGCCAATGATAGAAATGCAATTGTCTCCGTGTGTATTTTTGGTCCCTAATGCACCAGTAATTTTGCACTTTTTTCTCCCACTGAAGTTCCATAGTATCATCTGTTTACATGCATCAATGTTGCCAATTTACAAATGGCTACTCCAAAAACACAAAGATCATTCCTTCTCATTCAGGCCCCAAAAATAACAGGTGTAAAAAGGCATTTCCTCCTCTAGGGTGCAGCAGCTCCTCCATGATAAGAATAGATTTGTAATGGTGCCAATAGGTTTAAGTAATGAATAATCTTTCAAAATACATGTAGATATCTTTGTCTTGATATTTCGAGTTTTGCTGTTTTGTTTTCGTAAACCAGCTAGGCAAATGCTTTACCACTGAGCCAGGTTCCCAGACCCTGTATACCCTTACCCAAAACAAGGCTAATACACAAGCCAACTTGCGTACTGTTAAAGCATTAGAAAAGGAGAAAGTAGCTGGTCACTGAAATAATAAATGTGAAATTAGTGAAGACTAAAATGAGTACTTTAATAGTATTTGTGCAGTTCTTTAAAAGATCACTTATTATATGCCACCATTCAATAGTCCCAGGTCTTCTTTTCATCTTAAAAACAAATGAGTTTTTCTACTTTATAGTTAAAAATAATGGCATTGATTATTTTTATTCCGATTAAATTTAGATTTTTTAATAAGATTGTTACCACCATCAAAACTAAATCTTTTACAGTAGCAACTATTCTACAATGTCTAAATCTGTTAGAAAACACAATCAACTTGGAGTATAAGAAAGCAATGTTTTATCATCATGAAGTAACTACTTTAAACTCCAATAATCAGTGTTTTGTCTCCCCCTTCTGGACTACCTAATTATAGAAAGGGAAAACGAGAGAAAAGAAAGATTTAATTGTTCTTCACAGGATAGATTCAAATAATTGGTATGACACAAGTATAATTTCAACATGAAGTAATCATTAAGGTGTGACCCTGTTAATAATCTAGCAAAAATTCACCTTATAATAGAATAGCAGCTCAACAGTTCACAAAAACATACTGCCATGCTTAGTGGTATTTGATGGATACTACTAGTAATAGATAGATGGTTTACATCCAGGTGCATAGCAAGAACATTTGAACTTACTTAGAACCTGTCCATAAAGCAATCACTCAGTCTCTTGTTCTATTGACAGGGTCCCACATTGTACTTTCAGGTTTGGCCTTGAATTCCTATGGCAACTTCTGCAATACTTTCTTTATCATCCTGATCCTAGAAACCCACTAGGCTCTCTTTTGGAACAAAACCCCGTAAATCACTCAATTAATGAAAACAATTCTCACATCCTGATTATGGGCAAAAGTGACACTTGTATTGAGCCTTCACTATGATGAGCTTGTCCTTTGGACTGAAATTATTTATAAAGATTACAAAATATAAAAAGTAAGAGCTTTTAAACATTTAAGATTGCCTATCTGAAAGACAATACTCCAGATTGCGAAATGTATGTTGCTGTTCTCTATGCTAATCCACCAAGTCACTGACACATACACACAGTACTCCTGACTTAGTAAAGATAGTTGGGCTACAGTTTATGAGCCAGTGAACGAAATTCAAATGATAACTGATCTTTTCTCATCAGAAAGGTACAGAAAGTATATTTTAAATAGTAAAAGCCAGAATCTGCAACAGTGAGCCCCATTTTAAAAAATCACTCTGTTAATGCTTAAAAACTAAAAATTTCCTTGCATGGTCAGACTTCACTTCTGCTTTTGTGATCTTAGCTATTTCTCCTTGATTTACGTATCTAACTGAACTCATCATCTTGAACTCCAAACTTGGTCTTGCTCTTGGCTTCTGTATGAATGTTCGAGTCATTTTAATCAGTAACGCTTGAAATTTCAGTCATTATCGCAGCACACATCTCTTCTGCCCTTTATATTCATTTGCTTAGGCTGATATAGTTCATATCCAGCTTTCCTTACTCTCTCCTCTATACCCTCCATTTAGTTCCTACTAAAAACATTCCAACTCAGTCACGATACCACTGCAGAAACCACTTACTTGTGCTCTCTGTCCTCGGTCTCTAACCTCTGCAAAGTCTACTACTGTGAGTCCTCTCCAGCAGAAGCCTCTAATTCTGTCATTCTAAGTCTCAAAAACACCCAGGACTCCCCAATGACTATTCATACAGCTCTCCTAAAATAACCGCAGCTTTCCTTTCCAAGTTTGGGGAAAACTAGCTATGTCTAAATGTATTTTCATCTATTTGAACTAGCTTTTTGCATTGTTAATAAATACCCATTCCGGTCCTTTGCCCATCCCATGCTACCTACCCATAGTGCCCTCCATTCTATTCCTCAAACACTCCATGAACATTTCTGCCTCGAGGCCTTTGCACTTGGCATTATGTCAGACTGCAAAGCTCTTCTGTAGATATCTGCATGGCTCTCTCCATTTCCCCTGAATTCTCACTTGCTTACATAGCTTGCCTAAGTAAAACAGGACATCCCTGATCACTGTGCTTTCTCATCTTTCTTTTTTTTTTACATTTTTTCCTTCATAGCACTTGCCAAGACCTGTCATAATATTTGATATGTGTCTTACTGTATGTTTCCCCAACTAAAATGTTAGCTCCATGAGTACAACCTGCATAGTTTATCATGCTAACAGTACAAGGAGTCCTAGAAATTAGGACCTGTATATTTAAATTGTGGTTCTTAGCTCTAGCTTTTTACAGGTCCTGCCAAGGAAGAGTGGAAATGGTTCATTCACGAGAAACGCTGACTTGCCATTTCCCTAAATGGAGACTGAAGGCCAAGGTCTATACACACATTTCTAGGCTTTTGTTTCATCTTTTCTCTAAATAATAACACTGTTATGGGAAAGCTGGAGACAGAATGAGACTAGCTCTCTCCCACCGATTTTAGCATAAGCAGGAAAAGAAATTCATTCTTCTTGTTTCACGTATTTTATGCCATTTTTTCTGAATATGGGTGTGTATTAGAATGCAAAGTCAGGCATTATGGTCAGGGGGTCCTATAATAATTCCAAGAATATTGCCTGATATATAACAGATACCTGTGACTCTGGGTTGAAAAAATAAAGGATTTGGGCGCGGCAGGATATGCTTGTAATGGCAGTATGTAAAGGTTATTGAAGGAAGATGAGGAATACGAGGCCAGCCTTGGATACATGAGACCCTGTCAACACACTGTTAAGAGAGAATGAATGCATGTTAAATTATTGGTTTATTTTTTCTGATATAGGGTCTTATTATATAGTCCAGGCTGGCCTGGAGCCTGATATATAGACCAGGCCAGTCTATATATCACCTCACTCAGAGATTCACCTGCTTCTGTCTCGTATATTCTGAAACTGAATGCTTCACCAGCATGTCTAGCCATAAGTCAGCTATTTAAATTCTGGTCTTTTCAGAGGTAAAACTAACATTCCTAAAGTGCCCATTTTGCCCTAGGCACTGAACTACTTATATTAAATTGCCTTATGTTTAACCCTATGAGGTTTAATCATTATATTTATATTTTTAAAGTATCATTGTATAATCAGCTCAATTGTTCCTTTTTTTTTTTTTTGCTCTCTGTAAGAATGCTTACTTTTATGTATATGGATAAACTATTCCTGGCTTGCAATAAAATAAAGTCAGTCATTTTAACTGTTTTCTAAATATGCTTCGTAAGATATTTTACTATGCAATAAAAACTATTTTGGTTCACAAAGTTTGACCATATTTATTTAGAACTAGAAGCCCCCAAAGTCATCATTCAGTCCCACTTCTATCTTACTCCAAATTCTCCTCAACTTTCATCTTTTCACCTCATAGAAAGAATTTATAGAAAATCGTCAACTATTTTAGTGACCCTTTAAAATAAACGTGTCAGTAGTAACTTGTGACCTCAAAGGATGTTTCTATTGTTTTTGTTGATGTTGCTTCTGTTGTTTTACTTTTTTCTCAAAACCCAGAAATAACTCACAGCAAGTAACACCTGGCTTCCAATAAAGAAATGAAGTCTTCTTCTAACATTCAGCAAAATCCTTTCAACCTTTTTCTTTTTTTGGAGGGGGGAATTTCCCCCAACTGGGTTTCACTGTATTAACAGTCCTGGCTGTCCTAGAACTCAATCTGTATATACCAGGGCGGCCTCAAATTCATAGTTATCCACCTGCCTCTGCCTCTCAAGTACTGGCATTAAAGGCGTACACCATAACTGTCCAGCCTTCTCACTATTCTTGATCCAGAAATAATTGCATTTCTACTTTTAAACCTACAAACAGCATATATTTTGTATGCTTAGAAAAAAAAGATACTTCATGGTCTTAATTTCAGTTTACAATGTAATTGCTGTGCTTTATATTTTTCAAATAATGTTTAGATAACTATTATAGTTAATAAAAGGATAAACTGGACATATGATTGACATGTTTATTTCTATTTTGACTATAGTAAATACAAATAGCCCACTAAAACCTATCCTGAACTTAGTATTTTCATTTCACAGTGGGAAGTCAGAGGCTCATATATATCTATCTATAAATTACTCAAGGTCATACAGGCCCTATGCAACATAGTCTGAAACCGAACCCATTTCTTTATGAATATATGACTTTCACCAACTATAGACTCTGTCCTACGGACACAGAAATACAAACCCAAACGATGATAAAGGCTAGAGGCTACTCTTCAAGTATGCTAATTACTATAAAGTAAAATAGGGATGTCATTTTTAAAAATCCCTTAGTGAATATATAAAGTACTAGGAATTACCAAATAGAACGGAACAACATGTGTAAAAGAAAGAGCTACAGGAATTCCAATAAAGTATCAAGTGGAAATGGGGTGTGGTTTGGGGAATCAGAATAAAGAAAGGCTTCATACAACAGCTGTGAAGTGAGTACAGGCAGAATAGTCACAAAGCTAGAATCAGTATGACCTGGAGATGAAGTTGTAGCTATGTCCCAATATCAGGCAACTTTCAGGTTTGCTTTTTAAAGCAAATAGATAAGCAACAGCAATGGTAAAAAAAAAAAAAAAAATCAGCAGCAGGGCCTACTATTCAGCTTGCAACCAGTGTTAGAGAATGAAAAAAAAAAAAACAGGCCATGCAGACCTACTTCATTGTATATCCCATCTTTCCAATTTCATTCTGGCTCTTCCAGCACTCATGTTTAAACCAATGTTAAAAATCTCTAAGTAACCACAATACTTAATTTGCTGATTTGAGAAATCTACTGTCTATGGCACCTCTACAAAATTTCTACCTGCCTATTTACCAGCAAAAATACTCCTCCCACCTTTTGAAGATTAGTGAGCCCATGACACATAAACCCTTTGAAGTTGTCTTTTAACTGGAATGATTTTATATATTGTTTTGTCTCTCTCTTTAGCTGCAAAATAAAAAATAAAATAAAGTAAAATTAGGACGATAAAATTACCATAATGCATCCCTCCTACCTCTACTTTAAATTACACCTTCCTCATTTCCTGTAGAAGGGATGCCTACAGTTTACTCTCTTTGCAGCAGAAGCTGACAGTACAAATGTGAGAAGCAGATGCAAGATCAGAAAATGGCCATGAAGAAAGACATACTCTGGATCTAACCATAGCACGTATCTCAAATCATCTCCTTTCAGAACACTCTAGGGCTCATGCACAGCCTCTGCCTTTGCCATGACAATACAGCTTCTTTGGGATCCTTCTCTGTTCTGTACACCTGACTGTTGTCATCTATCTTCTTTCCCTTTAGAGCCAGTTTCTTGAAAGCAAAAGCTGCGTTGATTGGCAAAAGAAGCAAGCAAGAGCTTTATTCTAAAATGTTAAAAACATGATGCTAGTGGACGGAAGGACTTACATGGGACAGCTTCTTCCTGCAACAATGAAAGTTTCAATGGAACTTGGATACTTGCTGGGCCACCAAAGAAGAAAGAGTATTCTAGTTAAAAGCTAGTATGTGCTTGATTCCAGAAAAAAAAAAAAAGTTATTAGGAACTGTCAAGGGTTCCTGTCAGGATAAAGACAGGAGCAGAGCTAAAGATGACTTTAAAATGGAGGCATAAGATCAGAAAGACTGCTGAGTGGCCTGACAACCTGAGTTATATCCCATGGTGAAAGGAGAAAACTGATTTGTGGAGTTGTCCTTTGGCCTTTACACATGTGCCATGGCACATGTACACATATACACACAGATAAATGCAGCATCTCCCATGGAGAGAGAGGAAAGGAGGGAATAAATAAGGAACTTTTAAAGGCAAAGTAAATATTAAATTAGCTAATGCTAATTTAATAGGCTAAATGATGCACTAGGCTAAATGCATCATTATTCTGTGATTTTTAAAGCTGCTTCATACTCTGTTCTCCAAAAAAATGATATACACTCAAGAAGACAAAGTTATTACAAACAACTCTGAAATATGATACGGGTAATTTCTGGATTGTTAAGAGGTATATTGTAACTGCAATACTTTAAGTACAAAACCCTTAAATGGTAGCACCAAAAGACTTAAAACATAAACTGATAATTTTAACATATCTACTTAATATGTGAAGTCCAGGGAAACATTACTCATAAAAAGTAAGAGCCAATATATACCATCCAACAAAAACAGCTCTTCGGGTCTCCTAACTGGTTTGATGTGTGTGTATGTGTGTAAGACATCATTATAAGAATTTGTGTAAACAGAAGACCATACTTGAGAAATACCCCTACATGCTCTAATAATAAACAACATACAGCACACAATTTCAATTTCACCCAAGTTATCTAAAATGGCAGACATGGATTTTCCAAGGGGGGAAAAAAAACCCTTCAAGAAAACCCAGGTATATTCTATTTTTAAAAGATATCCCAAAACTGTAAGAAAGTACTTAACTTAGCTAAATTTTAATTAATTGATTCCAATATTTAGCTTAACACTTTAGGAAAATTAAAAATTAATTATTGCATGCAAAAACACAAATCTCCAAAACAAAGATTTAGTACTAAGGGTAAAAATACATCTTTTGTACTTACCATAACTTTACTTCCAACTATCTGCATGCAGTGGTCAACAGAGAATGGTTATGGTGTGAAAAAAAACAAACAGCAATAATATTAGTAATTAGAAGCTTTGACAGAAGTTAAGTGTTTAGTAAATTAGTCAATGGCCTACTCTAGCGACACCATTTAATGCTTTAGATCTTGAGGTGAAAAAAATACCAATATTAATGTGTGCCATTTAAAAACATATAGTCTACTCATAGGTATAAATAATGACTTGGAATTTTTAAAAATCTGTACTCTAAGGGGTTTTCCATGCATTAAAAGTCTAAATATAAAATGTAATAGCAATATACACTCAAATATTACCCCATTCATAGCCCCTCAAAGAAATTATCAGTGGAAAATTTATTCCGAATATTGCTCTTGTTTTCTTTCCTAGCTATGAAAAATATACTGTTATGGTCAGAATAAGTTATTTTAAAGTACAAATGTTGATTTAAAGTCATACATCAAGTTTAGGAATCAACTTTATTTGAAAGCTGAATATTTTATATTGTTATAAATTTAAAATGCATAATACCATTTTAACTTATACTTTTAAATTATAAGACAAATTTGTTATTATTGTTCTTTTCTAGGTCATCCTATTCCTCCAAGTATGAAATCAGAGTTTTCTATATGATATGAAAACAAACAATGTAATTTATCCATAAAAATGCAAGAAAAGAGTAAGAAATTTGAAGAGATGAGACCATTTCCAGGATTGTGTTTAAAAAAATAAGAGGAAACTCCAACACAAACATAATCTTATGCCAAAATCCAAATGTAAGTCAAATCACTGTTATCAGATTCCCATACTAGAATATCAAGCAGTGTACCAATAGAGCAAATTTACTATTCATAACCATTAATGTGAGAACATTTATTATCAATATGTGTTATATTTTTCAAGTAGTGCTTTTAAAACAAACACCAAATTTAATTGAAAGTAAGTATCTTCATCTAAGATATTACAAGATACAAAAAGATAATGGTGCTTCCAAGTAAATTATTTCAGAGAAATCCACAAGTCTCCAAACCGCAAAGCAAGTTCCTTAAAAATTCAGTCAGTGATTATTTAGATGAATAAAAGCTTCTTTGTTGCCACTAACAGTCATCTGAAATGTAAGATATGTTGTTGACCTAAGTTATTTCCTCCCGCCAAAAAAGACAGAGGTTATATTTGTCCCTTGTTTCTTTAGCACAGACAAGAGACAAAAAAAAAGAAAGAAAGAAAGAAAGAAAGAAAGAAAGAAAGAAAGAAAGAAAGAGAAAAAGAAAAAGAATGAGAGTCTGTGTTAACAATTAAGACAGGTTCATAATCAGTGAAACAACTAAAATGCAGCCCACTGAAGGCCTGTTTGAATGATTCATTTGGACTGCAAAATGATTTAATTTAGCTAAAGCACATACAGAAAGATATTTGATTGATTAGTCAAGAGAAGCAAGAAGAAAATAGTTTGGTCATATCTGGGTTCAACTGTTTCATGTTACCCAGCCCACGGAAGAAAAGGACCCGAGGAAAAGTATCTGATGATGGCGACAACACAGCCACAATAAATATAGATGTATTTGCATGTGTACTACAACTTTCAACTAAATGTTTTATTGGTTAAGTCTACAAACCTATAGATAAAATTGATGAAATGATTTTGGATTATGTACTATTGAAGAGTTTTTTGGAACAATTATCTCTCTCAATGCCTCACATGTTGTCAAATGTGTATCCTAACATGTTCTAGAATTTGAATTTCATAAATAGTAATTAAAGTTAGAAGTAAACTACTTCCTTCATATTATCACAAGGACAATGGCATGAAGTTCACTAACATTAGGACTCTAGTAAATAATGTTTCCTCATGAATGTGCCTACATATGTTGTTAGTTGTATTCAAGATCTTCTCTAAATCGCCAGCACTATGTGCCTCTTTCTGGGTTATAAATCAGTAGGGCAGCTTTAACAATACCAACAGCTTGTTTGCCAGTTCTGCAATGGCACTTAAAAACCATACAATCTTCTTTGTTGTTTGTAACTATATAATCCATACAAGCCAACTCCCTTAGGTCAGGCCTAGAACCGCACCTCCTACAATAACATGCATTTGGCTCCCAGAAAATAAAAGCACACTAGGTTCTCCACATACCTATTTAAAGTTCACTCATCACTGAGTTACTCAATCTACTATTACTTTATTACACAAAAGTGTCTACTATAAGACTTTACATTAAGTGTGTGGGGATGACCAAACAATAGTTTTATAATATCAACTTGTGGTTTCCTTAATATACTCTTATTGTAACAAAATTAATGATGTAATACCAGACTTGTTTGTTTTAGAAACAGGTTCTGACACATGTCTGTGTGTTGCTTCATCATCTTTTAGTGCCCTTTCCCAGGAACACGATGTCTATTCCTCACTGAGCTCACTTTTTCATTGTTAAAATTCCATATAAAAGAAAAATGCAGTTCTTTAAAGGGGAAAACAAATTTTACATTAAAATTTAACTGTAGTCCTCCCATATCTTACATGTAACTATGGAACATTTTTTTCACTTTAACACTGGCTCTGCATTCAGATGAGATCTTTGATTACCTACAAAGCCTTTTTATAACATGACAGGTATCATCATATCTGCGTTAAATGAGGAAATATCTTTAATGGGTATATGAATATAATTAAAAAGAGTAAAAATGTACAAGGCAGGCAAAGCATATTTAACACAATGAAAGCCAGATAGCAGGGCAGGAACTTAAGCTCCACACAGACCAACAGTCACACATTCAGAGATAATTGGTGCAAAATTGACTGTCACAATGATGAACAGGTACAAGCATTATTTCGTACTGAATGTTGGTACTTATTGAATGGCATCCCTCTTATCTTTAAAGAGAAATTACATAAACAATTTTCATAGTTTTAATGACAGAAAACAGTACTAATTAATGTCTCTCCAAGGTGAGAAAACTTCAAAATACTCTTTGTCAACAAGCACTCTTCCATCAAAATATTTGGCCCACGAAAAATAATAGCAAAAAAATATAATCTTGGAATTCTTGTGAAAGAAAGAAGAGTAACAAGTATGCTGAAGGAGACAAATAAGAGCCATCCAATCAGTAGTACTAATTTCATGGCTACTTAAAATGGAAAATTTCATGTCTTATAAGAAATACTCCATTTCTATCATTTGAATTAAGCAGTTAAAATAAGCTTTTATCTAGCTTCTTCCCTTCCTCCACCTTTCTGCATTTCCTCCTCCCAATCTCTCTCCAGTGTTAGATGGAATCCAGAGCCTTAATAGGTTAGACAGGTGCACTTCATGCTAAGCTAGAGCCTCTGCCAGTGGTTTCTGATTGAAACTAAGTAGAATAATTCAAAGTGTACATTTCTTTGGTGGGTTGAAGAGAACACCATATAAACATAAATTAAGCTATGCTGCGCACACATAATGAGTAATTATCCAAAGGTCACAGAATGAGAACATCATATAATCTTCATTATAGTCAGTCCCACTTACTCAAACAACACCAACAAATGAGCCAGAGACACTAACGAATTCTATCATTAAAACACCAAATGATTAGTCATATATTATCTCCCCTTTGTACTCAGATCTAGTTATATAGATTTGCTAGTATGCTTTCCTTTAAGCATTTGAAAAACAACACTGAATATATATGCCCTGCATTTCCTAAAGCATTTTACTGAGAACAATAACTTGAGTGCAAAAATGAGAAAAGATTCATCAGAATTTCAAAGTAAAAACCCTATGCATCACCTAATTCTATTGAAAATGATGCTCATGGCAAATTTTCCTTATCATTTGAAACATATTTCTGCCCTTGGATACCAGAGCCTAATTAAAAAACATGCTGTTGCTCTGCTCTGGCAGAGCTGAAATGCATTATGTTTAAATAGTTCAGCATTCAGATTTAGCTTGCCAAAAGTACAATATAGAATCAATACAATTACAAAATTCAGTAGTTGCTACTAGAATTAGTGTACTAAAAAGTATGAATGACATAGCCAAATATTGTTAGAATATACTTTTACAATGAAGGACATTTTCTTCAGTGGTCAATGTTTTAAACTGAAAATACTTTGTTTTAAAGGTATGTGTACAGATACAGATATATAATATACTCATACACCTATATATAAATTACATATGTGTATGTATGAATATGTGTGTATACACGCATGCATACAATGATTTTATGGAATCTGAACATGTAAAGTTCATTTCAAAAACACAAGAGATACATTTTGTCATATCAAAAATACAATTTTTCCTACAAAAAATTCTAATCTGAAGGCTACTTTTCAAAGAGCCCTAGAAGGGTAACAAGAAAAAAAATTCTATTAAAGTTGTAAGTTGTTCTTGCTGACATCAAATTCTTTCAATGAAACATATGTTTAGGTTTTGAAATTCATACAGACTTGATTAAAGTTCCTGGTATGTGCTTTCCTTTATACTAAGGTGAACTTTATCACACCAATTATGAACCAGCTTACAGTTTGCACTCAAAACAACAAAGCAAAATATGAAAAACATTCCTAAAAATTACATGATTAAATGTAAGCTTAATTAAAGGTGGCAGTGCTGTTTGTGTTTTCTCCCTCAAAATCTGAAATTTTCATGTAACAATATGTATAGTAGATGGAATACCAGCAAACACTGCCAATTTTTAGCAACAGCATAAAACCTCTGCCCTCAAATTCACTGGATTCTGTCAAGAGATTTCTATATTAGTCTTTTTTCTATAATAATGGATCTCTTGTGTCTAATGAACAGGTCAGTACAGAGATATATATGAAAAATATGTAAAAGTGCATACATATCATTTCCTTAGTTGACAATATGAGTATACATAGTCAAAAATTTAAAGAGCTGAGGTTTGTGAACTGTTAAGTAAACAGATAAGCTTATTCTCTTGGTGCCTGGGAAGTGACTCTACTTACAGATTTGGTAGTAGCAGAAATATACTGGACAACCATCTCACGCTTGGTGGTAAAATCCTTGTTTCGTAAAGGGGCCTTCTTTTCTTCGTTAAGGTTCATATCCTCCTGTTAGAAAGGACATTTACTGTGAGGATGGATGAATTATTGCTTAAATGCTTCAAAAATGATTAATGCAGTTAATATTTAACAGCAAATATTTTTGGATAATTCACTATTATTTAATATTTGATATAACATAATTTTGTGTATATTTCACATATATTCATGATTATTTCTACCCAGGCAGCGAGAAGAAGAAAATAATATTTTTAAACTATGCTACTGAACACTTTGTTGGTTCATAAAATAAATATACATTACACAGTCCTATAAGAGCCATTCATTTATCTCAATAACACACACTCACACACACACCAAATTACCCTTGGTCCATGCTTCCCAAGGAACACTGTCACCCAGGAAAACAAATGTGATAGACAAATTATCAGGAGACATAACACCAAAGAAAAATTCTCAGAAAGTTGATGCATATGAAAAAGAAAAAGAAAGAGGAAATCTAGCTGACTGTGTGTCTATGTCTGTATTGGGTATTATGAAAAGAAAAACCGTCATAAATTACCTTGTATCAACTATATAAGTGTTTCATTATGAACCTTCACACATGTATAAAATACACTTTGATCATGTTATATCTCCTCTGCCACTTCTCATCCCTATGTCTGTTCCTACAAACTGTTGACTCTTATAAACTATTTCATTCCTGCTATTGTAGCTGGCAAAGAACTCATTCATTGCATCCCCATTTGTGTACAGTTTATTTTTTGTTAATGTTTTCTTTATAGATTTGGATATGAAATATAGACATGAAAATATAGTAAAGTCAAAGGACAGAGACTTTTAAAATTGGAATCACTTACTTATTTAACATATACTATACATAAAGTACTATGCTAGACAGTTAACATTGAAAAGCTGAGAAACTGCTTTTATAATAAAATTAAATGCTATTATTTATGAATCAATGTCTGGTCCTTAGTATATGTTATTTAAGTTTGTCGACTAAACAAACAAAACTAATTCATGATCTAATAGGTACAAGTTATTATAATGGAGTCATGTATAAGATCCCTTAAAAACATAGGACAGATGTAAGGTCAGCAAAGATTTAGTCTGGATTTGAGTTATGAATAATGAGAAAAATCTGACTAATGGCCAGGAGACTAGTTAAAAGATGCCAGAGGTCATCTGTCATTTTTGGATGCCCAGCACCATTTACACAAGCTTTCTATATTTTTTTTATTTTTTTAAGCTTTCTATATTTTAATGCATCCGCACATTTTCAATTTCACTTTAAAACAATGACTCCATCAAAACCGCATTTGTCTACTTCACTTATATATAATTTCAGTACAGACATGTGGCTTAGTCTTCACCAATGAAACACATTTATAAAAGGTATAGACTCAGAAATAAACTATGTGAAGAAATAGGCCATGAACAAGCCATCCATCTTGCTGGTATGGGTGGCAACAGAGATGACGTAGATAGGGAGCTGATGGCAGCAGCCACATATTTTTTTACCTAGACAGACCAATTGGTTCTGGAATGGCGACAGCTCCTTAATCAGACTATATTTCACTATGTAGCTCTGTAAGCAATTCCTATAATGCCAACTGGCTGTTGCTGCAGCCCTCCTGATTGAGAAGCAAACTACTATCCCTTAATACTTAATATACCTTTTAAAAATCTAGATTATGTATTCTTACACTCCAAAGTATGAGATACTGAAGCATTTCAAGTGAATACTCTTAATTGTCAAACTACAGAGGATGGTAGCTGGATCAAAGGAAATTAATTTAAGAACCCATGTAAATGTTTTTTGAAGTCTGCATTTTCTCAGGCTCAAATATATACACCAGCTTCAGTTTGTGTTCAGGTGACATCGGTTATAATCTATCTCTGTCACTCCCAAATATTCTGAGGCTTCCCTTTCATCTTTAAATAACATACATCTATTCATTTGACCTTGGATTTTATGGTGTTATTGGCTAAGCACCTCGTATTGGGCTACTGCCTCAAAGCATTATGATGAAATTTTTGTCTGATATGAAAGTAGCTACAATGAATCTACATCCCCCGAGTACAGTCAACTGTGCAACTGTGAGAACGTTCTGGATTTTGTAAACTTGCGGACATAACTGAAAGGGTGGTAGTGTCATCCCTCCTTCCAGGGACAGCTCCTCATTAGTACCTCCATTTGATTTTTAATGGCACATACTGCAGTGATCAAGTCCTCAGAAAAGCAAAGCATTGTCAGAAAACAGGCTAGACAATAAGAGGAATGTAAGATTATACACCTCAGAGAATGTTGTCAAGACTGAGTATGATCATACATATCAAGCCTGGTGTACACTAACCAGTACCCAAAGAATGATATCTCCCACTAATGCTATCAATTGCCCATGCTCATTTTGGGAACTTCTTTTCACTTAACCCATTATGCTTTAATACTAGGTTCACAGTGACTGTTACACATACTATGTTGTTTCATACGCCCCACCATTTTTTATATGATGTCTCTCCATCTGTCACTTCTCCCTCTGTGAGCTGCTGCCTCCCACTCCATCCATATCTGGTCAGTTTTTATACTTTAAACTATACTCTTCCACTAAACTTTCCATAAGATTTTCTGCAATGGCCCATTTTAAAATGGAAACCTTCCTCTTGTTCTTCCATACCAATTTTATTTATAATTAACACTTTGTCATAGAACTATCACCATAAAGCTCTAGGGTTACTTAAGGTCAGAACTTACTTCTCTCTGTAATCCCAGTCAAGATCCTGGTCCTTGGAATGCAGTAAGCCCTTAACGAATATTTTTTGAGCCCATGCGATATTTGGGAACTTTTCTTTAAACACTATAAGGTGCCTCAGAATCATCAGCTGCCTACATTGGTTAGAAATGGGTAGCATTCATATGAACAGAAGAGTCTATAATGACTCATTTCATTCTTATAGAAATGAAAAACATACTACTAATTATACATTTGATACTTTCAAATCATTAACTCCAGCTTCATAATACAATAATAAAACTAAATAGAGTCATAACTCAATATTAACTCTAAACAACATAATTGAATATAAAACTACTTCTAAACACAGAGATCTTTCAATAGTCAAAACACAAAGCCAGTTTAAGCATATTTCATGTTTGTTTAGTGTATCTACAATATATGAGGAATGTAGTGCTAAAATGATATTGAAGTCTAAATAAGTGACCACTTAGAATAGCGTTCAATTAAGCCATATTTGTAAACATCATTTCTTTCCTGTTTTCACATCTCTAGACACATTCCTTTACTCCTACAAATATTGATTTTTTTTAATTGTTTTGTTTTTATTTCTTTTGGTGCTGGGACTTGAACCCAGAGTCTCATGCCTATGCAAAACATGCTATAACATTGGCCCACACCTATAACCGCAAACACTGTGTCACTAAAGTGATAAAGAAGGAACTCTATAAAAATTGAGCCAGATGAGAAGGTTAAAAGCTGTACCAGCTGGTTATTACTTCATTTACACTTTCATGCATTCTTTTGCATCCCTCTTTGGTTTTCTCTCCTTCCTCTACCTCAAACTCTTAGGCTAGAGAGATATGGGCCTTTATGGAATATTAATTAATGGCACCTTAGTAGCTAAAACACACTAGTATCGACAATGAATATAATTATTTTTGATGCTTTGTGTTTTAAAATTTGTGGAACTTAATAATGTTATTTAAACAAATAATTTTCAAGGTTGCTCATGTGGTAAGTTTGAGCTTGGTTATATTCAGTTTTATTGATACAGGATTTTGGTGTGTGGCTCAGGCTAGCCTAGAACTCATAATACTTCTGCTTCAACCTCTCAGATAGGTATTCCTATACCAAAAACTTTATTTTTAATTCCAAAATTCTAACTTCTTTAAACAAAGAATATAATGTTTACTTCCTACAACCAAATAAAAATACCAAAGATTTTTTTAAATGTAATTTAACTAGTGGCCAGTTAACCTGGCACTCATCAACTGCCTCAAGTTTTTAAAAGATCTGGGTAACTATATTAAACTATATAGACTATAGCCACATAATGTATACGAGCTCAGGTAGAAAAATAAAATCAAATGGATAAAGTAGAAAGATATTACTTCTGAATATAGAATGAGGGTAAAGGCAGAGGCAAATGCATAACATTAAGTGAATATTACTAAGGTTGATATACAACTTCCACATCTATTTCTTTTTTCAAGGTCCTGCATAATGTACATTAAGGAAACATAACTATCCCTGGTCAATCATACCACAAAGGACATGTGCTCCACTATATTCATAGCAGCATTGTTTGTCATAGACAAAACCTGGAAACCACCTAAATGCCCCTCCACCAAAGAATGGATATGGAAAATGTGGTACACACACAATGGAGTACTACACAGCAGAAAAAAAATGACATCTTGAAATTTACAGGCCTCAGCACCCAGATGGCGACTCAACAGCTACCTGTAACTCCAGATCTGATGGCCCCTTCTGACCTCCATGGGCACCCTGTAGGCACACACACTCGTACGCATTCACA
The DNA here is from genome assembly GCF_014885135.2 of Alexandromys fortis. Classification (NCBI taxonomy): domain Eukaryota; kingdom Metazoa; phylum Chordata; class Mammalia; order Rodentia; family Cricetidae; genus Alexandromys; species Alexandromys fortis. The sequence goes on along the minus strand of NW_026068143.1, from coordinate 2,881,873 downwards.
CACAGAAACACACACATAAAAATGAAATAAAATAATACTTAACCCTCCACTATATTCATAGCAGCATTGTTTGTCATAGAAATTTGCAGGCAAATGGATGGAGCTAGAAAACATCATAATGAGTGAGGTAACCCAGACCCAGAAAAACAATTATTATATGTACTCACTCATAAGTGGTTTTTAAACATAAAGCAAAGAAAACCAGCCTACAAATCACAATTCCAGAGCACCTACACAACAATGAGGACTCTCAGAGAGATATACATAGATCTAATCTACATGGTAAGTAGTAAAAGACATGATCTCCCGAGTAAATTGGGAGGATGGAGACCATGGGAGAGGGTTGAAATGGAGGAGAGGAAGGGAAGGAAGTAGAGGAAAATGTAGAGCTCAATAAAAGAAAGAAAGAGAGAGAGAAACATAACTAGTATTTTCACTATTTAGTAATTTTAATTGTGAGTACAATCTTCAACCAATTTTTCTAGACTAGAAAGAACACATAAAGGATCCACTAGGGTTGAAAAATAGCAATCATTGAAAGGATTAAAGAAAATAAGATTTACTAAATACTTAACTGAGAATATACACTAGATTCCTCCTTGGATCCGTAAGTTTGAATGGTACATGAAGTGGCTTAAAAGAGCAGTGAGATATTCACAATCCATATTTATTCACCTTCAGTGTACTACAACACACCAGTCAATGTTTGGTATATTTACTGATTATTTTATCTAGTTTTAAGCAAATAAACGCTCAGAAAATGGAAACACAACTCTGATTCCTATAAAGACAACAGTTTGAAGATAATAGGATAATACCAATAGCACAAGCAGAAGGGAACAAGATAGGTGACTGTTATAACTCTTATTTGTAACTGAGTCTTTTATCCATTTATCACATAGCAAAACTAACAAAAAAAATCTAAGTCCAATAAGCTGTCTCTACAAGACAGAAATTATTAAAGTAATCATTTGAAATATAGTTACATTATCAATCTTGATGATTGACCCTCACTTTATGTACATATTATATATTAAAATACTAGGCAAATGGTAGTAAAATTCTACCTCAAAGTAACAGGCCATTTTAAATCCTAGCAACCAGAGCATGAAGACAGCATCTTCAATTTTCTCAACAATAATTAGAATCACATGATCTCTACCCTGGCTTAGTGATAGTGTATAAACTTAATGGCACATGTTTATGTGCCTCTTTAGAATTTTCTTTAATAGCAAGAAACAAAAGGTCCCACAGCAGCTTGGAAACACTTGGTAGCATCAGCCGAAATAATAAATGCAAAACAAAAAATAAAATGCCTTCCTTATCATCAAACACTGGCAGAAGACATACAGAAATCATTGCAAAAACAAGCAAAAAATGTGTGAAAGCAGGTATTAAGAAAGTAACTCAAGTGTGGGACGTTCACTATATAACTGGGTGAATACAGCTGTTTTGTAAACGAACTTAGAGTTGTTACAACACATACATACACACACACACACACACTATTTTTCTTTCAGTCACTAAGAGAACAGTTTAATAGGGAAAACATATTGCTAAAATAAAGGCTGAAGTTAATAAGATGCTTTCAGGGAAAAAACACAATTATGAAGAATTCCTGAATACACCTACATGTAGAAAACTCAGTCATTTTAGGAAGTATTTTAATCAAAAGTACACAAGGTGCTATAAAAATAAAGAAGTCAGCTTTTATTTTTTTAAAAAAAAAAGACAAAATAATTAAAAATCAAACCAGCTAGGATGATAGCTCACACCTATAAACCTTGCACTCTAGAAGCTGCAGAAGGAGGATCACAAGTTCAAAGCGAGCCTTAGGTACGTGATGAGTTCCCAACTAGTCTCAGATATAAAGTGAGACTATCTCAAAAATATGTGAAAAGCAAATACAGTAAAATATTTACATAATTTTGAAATGAGGTAGGAAGCAAACATGAAAACATTTTCTGCCTAACCATACTGAACAATGCAAGCTAGTATCAGAATGGATGTTTCCCCTCACTTGTGGTTCTGAGAATTTATATAAATATATAAAATCGTGTATGTGTATTACATGAAAATAAATGTGAAAGCGTCTTGAGGAACAAAAGAACTGATATAACTTGGGAGGGTTAATAAAAAGGAAGCTAGGAGAATATGGAGGAGGCAAAAATGAAAAGCATACTAGCTATGCTTGCAAGAATACTTGAAAATACATTTTATAAAGAAAGAATGTATTTTCTCTCTAAAACCACACCTCTGTTTATTGCAACATAAAGTATTTTAAAGGATAGTGTAGACATTCTCTTTTAATTTAACAAAAAAAAGTGTTAAAAAACTTTTAGTTAGAAAGTAACTTCTTTTCAAAGAACCCCATGTGGAATGACACATATCAGCTGAGTCAACTTCCTATCAGTGTTCTGCTGAAATCACTGGTAATTCTTTCTTCTCGGGGCTACACACTGTCTGGAGTAGACAGCCATGAGGATGAGGACCTACACATGAATTATATAGAAGAGAAAGCACAAAGAGTCTATGTCTCTAATAGCATTAAATAAACACTCCCTCATTAAGACACATTTGAACCCATTAACGTAAAAACATTAAAATGTAACAGGCCATACTTATTGCACAACAGGTTATCATCAAAGGGGAAGAGAATATGCTTGTCCTGGTGAAGACTGATTAATGGACTGGTAAAAGTCAATGCTCTGATATAGTTTCTGCTAACTACCTACTTGTTCCATTTGGACTTGCTTTCTGTTTTATGTATTTTAAGCATGTGAGGGTTTTGCTGCATGTATGTGTGTGTACAACTTGTGTGCTTGCTATCTTCAGACATCAGAAGAGGATGCCAGGTCCCATGAGAAAGGAGTCACATATTGCTGTAAACTATCAAGTAGGTGCTAGGAATTGAAACCAAGTCCTCAGGAAAGGCACCGTGTGCTAATAACCGCTGAGCCATCTCTTCAGCCCTGAACTTAGGCTTCTTTGCCAGCTTTTGGTTTTGATTGTGACATATCAAGCCAAATATTAATATAAAATGAACTTAGAAGTATTCTAATTATTGCTTGCTTTAAAGCAAGACATAAAAAAACATGGAATCTTTGTCAGCACCCAATAAAAACAATCATGAAAGCAAAGGCTTTTGTCTGAAGAAATAAATTTACTAGAAAATCTCATTCATTTAAGGTTTTCTCAATTTTGACTATGCCTTCAGCTTATAAAGTGCATACATAACATTATCATATATATATTCATAGTTTAAAATCAGATGTATATATATATATATACTCACAAATAAATTCACACACATTTATTTTTATATATACTATTTCTCAAGTGACGAGGGCAAATGAAAAGACCAGTGCACCAGTCCTAAGGTTACAAAGTTTTTCTGCAATATACCAGTACAAGGTAGTGTTTTAATGTTTGCTCACTAAATTGTCTCTATCTTTCTTTTTATTCTTTTCTGGGTTTGCTTTTTATTTTGTTTCCATTTCGGTTAATTGGTTTTAAGTTTTTGAGACAGGGCCTGTGTATCCCAGCTCAGCCTTGAATTTTCTATATAGATCAGGCTAGCCTAAATCAGAAATATATTTGCTACAGTACAAAAAAGACACAAGGGGGGCTGGAGAGATGGCTCAGCGGTTAAGAGCATTGCCTGCTCTTCCAAAGGTCCTGAGTTCAATTCCCAGCAACCACATGATGGCTCACAACCATCTGTAATGAGGTCTGGTGCCCTCTTCTGGGCTTCAGGCATATACACAGACATAATAAATAAATAAATAAATAAATAAATAAATAAATAAATA
>NW_026068143.1:2826321-2877261 GCF_014885135.2 Alexandromys fortis | reverse complement strand
CTCTCTCTCTCTCTCTCTCTCTCTCTCTCTCTCTTCCCCCTCCTCCTCCTCCTCTTCCCTCTCCTCTTCCTTCTGCTCTCCCCCCCTCAAAATAGTGCCTAGGATATTGAAACCCTTGAACTCTGATGAATTCTTCAAACTATGAGAATGTGCTGATGTCAGAAAAACAACGACTGATAATTCAGAAGAGGAAACTGGGTTTTCACATTTTCTTTACATCTTCATGTGCTTTTTTTTTCTGAGCCCCCTGGGGAGATTCAAAAAAACTATATCCCACTACGGCAGCCAATCCACTGCTATCCTAAAATGAAGGAAGCCATGCTCACCTGTCTCTTTTACTGAGCTCTGTTTCCTGAGGGTAAGGGGAGGTGCTCCATTTATTCCTAAACCTGAAGCCCATAGCATACTATTTAGCACACAGTACAGATCAACTAATAATTGCTAAAACATACTCATAATAAATAGGAAAAACTCCCCCTTTAAAAAGGGTAGTATTTTAGAGGCATTTCCATATGCAGACCTAAAAAAGAAACAGTGGGTTCTATGTCCTACTAGTACATCAATTTGCAAACCTAGTTCTTTAATTTCTCCTCCTTCAATACCCGTCTTCCTTCCATTTTCCTTATGAACCTTTTGTGATACTAATAATGACAAAACAGTAAGCTGATCCAAATCCAGATTAGTTTTGACATCTGTTTACTGAGTACATGTTCCTACTCCTTTACATGTTTTCCATACAGTTCTTCACAATAAAATAAAATGTATAGCATGTTCTAAACTATGGAATAAGGATATAGGAAATTTAAATGTAACTGGTGGAAATTGGGCTGTCTGAAAAATTTCTTTGAATCTAATCATTCCTGACAACTACTCCATGACTTTTTTTTATATACATATAAAGTCCTAGTTTACCAATAATGTATTTTATAGTAACTTAACTGTTAATTAAAATTGCTTATGCTGAGAGCACTCAAAGGTCCTCAGTCAAGCTAACCAACTTTTAAAGACCTGGTACTGAGTGAGGGGGAAAAAAATCCCTTAATAGCAGTCAAGGGAACACAATATGCTTGGGTTAAATTAGAGCACCTGGTGTCCAGAGGCAACTCTTCTGTGTAAATTAATAAAGGGAAAAGGGAAAAGAACAAGATTAAAAGCTCCAGTGTGACCTGTGTGAATTCTAACAGGTGGATACAAAACTGATAATTAAGGACTTATTACATATAACTATGCCATCATTAAATTAGGCCAAAGATGCAAAATACATCAATGAAATATAGAAAAATAGTGTTTTACAAAGAGTGTGTGCTCTATGAAAGAGTTACCTAAAAATTTCATATGTAAGACTTTTAAATCTGTCAGTAATAGCCACTGGTACTATTATTTAGTCTATGCTTACTAAATCAAATATTCAAATATCTTTTATGTTGAAAGGTACTTAGTGATGCACAGAGTAGTGTGAGAGTCAAGAAAACATTTAAAGTAAAAGTGAGCCACCTACCTTCTTCTTTTAACACAGGGTAGATAGAGTCTTAGTATGTAGCCCTGTTGGCTGACCTATAATTTTCTAGAAAGCCCAGTCTCACCTCATATTGGCCTTCCGACTGCTACAATTAAAGTCATATACTACCAGACCAATTAACTGTTTTTGATAACTGGCCCCTCTCATTTAAGAATTTTCATTCACTTCAAAATAAATCAAGTAGGTTTTCTGGGGAGATATTATTGAATAATTAATAATAAAATAGCTAATACTTTTTTAAATGTCCTATTCTGCTGTAATTTTAAACTTAGTCTTCTACCAACTGTGACAATGAGAAATGCTATTGGTCCATTTGATCCTCAAGCAATAAGAGTATCAATTATCAGAATGAGATAGCATAAATTTGAATATTGATTTTTATTGTTTTTCCACCATAAGTTTTATGAAAACATGCCATTTCCAAAAAAAGTTAAATGATACAGTGCAATAAAAATTATAAATTAATCCATTTGTTGTCAAGCAACTAACAGAAAGGAAGTGTGTGAAAGGTGCTAATACACTTGGGGTATGGAACCCTAAAATCCAAACACCACATCTATATACAGTTGCATAGTAGTTCTGTAGACTCCAAACCCTGAGTAACAGAAACAGTCAAATATCGGTAATATGAAAAGACTCTAACCAGATCATCTTAGTAGAAATAAGAATATTTTTGTTTACATTATTTGTAAGGAGGACACCCACAAGGAGTGAAGAAAACAAAGAAATTTCATATCTGAAAACATACTTCTGTATTTCAGAAAAAGTAACTCCAGTGTCTTCTCCTAATCAACTACAATGACAACACCTTAAAAGCTTTCTATTATAAGACTGCTGGCCTTTGATGAGGTTCTGTAAAGGGCAACTACTGATAAGGTGGTGTAAACTGTAGGAACTGCTCCACCTCAGACTCTTTATCTCACACCCTATGTATCTCCTCAATAAATATGCACAGAAAACATATTGGTTTTATATATAGCTTTATTGAAATAGTAAATATATGTGTCACCAAAATTCCATTGCTTTAGATTTATTATGTACCTAAGTGTATGTATCAGTTTGTCCACTTAATAGCTTTAGCAAGTTACTGAACCAACTTTCTCAGTCTCTCTCTCTCTGAAGCTCCATTTCCTTATTTGAAAATGAGATCAATTAGTAAAGTAAACACCTGGCAGAACAGTCAGAAGAATCAACTGAAATAATGCAAGTAAAGTAATTTCATGCCTGGCCCATGACCATATAGTAACAAAAAATAATGCTGATTCTGAAAACAACATGTTCATTCTAAGACAATATTGGTCAAGCTAAAAACAGAATACAAAGACGGTACAAGAAAATGTCTCTAAAAGAATAGATATAATTTTTTAAAACTCTCTCATTTATCTTGTTTGTTAACTTTTAATTAAAGCATGTTTTTCACAAAGGTTATTCCTGATACATTTATACTATTATTTTAAAGTAGTGTGTTTAGTTTATAAATGATATTCACACACATATCAGTGTTTCTGTTTTCCTGTTATCAGTGATTAAGACAGCGAAACAGGGTAGTAAACTGATAAGAAATGTTGGCAACTGAACAATGATCAGGGTTTACCTAGTAAAGGAAAAAAATGTTACAAATGTTTATAAGACATATTCACTATAAAGATATGTACTCACTGAATAAATTCACTTACATTTATTTGCTATTTATAAGTTTTTTAATCAAAATAGAACTGTATTTATTGTGTGAAACACACATTATTCAGTGACTCAATATAGCTCATTAACATATACTATTTCAAATAATTGTGTGCTGAGAGTACTTTTTACATTTGCATTTATTTTCAATACAATGTAGTATTAATTATAGTCATTATCTTATATAATAGATTTCTGTAACTTTTTTAGATGGATTAAGATAGGATGTCTCTATGTAATACAGGTTAGCTTCTTAACCATGATCCTCCTCCTTCAACCTCTATAGCACTGATATGGAAACAAGAAGACTCACTGTGTTGATGATGGGAATTTAAATTAGCACTGTCATTATAGAAAAGAATATACTTATCATTAAAATGGTAAATAGCATAACACCACTGGATATAAAGACATTTTGTTGTTAATATACACGTATCTAATATTTTTTTCTTTTTTTATTGTTTATTTATTTATTATGTATACAATATTCTGTGTGTATGCCTGCAGGCCAGCAGAGGGCACCAGACCCCATTACAGATGGTTGTGAGCCATCATGGTTGCTGGGAATTGAACTCAGGACCTTTGGAAGAGCAGGCAATGCTCTTAACCTCTGAGCCATCTCTCCAGCCCCAGTATATAATATTTTTATGTAGATGACATTATCAATGTTACAAAAGTACTAGCTAAACTGATCAGCAACTTAAAGCTAGAAACATTAAGTTTGAGTGAAAGAGAGAAGACTGAAAAAGCCAAAGTGTTACTAGCATAACAATAACAAAGAATGTTCCTGGGTTTGTTATTGTCATCGTTTTGGGCTATTAAGATAGGACTATGGAATAGAAAACAAGAACAATTGAGTGACTGAGAAATATTAATAATTTAAGATGAAATAGGGCTTGTATAACAAAGGCAGGCAAGCTACAAATGTTATTGCATTCTTCATACGAAATGTATGTTGATGTGTAAGATGAGTGCTAAATTAACAAATCATGTTTGGGAATCTCTAAAAGAGTTCTGGTCAAGCTAACCAATGTGAGATGGCCCAATGCTTCATTTATCCCTTTTCCAGTCATAAAGAGTGGAATAATCCAAATATTATATTCATTATTTTAGAAATAATTTAGACCACACAAAAAAAAGAAACACCCTACAAAATGTAAATTGTATGACTGTTGCTAATATGAGAAAATAGAATGAATTAATTCCTTGGTTCCAATTAGCATTTTGTTGTTTATTTTATACTCTGCCTTCTCAACTGTATTTCCTATACTCAACAGACCTTGTAGACTTGGGCGCACTTTGCTTTGGGCCAACAAGCACAGGAATAAGTTAATTGAAAAATTCATTTGGATTGCCACAAACTACAAAATACTAGAAAACAAAAAGAAATAAATCTGTCCCTGATTTTAGACCCTTTGGCTAGAAAAGATAGGCATTCTAGAAAATAAATAAACAAGCAAATCCAGATATTCTTAGAAAAACTTCTGTTTTGTCAATAAGAGTTGGTTCTGTCCTTTATATGACATAAACAGTCCACCACTAGCATCCCTATTAAAAATGCAGTGCTATTCTAGACACACATAGTCTAAAATGACAATGAAATTAGAGGTCAAGCTCACCATCATTTTCTCAAAGAGGTCCAGAACTTCCTTTTCAGACAAATTCTGAAATCGTTCATCATATAATGGCTGAGCCGCTGGAAACTCACTCATCACAGCTTGAGAATCAATAGGATGTTGAATAAGAGGTTTTTCTTTTTTGACGGTAGATTTTCTGAAACTTGTAATTCGGTCACGCTGCAAACAGAAATAAATAAATAAATAAATGAATGAATGAATGAATGAATGAATGAATAAATAAATATAAATAAAAGCCCTAAGAAAAAGATCAGGAGCCAGGAACATGAAGAATGGAAGCATCAAAATGGCACTTAGTATAATATATATTATTATTGTCTCTTGACAAAACACTACTGTAAGCAGCAAGCTCCAGTTAGAGATTGAACTATTTTGCAGCCTTGAAGTTGTTATTAAGCTTCAGAAGTCTGGGGGTGAAAAAAACATGCCTCAAAAGTAAAACGTAGCCACTTGTCATTTCTGTTTTGCACAGGAAGTAAGTGAATAGACACTTTGAATCAAAATCTTGTGGTGGTTGTTTCTGGGAGAATGGGTCTTTAGTGCCAACTTCATGCTATGGAAAGAGAAAAAGAAAACAGCTACTCACGGCAACTAAAAGAAAAGTTTGGGGTAATGGTTTTCTTCTGCACAAGGCAAAACCTGTAATAAGTGTACATGAATACCTGTCAGTGTAGCAGTTAACTCAACTGAATAGCATGGAGTCTGAAGACAGACACATAGAGTTCAATTCCAAAATGGGAAAAAAAAAAAAAGTATCTCTGAATCAGTTGTTGGGAAATCACTTTCTCTCTGTTTCCTCTGTACATTACAGGGTCACTGAGAGAACCAAATACAATTGTTGTGTGTTGATGCTATTAGTTACTGTTATTGCTGTACTCCTCAACTTTTACCCTCCCTAATATTTGGCACCATTAGAAAGTGAATGAAAGCTAAAACACTTAGTCCATTTGTTGAAAATGTAAACAGAAATATCTTCCTCATCCAAATATTATTCTGCTAAACTCACGACTTTATGGGTATTTCTTTTAAACCACTGATACCATGTACAATCTCTAACAATTAGCTTGCTCTTTCATATCAGATGAGTCAAGGACTTTGGCTACACGTCAACAGACCATTTGATTTAAAAACCACCAAATATTTGACATTAAACATTAGTAGTACTCATAAAACTGAAGGCAAATCAGTTTTATTCTGGTGTCTGTTAGGAAGCACATGCAATACCATCAGGTCACATTAAGCAAGCAGACATGTTAGCAATGAGGACAGTGGATGTGCACTGCCATGTTACCACAGTCTTTTCAAATAACCTTAAGAATACAAATACATAGTAGATATTACTACAGTTTAGGTAAAATTTTGTAGACCTCTAAGAGAACATATTCTTTTTTTTATTGATTGAAATAATGTTTTTAACCATAATGTACACTTTGAAGAAACCAGTTTTAAGCAGCTTAGTTAGGATTACAAAAATTATTTGAGTATATGGTTGCTTACAGAGAGATTATAGAAACCACGACACTTTAGAGCTGAAAAGAAAATTGAAATAGCATCTAAACCAACTCCCTCAATTCACAGAACAGGCTGACTCACTTAAACACATGAGTCCCTGGTTCTGACATCAGTTTTCACATTACAATTATTTCTGTAAAATTATTTAAGCTGCATTATTAAACTTTCTTTTAATTCTTTGAGGGCAGTGAAGTTGGTTTAGAAAGGTAGTATCTTTACACAACTCAAGAAAAACAATTTTAGTAATCCCAAATAAACTGAGTCAACTGTTACTGAAAGATATGGTGGACATGAAAGCATTGAAATATGCAATTATCCATTAAGTTAACATATCTCTTCTCCATTCACTTCATATCACTTAAAAATAGCCATACAATCCAAGCTTTTTATACTGAGTGTCAGCATTACTAACATGTAGATTTGATATTTCTACACCCTTCATTTTAATGCAAAAAAATGCCTTTTTATTTCAGCTATATTTTGGTAAAAAAGATGAAATCAAGCTGCATACTTTCATCTTCTAAGAGCAGTAACATTATTTTACATTTTTGTAGATAAGTAACTTGCAAAAAAACTGTGTAAAATACTAGTCAATAAAGTTTATGTATAAAGAATGCATTTCATTACTAACTTATAACTTTTAATAAGAATTACTACTGTAGTCTGAGCTTGAAAATAAATAAGCTTTTGAAATTCAATAACACATATCTGATTAAGATAATGAACTTAATTTCTTTTTCATTTGGAAATATTTTCCTCTACTACCATTATTTAATGTATTCACAATTTATTTAAATATCAAAAGAGAAAATGTCCATGTTTTCTTGGGTCCACATTTATTGCATCAAACTTTAAAATGTTGTTTTGTTATATATTACAATGATAAAAATATAATTTAGTTGGGATATGACCCAACTGTTTATGTAAGTTTGGGGCAGTGTTTCTTTTTATTGAGGAAGGGTGAGGCACTACATAGCCCTGGCTAACCTGTAACTCCCTATGTACACCAGGCTGACGTCCAATTTGCAATAATCCTCCTTCAGCATCTGGAGTGCTAGAATCACAGGTATGCACCACAGTGCCTGGCTACTATTGTTTATGTTAATATGTGAAAAAGGAAAAATTACTCTATTGGTATTTATTCTATTTTGTTCTATTTTCTAAACATCTGGTCACTTTATGCATTGCATATATAAATGTTTTAATGTCCACTCTTGTAAGTGAAAATGTAACATGCATAAGCAATGCAATAACATGCTGCTCACACCACCTTACCACATCATCTGCCAAAGTTTTTATTTGAATGTTCTATTAAAACCAAAAGAAAACAAACAAAATACCAGTCAGAAAAAAGAAATTCATAGATCGAACAACAGTTATCTGAAGGAATTGGATGATTGTCATCTTTTACCAGATTATAGTTCCAAAAAAAATTTACAAAGTTCAACATTCAAATAATACAAGCATTACAAAATGAAATATATATATGTATATATATATTACAAAATAAGGCTTGGTTATAAACAATTCAGTGAGCCTCAGGATCCAAAAGGTATTTCAAAATCTTACAAAAGCATACAAACAGTATGAATTCTAGATCTCACTATATAAGTTCAGCCATACATCACTTCATGACAATGATATGCTTCAAGAAGTGCACAGTAAGTGACTACATCATTAGGTAAACATCACAGAGCATACTCAAGAAAACCAGGATGTCATTAGATGATACACTATTACAGGATCCCCATCATATGTGCATACCCATCTCTGATTCAGACTCTCATGTAACACATGACAGTACACTGAAATGTCATTTATGACATATTTAAGATAGAACCATTCCACAATGGTTAGAATTTAAATTTAGCTCTTCTGACTTGTTTCATAATCTTGTTCCTTACAGAAGCTGAATAAAGTATATTTAACATGATCATGGATGTTGGCATGTGTTTTTACTAAGTAAATACAGTGTTTTCATCCAGAGAATTCCATTGTGAGTTTTCAGTAAGTCAAAACTGCTTGGTCTCAAAATGTCAGGAAATTTCCTACAATGACTACTATCCTCCCTGTGCTATTAAAAGATAACCCTTCCCTAGAACAGTTGTAGCAAATGTACTAGTGCATACAAAGATCTTTTCTATACTTTGAATTCTTTGATTTCCTCAGGAATTTAAACTTCTAATCCCTGTATTAAATCATCACAAACCACAACCAATCTTTATTACCTTAGAAAAAGAATAGAGGGGCTTGCAAGATGGCTTAGTAGGTAAAGTGCTCACTGAACAAATGTGAAAACCTAAGGTTGAAACCAACATTAAGCCAGGTGCAGTCCTGTGCATCTATAATCCCAGGACTTTGACAATAAAATGAGAGGCAGTGGCAGGACAGCTAGTGGGCCAACTAACTATGTAGCAAGGAACAACAAAGAGGCCCTGTCTCAAACAAGGTAAAGAGGTGAGGACCCAGAAACGCCCAATGTTGTCCTGTGACCGCCATTCAGCCATGTACATGCTCTGGAACACATGTATACACACACTCCATACACACACAGACACAGGCATGTGCCCATATACATACACATATGTATGTGCCCACACACATATATACACACATACATGTATATGCTCCCCTACATACGCAAATGAATCATACACAAACACAAAAGATAAAATGGGGATTATTTATGTCAAAACTAAAGAAATATTTAAACGATTAATTCACCTTAGAACTTTCTCCACCAACTGTTTTCTCTTGAGTTTCTGTGGTGGGTTACAGAAAACTTTCATGCACGGTAATGGACTTGATTTCTGCTAAAGCACAATTACAGACCTAAAGTGACCCTGCTAACATCTGACATGAGCCTGTCCACCTGGGTTTTTGAGATAGATTACATAACTCTTTAAGCAACTTCTGCTTTCCCTTTCTTCTCCTTCGGGGTTATAAAGCTATGATTGGAAACATCTATATCTCTAAAGCAAGAATATAAGTTAGGAGAAAAATGATTTATTTTAGTCAAATTCCGTAAGTTAAGGTACATGTATGTCACAAATGCTTCAAATCTGTATCTCAACTGAACACATGTTGACAATTTAATCAGTGAAGACAAACAGAAGAAAAATAGAAATGCTAGTTATCTTTTCACTTGGCTTTACAGGAAGAGTCTGGAATCTTCTAACAATTCTCTATTTTCGAAGTAGCATTCTTTTTGTTCACAAGCCACATAATGTGAACAGTTAGAGTTCAGTGGAATTTAAGATAATCTTAGCAAAAGTTCTCATTTTACAAGTAAGAGTGTATCATTTATGCTAATGGTACCACTGCATTCCATTTGTCTATGCTTAAGACTTCTACAATACGTCAGTATTCATTTCCAATAAATAGCCTAAAGACTAACTGTTCGGTAACCCACACATACACACACACACACACACACACACACACACACACATGATGGAGGAAGGACATTGGTTAATTATAATAAAGAAACTGCCTTGGCCCATTTTATTGGTTAGAACATAGGTGGGTGGAGTAAACAGAAGAGGATGCTGGGAAAAAGAAGCTGAGTCAAGGAGTCACCATGATTCTCCCACTCCAGACAGACGCAGGTTAAGATCCTGCCTGGTAAGCCACCTCGTGGGCTACACAGAATATTAGAAATGGGTTAGAACAATATGTAAGAGCTAGCCAATAAGAAACTGGAACTAGCCGGGCCAGGCAGTGTTTAAAAAAATACAGTTTCCGCGTAATTATTTCGGGGCATAACCTAGCCATGCGGGCAGCCGGGTGCCGGGGACGCAGCCCCGCTGCTCCTAATTCAACACACACACACACACACACACACACACACACACACACACCACCACCACCACCACCACCACACCAAAGCTCTACCTCAAGCCACCACCAGCTCTTACCCAGATTTTCTTAGCAACCTCCTATTTTGTCTCCCTTATTCTAGCTTTGTTCTCTTACAGTGAGTTTTAAAAGGGACAAAGTAACACTGTGAAAACCAAATCCATGTCACTCCCCTACTCAAACCTGCAATGACTCTATTTTCCCTTCCAGTGCAACTCAGATTCATTACAATGACTACAAGACCCTGACCTCATTTCTTACTGCTTCCCCTCCATTCAACTAGCTCCATTCACACCAACCACCTCACTGCTCCCAAGAAAAGCAATCACCCACAGGAACCCACTCTTCCCTCTGCCTGAAACATTCATTTCTGTTATCTGTACCACTTGTTCCTTAATCCCCTAGCAATGTTTTTTCTCAGTAAGGCTTACTCTGAAAATACTGTTCTAGTAATAATGTGGGCCTAATCCCCATACTCCTGATTTTATTTCCTTCTTCAAGTAAAATTTAATATGCTCATCTATAATCTATTGTTCTTGTATGGTGGCTTTTCTTTATTTTCTCTAGTGCTGGGGATGTAATCTGTGGCCTTGTACATGTTAAGCAATCACTCTTCCACTGAGCTATAGCCCCAACCATTTACATCTGTTCTATTTCCTATAATATGGGCTATATAAGGATAGGAATTTTTCTGTCTGGTTTTGGGCTGTGTGTCTGATGCCAAAAACAATGCTTGGTACACTACAACACAATAATGATTATGAATGGCTCTCATATTCCCTTTCATAAATATTTAATGCCTCATGGTACTGTAAGGACTAATAACCCAAAGGCATTCAAGCTCTGTATGACTTGGCCCCAGGCCACCTTGTACTTCTTCCCTCTTGACCCTTGTACTACATAAAACAAAAACTGAAACCTACTGCATGTCATACGATGTCCTGTTTATACCTTTGCAGATCCCTTGACCTGGAATGTCCATTTTAGGTATATTTCTATTTCTAGTACCTCTTAAATTTAAAATTTGACTATTGACAAACAAAATGTGGAACTCTGGTTGAAAATAAAACTTGATCATGTCTGAGCTCTATTTTATTCTTTAAGAATTTTTCCCTAATACTTATTTTCAAGAATGATACAGCACCCCAAGGCACAAAGCAAACTATATGCATGTAAAAAATTATCCCAATTACTTATGATAGAGAGCCATAAAACACTCTGCTATCTTGATTTATAATTTTTTTCCACTATGGAACATATATTCTATATAAATGTGAACATTTACTATAATTTGGCTATTTCCTAATACATTGCTCTCACTAAAATGTTTTCAGGACCTAGAGAAATGGCTCAGCAGTTTAGAGTACATACTACTCTTGTAGAAGATCCAAGTTCAGTACCCAGCTCCTACATCAGGTGACTCATAACCACTATAACTCCAGCTTCAGAAGACCCAACACCTTTTCTGACCCTGCAGGCACCTGTACATTACATTAGACATTCACACAAACACATACATAATATGCACATAAAAATTTTAAAAAATATTTATAATTTTATGCCACAAATACCATATTTCATATTTCTTTAAAATTGTTTGAGAGAAAAAAAATGGCCATGGTATGCTGAAAAGGAAAATCTTTAGCAGTTTAGAGACTGAGTTTCAGAAACTGATTTGTGGACACTGTATACTAGAAATGTACTAAAAATAATAATATAAGTCACAATTAAATGACCATCAATAGAAAATAAATACTTTCTGCCACATGAATGAATGTCAGTGAAAATGAAATGTACAAAAGCAATCCATTACAGTAACAAAATGGCACCAAAGAGGCAGTTCAAAACTGTAATTAGCTGCTTTGCGGCAAGATTAAATCACTCACATTCATATGAACTGATCTTTAAAACATATTTCAAAATTTCTGCATTAAAGTACACTTTCATACAACTGAGCATGGCAGTGTACACCTTTAATCCCAGAAACTTCAATCTGGGATTAATTAACCCCAGCCTTTAATCTACCTCATTCTGGGGAGGCAGAAGCAGGTGGATCTCTGAGGTTAAGGCAAGCCTGATCTACATAGCAAAGTTCTAGGACAGCCAGAGCTACACAAAGAAACCCTGTCTGCATTATAGTGCAAGGGTTGAGCATTCACCAAGCATGCATGAGAAACCATGAGTTAGGCCCTCAGAACAGAAAAACAGTGTTTTAAAATGAATAGATAAACATCATTTCATTTCTAATTAAACAGTGTTTTAAAATGAATAGATAAACATCATTTCATTTCTAAATGCTCTTTAAGGAAAAGTTCTCAAATATTTTCTGAATTTTATTTATATAGATGTAAATATCTTTCCCTCAAACCACATGGAAGTAAACATGGCTCTTATTCTTTGTACACACTATATAAATATACATATACATGGACTCAACGAAAAAAAACCAAAGATAAAAGTGACCCCCAAAATTGGAATCACAGCCTTGAATTAAAAGCACTGATTAAAGTCATTTTGGTAAGTTTTTATTATGCAAATCTAATGATAATGGTCATTACAGTGGGGGCATATTACATCAATAAGTATAGTGACCATATATTTTCATTAAATTCAACTCTGAAGAAGCAATCAAACTATGCATTAGTCAAGCAATCAGAGTTTATTAAACTTCATTTATGATGAGCTATATTAAATATAACAGTGCAGTATTATATAGTATTACCTAATTATAAAAGTATTGCTCTAGAATCTCAACCCCTTAAGAATAAGAGAACTGGTGGACTTACATATAAACTCTAATGCAGAAGTTCTGATTGCAATGCAGAAGATCATTATTGCAAGAAAATTAAGTTTTAATTTTCTCAATCAGGCAGAAGTTAACAAAAGCAGCAAGATATAAAGAGTCAACTCTCTCATGGCTAATGTTACATGGAAATACAATGCTTTATAAACATTGTGCAATTAGTGTAGCACCACAGAAATTGGGCAACTAAATTGGATGTAATTCAAAAGTCTTGTCAACTCAAAAACTCAATCACTGTATTTGACAACTTTCTTCTCCTTTAAAGAAAATCAATAGGTTGGCCATTACAACAAAGATGAATGGTCAATTATTCACCCAGCTTTAAGGATCTTGCTCCCCAACAGACCAGGGCAATGGGACACAGAAAGACACATTCAGATCAATAAAACAAATATTTGGGCATCTACTATATAGGTTCCAGTTTAGTTAGAGATCAGAGGATTGAAAGAATAATCACCAAAAACATGGGGAAACAGGAAGTGCTGTGGGAGATCAGATGAAGCAGTGCAGTATAGGCTGAACATACTTTCAAGTTAGAAAGACCTTGAGGAAGTGAAGCAAGGGAGTCAAAATCCACTAGGATTCCTCTACACGTCATGTCTACAAATTACCTACCTATTCAGATTGGCAGCAGTCATATAAGGAAGAAATTCTGTCTTTCTACTTTTCAGATTTTATACTCTGAACTTTCAGAGCTAGCACAACCAATCAAAATAAGTCCAAGTCATCTAAACACCTAGTAATCAAAATCAACATTTTAAGCAATCACTGGAATCCTACATAGAGATTTTGTGTTAGTTTAGTGGCTCTCTGTTGTATTTATTTCAGCAAGAAAATTACAATCTGATTTTTAGAAGCAAGTTCAACATAGAAGTTTGCTTCTAGGATGACGGGAGAACTAATTTTAGCTTTCAATACCAGGAAAGGAAATATTTACTACCTGTATTTAAAATTACCCAAAATCATTCTTTCATCTCCTTTTTAACATAAGGGTCATTTTCCAACAGAAATACATTATCTTAGGCAATATTGTCCTCCATCACAATTAGCATTTATGAATAGTTGCTAGACAAACTGGCAGCATGCTAAGCACTGCAAATTTAAAGAGACATGGACCTGTTTTGAAAGGCCAAAACTCTAAAAGATGAGAAGAAGAACTTATTGAGACTAAATTCCAATTATCCTCCTTACTTTGCTGGTTAACATCTATAACTGTCCATTTTATCATTTAAGTAGAAAAAATTGCTTATAATTTTGTAACATTAAGTACACCATCTCAGAAATATTGTCAAGTTGAAGCCTCAAATTCTAAGCCACCAAGTTTTTGCTACTACAAGTCAAAATTCTTTCTGCCATTGTTCTGACAAAAAACATTCCTTCTGGGATCTTCTTCTCAAGCTGTTCTTTCGATGTAAAGGAATAAAATATTTATATACAAGAGATCAAATATAACATCAAAGTTCAGGGCTTCAGTTTTCCTCATGAAGCAAACGACTGGTACTATGTGAAATTAGTTTTGTTAGTCTGTTCTAACAAGATATAAGCTCAATATGAAATGAACTGTACCACCATAAACTTGAACATCAGGATAGTCAACTATGGTATGGGAGTCCAACAGTCTCTTCCATTTAATAAGCATGATCCACCTTAGGACATGCTCAGGAAATGTATGCTGGCCACTTAGATGTTCAACAACAGTTCCTAATAATGAGGTGGTGAAAGCTACTTAATATCTGAATTAAGTAAAAACAATTGTGGGAATATCAAGCTTTTTATAGTAAGAGCTTCTTCTACAGGCATAAAAATTAATTGGTTTGCTTTGTATTAAATCATCTGAGATAGGAGGAAGAATTTAACATGAAAGTTTTTCCTTCTTGAACTACGAATTAAAAAAAAATAGGAATAGAAAATCTAACCTTACATAATTACAGGTATTTCAATATTTCAATGCAGTAATTAATATGTTACATTATACTTGGATCAATGAGTTAGCCAAATGGAGACTGATGATTAATAAATAAAATTTTACCTTCTCTGTTAACCAATGTATGAATGAATTAAGCAAATATTAAGCAAGTACCCATTATTAAACAACTAGCACTTTGGGGCTGGAGAGATGGCTCAGAGGTTAAGAGCATTGCCTGCTCTTCCAAAGGTCCTGAGTTCAATTCCCAGTAACCATATAATGGCTCACAACCATCTGTAATGGGGTCTGGTGCCCTCTTCTGGCCTGCACGCATACATGGAAGGAATGCTGTATACATAATAAATAAATAAATATTTTAAAAAACAACCAGCACTTTATGGTATATAGAAATATAAGGCAGGATTCCTCCCTGATGGCATGTGCAATCCAACCAGAAGTGAAAATTAACCACATAAAAAGTCAATAATGAAATACTGAAGGTCCACAGTTTCTCCTCCTCTACCATATTATCCTCTCCTATAAAGACAACATTGCCCACTATCTGTAAGACCTTGTTCACTATCTACATGTTCTAGAAAATAAGTCCCCTTCCAGCAGAGATTTCAAGGGTCTTATTAGCTTTCTAATCATTAACACTTGAACAACCACTGGTACCTAATACTTGTTCAAGTATTTGGTGGACAAATTCTTTTAAGTACAAAAAGAATTCAGAGAAGAAATGATTTAACTATTTCTGAAGTGGAACTTGGTTGAGAAACTCTGCTAAGAATTGCACACTAAGGGTAGCAGAGAAAAATGTAGAGTTCAATAAAAAAAAATCAATAAAAAAATTATTCCCCGACTTACAAAAAAAGAATTGCACACTAATCCCTTGATATGAATAATCCATGAAGAGGGAAAGAAGGAAGGAAGTCAGATAGAGGAGCCAGCACTCTATGCTTCAGGGAAGTTGGGAGGAGAGGCCTTGGGAAACAGAAGATTCAAAAGGAAGAGCATTACATTTTCAAGACGCAGGCTGTGGTAGCAGTAACTCTTAAAATCCACAAGGGGTAATCTACATATCTGCCAACCTCTGGGGGTCCTAAGAACTTCCAGATTCACAGAAGGAAATGGGGGGGTCGTTTTTTAAATTTATTTTATTGAGCTATACATTTTTCTCTGCTCTCCTCCCTTCCTCTCCCTTCCTCCTCTACCCTCTCCCATGATCCCCATCCTCCCAATTTACTCAGGAGATCCTGTCTTTTACTACTTCCCATGTAGATTGGATCCATGTAAGTCTCTCTCAGGGTCCTCATTGTTGTCAAGGTTCTCTGGGATTGTGAATTGTAGGCTGGTTTTTCTTTGCTTTATGTCTAAAAGAGTGAATTCATATGATAATTGTCTTTCTGGATCTGGGTTGCCTCACTCAATATGATGTTTTCTAGCTCCATCCATTTGACTGCAAATTTCAAGATGTCATTATTTTTTCTGCTGTGTAGTACTCTATTGTGTAAATGTACCACATTTTTTTATCCATTCTTTGGTCAGGGGACATTTAGCTTATTTTCAGTTCTGGCTATGACAAACAATGCTGCTGTGAACATAGTTGAGCACATGTCCTTGTGGTATGATTGAGCATCCTTTGCAGGTAAGGCAATGATGTTTTCAAAATGCTGAATTTGGATAGCATAGATCCACAATCTTCTCTGGAACTTTTGAAACCAGACATGTTTTAGAATTCCAAGTAATTCAAATTTGAGAAACATGGTTACATGTACAACAAATAACAAAATAAATTCAGGACTATTCACAGTAGCATACTGAATTACATTTGAGTTCACTAATAAAACAAGATGTTCTATCAAGTCTACACAAAGACTTAAGTAGGCCAAGTTATATGACCAAATTATAAAAGGTTGTTTTCATTATTTATAGGTTTTAGAAATTCAGAAAATGGTTGTGGCCACATGATATTCATGACTGAATGAAGAAAGACTCAAAAGCTCAAAAGAAACTTGCAATAATTAGCAAGTTTGCTCTTTTCTATAAGTGCTGATATTTTGTTTATGCTATGAAAAAATTAAAATTGCCTGAAGATCAGAGTACAAAGCTAGCCACTACTTAGCCATTAAGGCCAGGCCATGTTGCCATACACCTCTAATCCCAGCACTAGGGAAGCAAAGGCATACGGTTCTCTGTGAGTTCAACTCCCAAGTTTTTATTATTAAAACCAAATTAAATCTGGGCTATACCTATATATGTAACAGCAACCCTCTACTTAGCAATATGATAAGAACCCTATATATGTTGCCTCATTTTAACCCCCACAATAATGCTATGGAGAATTATTTTATTTTGCATTAGCATTTGTAATTAGTGTTGAAGTCATATGATTAAAGTCCCATGCTCTGAAACATCTATCTCATTCCGAAGCCTTTGGTAAACAGTATGGGTCAGTATAACACTCCTGGTTAAGGCTTGAGCTTGTTTGCCAGTCTTGGTCTTTCTTTGGCCACTTTGCTAGCCTTACAGTGCATATTTCACCTCACCATTCTTTCTTCTTTACTTGGCCATCTCCCATTTATTCTTTCTGCTCTTAGCTAAGGTTACTGTTCTTTTGGAGTGAGTAACCCATGGTTGCTGACCTCCCCCGTTTATAATTATCAGATTACAATTATTTTTAATTGTCTTCCTTGCTATACTGGAAACTCAAAAATGGTCAGGACTAAGAATCTCTCCTCCACCTCTCTGCCTGTATATCAATTTCTACCCGTATCTCTCTCCATTCCTTTTTGTGTTGTTAATTGTTTTCAAAGTCTTCTGTGCCGGTCAAGCTTGCCTCAAACTGTCAATCCTCTTGCCTCACTCTCCAGTTCTGGATTTGCAAGCATACACAACCACACCCAAACTCAGGACTAGGTCTTATACTTCTTTGTTCCTCCTACAACTTTGGAGATTTTAAACAGTGTCTAGCATAGAGTGAGCATCCAGATTTGTAATGATTGATGGAACTGTGGCTGGGAAAAAGAGGAGTGACAGAAGAAAAAAGAAATCCAATTGTTATGATAAGAACATAGATTAGGTGGTAGCAATTGGAACAGAGAAAGCTCTTAGTATATGTAATTTTGTTTAAAATTACCCTTGTTATTGAAGCAATGTACCCAGACATATGATTGTTGTTTGTATTAAATAGAGTAATTTAAATATATGCTGTTGTGATTACTATCTTTACAACACACAAATAACCTCTAAATGGCTATGATTACTACTACTAGATACTTCACCTTACAATGACTTGCCTGCCATGCATCTACTTCAAGCAGCTTTTATAAATAACCACATCATTTATTTTTCCAATGCAGCTGAAAAATTAATCTGACAAAACAAAATGATTCACTCCTTTAAAGCTTCAAGAGTATAAATTGCCTAAAACTGAAAATTACACCTGAATTTCGAATATGTTATTACTAAACCTAATTTTATAGGGAAAATGCATAAAATTCAACCAACAGTTTTAGTTAATGACATTACCTGTACTTTTAGCTGATATTTCTGAACTTCTTAACAATCCACAATTCAGGAATGAGTCAAATCTAAAAGTCTGTTTGTTTAGTTCAGGTTTTCAGCTCTTGGAATACACGAATTCAAAGGCGCAACACAAAGCCATGGTTTCCATGTAAAGGCAGAAAAGCTTTGGTCCTGAGAAAGCCAGGCAGCTTTTTTAGACTCACACAAGAAACTTTATAAAAAGCATCTTATAAAATCAACCTTAGAATAATACATTGACAAATATTTTAAAACTAAAAAGCTTGAGGAAAATATGATGATATGGTAGTAGCCAAAAATAATTCAATTTTCAGAAGGCTTACAATACAGAATTCGGTATTTTAAAAATGTACAAAATTGTTTAAATTTAATTTTTCTCAAGACAGGCTTCAGATTTTTTTTGTTCAGTAGTGGTAGCTTTGGTAAATGCATTCCTCTTACAGGGAGACTTAGCTCTGTATTTATTTTCAGTTTTTAATTCAGTTTTAATATGCTTTAGGCATTCACTTTTGAGCAAGCAAGAGAAACTGTCAAAATAATAAACTGAAAACACCAAAATGCCACATATACTACTATGATTTACAAATTCTATCATAAAGAATTAACAGGTAGTTTTCATTTTGGACATGTTATTATATTAGGCAAACAACAACTAAATTAGTGTTTATTCATACAGGTCACACATTTCTTCTAAACTTGTGCTTGTTAAAATGAACTCTTCACAAATGTGGATAACTTTGCATATGGAAAGATAACAAGTTAACAGAGCAGCAACTATACCTGGCTTTGAAAGCATCATATGTAATCTAGTCACTGTTTCATTACAAAATAAAAAGCAATGACCTGCACATGGCTTTGTCTGAAAACCTTCAGTACTAAAGCGCTAACACTTGCACATTTACAGAACAAAGCAAATGACTCAAGTATTTTAAATGTTGTGAATCACTTAAATGCTTTAGTGCAAAGATTTTTAGGCTGAAAACATACTCCTTTTCCCCTAGACATTAGAACAACAGTGGTGCTTGTTTATCAATATATTGATCATAGTTTGTATAAAGCCAGCAAATAGGAAGATGCTATTAACCTCTTCTGTAATTCTTGAACTTTATTGGTGCCAACAAAGAATTTCAACCAGTAAAAGAAACCTCTTACACAGGATGTGTATCATATATTTGCACCCAGCACTTCAGTCACACCAAACTATTAAACTTGCTAATGGTACTCTCTGTGTCTCTCTGTGTGTAACCTTTTTTAACACAAGAGAAATCCTGATTTCTCCAGGAAAAGCTTGAGTAGTTCTAAACTTATTTTAATAGATTCTGTAGACTTTCCTATGTCCTTCAATACTGAATAATTTGGATTGGTAACAGTCTAGCCAATTAGGAATTAGAAAGCTGAACTTAAATGCCATACAACTGACAGAATAATTTACAGTCAGTGTGCTAAAATGAAAATATAAATGTGCTTCAACATTTACAGAATTTTTCTTGCTGTGTTATCTTCACTTTTGGTCCCAAATTAATATGCCATCAGGACAGGAATAGCCAAGAATTTTATAAAATACCTAAACTGACTTCTCACCATTACAAATTCAACTTTCTAATAATACTATGCTTACTCTATATAAAATGACTAATTTAATAGCAATAATCAATAGTACAGAGATCTTCAACATACATGGGCTGTTTGTAGCCCTGAGATGTTCAGCTATTTATATCACTGTATTTTCCTACAGAACCAAAGTTTTCAAATGATAGTTAAATTCACAGGTCAACTTAGTGTGCATGTGTATGCACACATAAACAAACATACATACACCGCTATGATACACCTGCAGATTCATAAGCGAAGGAGCTCTAGCTATGATCTCCTTTGGAACATTTTCTGTAAAAAATAAACAATTGGACTCAAGTTGTAAAAATGTTTTCCTTCCCTCCAGGCAAGGTTGGCTGCACTAGCAATGTTCTACAAGAAGTCAGAGGAAAAACAACTGGCCACTTATTTCAGTGCAAGTGTTCAGAGAGACACAGTCCAAATCCAGAAGCTTGAGTACCTGAAATGAGAAACACGGGGCAATGTACTCCTTTTATTAAAAGAAAATATCCTGGAATCTAAATGCCTTTATAAGAACTGCCTCAAGAGTACTTAGGGTGAACTCCTTCAAGAGCTTAAGTATAAATTTGATCTACTAAGTTGAAAGGACGCTGCATTTTCACATATCCACTGAACTTGTAAGATCTCAAATTTCATGAACAACATATAAGAACACTCCTACTTAAGCTTTAAGTGGTGAGCATTTATTGTAGGAAAATACTACATGTGTTCTTCCCTTTTTAATACTGTAATTGAATGTACTAAGTTAGGCATTTTTTTTCGTGTGAAAAGCAGAAATGAGACTACGTGTAGACCTAAAGCCATTGACAATACCCACTTGGAACATGTCACTTGATTTTGAAGAATTAACAGTTTCTTAATAATTTAAGTGACATGGTATCAATCACCAGTAGCTGATTATGACCAGTACTTTTGTGAGCTACAGCATGCTTTAAGGAGGCAGTAAATACCACAAAACACACCTTTTATCACCCCCAACACCTTGGTTCACATTTAATTTCGATATTTATTAACATATATAATTTCCAAATACAAAGTAAGGATTTCAAGTTAGTAATGAGTATTAGACTTTGGAACATACTCCATAAATTGGGTTAAATATTGTATATTAATTAGTAATGACATATTACCTCAAAAGTACATGACTGCATACTTCAATGCCTCACCCATAAAACAATACATAGCTATTTAAACCTTGCCTGTCATGCTTACTGCCAAGTTTCAATGCAAGAAGTCAAATAAATATAGTGAAGGATAGAAGAAAAATGGGGAAGCAAAGGAAGAGAACCAAGGATATGAAGGGAGAAGGATCAAAAAAGAAGGTATACGAGAGAAGATGAAGCAAGGGAGAGACTGAAAAAATGAGGATCTGTGTTGTTATCAAATTCTGAAGGGCAATAACTAACAGGGAATACTATCGATTTTTAATTTGTATGCTGAAATGGGGGGGTGAGTTAGTTAGACCTAAAGAAATAACCAGCAGCGTGACTACTACTAAGAGTCACTAATTACTGTATACCGGGTGTTGTTCTCAGGGCTTTTGATTCCTATAATAAGCCTGTAATGTGTGGACTACATCTATTTGTGATTACTAAACATAGGCACATAGAAGTTAAGTAAAACTACTTTGTGTAACATCCACTAGCCTATATGCAACACCACGTCAGCCAAAAACATACCATCACAAAATGAATAGCAAATACAATACTATGGAGTATGGTGAAACTTGTCACTGCAAAGATGGAAATACATCAGCACCCTAATATAATTACAAGTTTCCTTGCTTGCTTAGAAGGAAACTAATATAAGTTCCCACCCTAACGTCTTATAACATTTACATAGCTACTTTCAGAATTCAAGCAAGGGCTATAGAGAACAAAGGTCACATGCCCCAAAGATTACTTCCTATGAACCTAGCTTGTGTAAAAAAGGTTGTTGGTTTTATTTTCTGACACAGACCTTTCCAGGTGTTCATTTCTCAGCACTTGACAAGCCTACCATCAACTTCAAAATAGTGTAGTGAGCATTACCTGCATGCTCAGGAGCATTTCACAAGAGCCCGGCCCTACTTTCATGAAAAATATAGACGAAAAATGCTGCGAAATAAATGCTAATAATCTCTGCAAGGAAGATGAATTTTAAGTTTGGATTTGCATTAAAATATATATTGTATTTATTTAAATTGCATGACAAGAAAATTACATTAGACATAATAAATCTTAAAATAAAAATAAAAATCTTCCCAGTTTCTGCTGTTATCTACCTAAATATAGTTTCAGCAACACACAAAGTATATTAATTTCATCTCTCAAGGATTTGACAATTTCACCATAAACTCTGAAGGTAGTCAATAAGGAAGCCTAACTAACTCCATCAAGAACATAAAACTATAAACATAATGGCCTTGCTAAATGAAAAGCAGGAGGGTTGAAACCACAGTAAAGTTCCTGGATAACAAAATAGGAAGTAGAAGGCTTGGAGACAGCTAAGGATGGACCCCTTCCTCAGAATCACTTTTGAGCCCCACATCCCTGCTTGCAGATCAATATTTAAGAAAGAGAAGCGCCAGACATGGTGGCCCGTGCCTTTAGCCCTAGCACTCAAAAGGGATAAGAAAGCACAGCTCTATGAGTTCAAGGCCAGCTTGTTCTATAAAGGAGTTTCAGGTTAGCCAGGGCAACACAGAGAAATCCTGTCAAAAAGAAAAAAAGAAAAAAAAAAGAAAGAAAACAAAAAAAGAATAACTAGACAGGAAAGCATCATAATTGCCCCTCTTTAAGATTTAAAATACCAAAAGGAAGATAGAGTTAGCTGGGGTTTGATGGGGGGACCTAAAGGGACAGCTAGTAGGGCATGGCTACATTTTATAGATTTTTAATGTCATTGTCTTTATTTTCAAAGGACTTCGTTACTTTTTTTTTTTCAAAAAAAATTAAGAAGCTGGGCATAGTGGCACATCTCTTTAATTCTAGCATTTGAAAGGTAGAGGCAGGTGGAAGATCTCTGTGAGTTAGAGCACAGCCTGGTCTAAATGAGAGAGAGAGAGAGAGAGAGAGAGAGAGAGAGAGAGAGAGAGAGAGAGAGAGAGAGATCTGAGTTCTAGCTCTGACATTGGGTGGAAATATGACATTCTTTCGTGGGGGGTTGGGTTTGGTTTCTTGATACATTCTGGAACTAACCAAAACATTGCAAGATTACAAAGACACTATAGTCACTTCCCATAAGAATTAATCCAATTTAACCTATCAATCATCTGGTCAGTAAAACACTCCCCTGAAGACATGTAAATAAGATAGAAGAAATAACTATGAAATATGTACTTATACACCCTAGACATCTCTACATACATAGTGATGCTTGTGAAACCTGACTGCTAAACCTGTTCTTAAGTTCTAATAGGAAGAATGTAACTTTTCTTCAACCCTGTATCTTTTTGGATACAAGCCCACTGTTTTTTCTGTGTCTCCAATCTTTCTCTGTCTCTGTGTCTTTCTGTCTCTGCCTCACCCACTCCTCTCCCAAGATCTTCATTTGCCTACTTCTTTTCTGACTTCGAGATCAAAAATATAACTTTTCCTTTTATCACTTTCTAGCTTTTCTTTGAATACTGACCCAAATCATAAACGTGCTCATCCTCACACCTTGGTGGTCCATACTTTTCCTCTAAAAGACCCTTTCCTTCGCCCCATGCAGCTACTCAAACATACAGTCCTGATATTTTTTTCAGATGCTAAAATTGGTTCTAGCTCTTCCTTTTGGATTGTTTATTCAAGTCTTTTTATCAAACTGACCAAGAACCCATAAAAGGAAATCTGTAACAAAATGAAGTAATCTATCCTAAAAAACTAAAATGTCTTCTAATGTCTACAGCTTTTATGGTTTAATCATTATAGAGTTTTAATGAGGAAAATACTGAAACTGAAAACAAATCAGAAAGGGTTACTTCAGAAACACCCATCTGTAACTGAATACTTCACAGCAAGTTCTCAGGAAGTACATTAACCAGGACTAAAGTCTGTCAAACTGATAGGGAATTTTCTGCCAAAATCCATGTCAACATGACCCATCCAGCATAAACATAACATTTCCTCTTACTGAACAGTGATTTGGATTTTCTTCTGCCTTCTCTTCTCACAGCCAGCATGATGAATGAGAATGTTCTAGCTTGAAACCACACAGTCAACATAATCTAAGCAAACTGAAGTATGTTTGAAGTCTTACAGAGTTTTATATGAGTTCTTTACAAAGATCAATTAGGAAAACATCTCAAATATTATAGGGCACAGCAAAACATGCTTTCTAAAGAGGGTAAACTAGAAAATTCTTGTCAGGACTAACGTCCTGATTTTGTGCTATGAGGTAACCCCACACCATCTGTACTTTTCCTCCCACTGTTTCTGGAAGTTTTTGCAGCCCCAAAATGTCAACATTTGTCTTGACTCTTTCAAGAAAGAATATATTCACATAAGGTATGGTATTATAATTATTCTATTTTACTATTAATTAATCTTACTGTACCTAATATGTTGGTTTTTTTTAATGCGTATGACTGTTTTGCCTGCATGTATGTCTGTGCACCATATGTAAACCCAGTGTCACAAAAACTAGGATGTCTGCAACCAGAGTTCCAGATGACTGGATAGCCACATGAGTGCAGGGAATTGAAACACTGTAAACCACCAAGCCATCTATCTCTCTAGCCCCTACTGAATTTAATCTGTAAATCAAACTTCATAACAGTCATATATGTAGGAGAAAAATTCTCTCTGTGTGTGCGTATGTGTGTGCGTGTGTGTGTGTGTGTTTTACCACTATCTGTTGCTTCAGGCATTTACTAGTAGCTTTGAAATGTGTTACTTGTGCATAAGGAAACTAAAGACTGATATGCAAACCCAGAAGGGATTATTTTACAAGAAGAAAGTGTTGCTATCAACAAATACAAAGGAAGAGATACCATCAGATGACCCAATGAAGAACAATTTGGAAGGAAAAACATTTTGAAAACTGGAAAAAGACACAGGAATACAGTTTGTATGAATAAACCCAAGTTTGGTAAAGAATATAATCGCCAAGTGTCTACTGAGCAAAAAGAAAGACTACCAAAGGGCCTGTATGAACATTGTTGAGCTGCCAATTTTCAGGTGAATTCCAAAGATTATGCTGGAGTCTAAGCAAGAATGGTAGAAGGGCTTGGTTAACTTTTAGCAAAAGGGCCTCGAGTTTAGAAGTAGAAGAGAATGGTAAAAATCTCAACCAGTTCAATTGATTTTATTAAGCAGGTTTAAAAGGCCTGTTTAAAAGCCAGGTCTCTGACTTCTAATTTTATAGGAATTACCATATAAAACAACTAACACACATACTCAAAATAAAATAAAAATACATAAAACATTTATTTTCAAAATTTTATTACATTCTATTTATTGTGTTATATACCTGTGTATAAGTAAGGGCATATTCTTGGAATAGTACATGTATGGAGGTCAAAGGAAAACTTGCAGGACCAGGTTTTCTCCTTCTAACACATGGGATCTGGGAATTCAACTCATGGTTCCTGGGGATTTTTCCTGTTTGGCAGCCTTAGCCTTTGCATACCAAGCCACCTATCCTGGCCCAGAAGTAAATATTCAAGAAATTATTTCCCACCTAATGGACAATAGGCAGCAAAGGACAGTGATTTGTAAAAGATGGTACATACAACTGTACTAGAAAAAGGGAAGTCATGTAGACAAAACAAAACAACCCACAGATTTATGAAAAAATTATCCTGGCCACTCAGTAGCACACTATTGGCACATGTATATAAGGGAACAGCCTATGAATATAAAAAAATGATAGGAACCAAAAAATATCTAGCACTTAACAAGAAAAAATACATGAAATCTGGCATGCATTTAAAGATTATCAATCCAATCTGTGTGTGGTGGCTCACACCTGCAATTCAAACTCTAGAGAGACAAGTCAGAAGATCGCCACAAGTTCAAGGCCAGCCTGAGCTACACAACAAGACCCTGTCTCAAAAAGTCAGAAACAGCTGGGCAGTGATAGCACACGCCTTTTATCCCAGCACTTGGGAGGCAGAAGCAGAAAGATCTCAGTGAGTTCGAGGCCAGCCTGGTCTACCAAACAGTTCCAGGACTGTTACACAGAAAAACTCCGACTCAAAAACAAAACAAAACAAAATAAACAAGTTAAAAAACGCAGAGTTTGGAAGCACAAGCCTTTAATCCTAGATTGTCAAACAGAAGCAATGAGTTTGAGAATAGCCTGGTCTACATAATGAGTTACAGGCTAGCCAGAACTAAAAAAGAACCTATCTCACAAAAATTATATACATATATATAATATGTGAATTTATAATTATATATAGTATATACTTTTTTAAAAAACTTAATAAAATTTTAGTGTTCCAAAAAGAAAAACTGGCCATGTTTGTGAAAAAGTAGAAAGATCTATAATGAAGCAAAAAGGAAAAAGAAAATTAATGAAATCTGCTCCCCGTGGTGATGCACTGATTAATGGGGATTGGCTAGTTTAGGATATAAGAGCTAGCTAGAAATACGTTTAAGCTATTGGCCAGACAATATTACAATTAATAAAGTTTCACTGTGATTATTTCAGGTCTGGGCAGCCAGGTACGAACGAGAGGTCTCTGCCTACACTCAACCTTCCTAATGCTGTGATCCTTTAATACAGTATTTTATGTTGTAGCAACCCCAACAATAAAATTATTTGTTGTTACTTCATAATTATAATTTTGTTACTGTTATGAATTGTAATGTAAATATCTATGTTTTCCAATAATCTTAAGCAAAGCCGGTGAAAGAGTTTGTTGTTTGATTCCCAAAGGCATTGCATCCCACAGGTTAAGAATCACTATTCTAGAGAATTTGATGCCTTCTTGAGGCCTCCAAGGGCACCAAGCATGCATGCACATGATACACATACATACATTCAGGCAAAACATTCATATGTATAAAATTTAAAATTAAATTTAAAAAATTTACTTCTGGAAATGCCAAATTATTTATGATATAAAAGACTTGTAAACAACTGATTCATCAAAGATGAATGTTAAAAAGAAATTTGAAATTATTTGTATTAAGTGGCAATAAAATCATAATATATAATAATTGTGGGATGCAACACAAATGCTATGAGAGATTTAGAGCAATGATCCCTTCATCATAAAGTAAGTTCTCAAAGACCTTTAGTTGCTACTTTAGGCAAACAAAAAAATCAAAATAAACAAAAATATGAGTAAAAATAAAAGCACTGTAGGAAAACTATAAAACATTTTTGAAAAGATATATAAAAATATTAAAGTTAAAAGAATATTGTAACCATGGTTTTATTACTGTATTTTAAGTAAAAATCTAGTCTACAGAAACTTCCAAAATACTGAGAAAACAGTAAACTGCTAACTCATTCTTGGTATTGAAAGAGAAGATAGATGTTGGAAAGCTTATCATAGCCATCTTTAGACATGAGCCTTGACTATGGAGACAGTTTTGTACATATGCAAAAATCAGCACAATGTTCTTATTAAATACTTTTGGATTACTGCATGTCAATTATGCATGCTATCTAACAAACAAACAACAACAATCTCTGTTTACAGGATTTAACTTTTAGTGCACTAGAACATACAAATTCATGTCACTTTTCCCTTTCAGAATTATAAAAACAATCTCCAAGGGGGAAGAGTATGATGGAATTGGCTATCTCATATTGCATTTCAAAGTATTTATATCTAGATTTTCTTATTAAAGGGATACTGATTGGACATATTTGCATTAATATGTGGGTTTAATATTTTATAGTATCAATTTATCTGTACAGAGTTGCTGTTGCTGTTTTAACAAAATACTAATATAGATTTTCATGCCCTAACAAAATTAAAGAGTTGTATAGGTGATACAGATAAACCCTTTAGGTTGATCTTTTGTTTTGGAACAAAGTCACAGGACAAAACATTAAAGAAAAATGAGACAAAAGCAAAAAAGAGGAGACATCTTATTTCCATTCTATTTGTAAAGCATTTTCCATTATAACACTCATAATTTGGGCTATGTATAAGTACCCACTGGATAGTAGTTAACCCTTCAAATCCTAACCTTTTTAAATCAATAGAAACCAAGAGAGACTTTTTCTTAATTACTTGTGCAATATCTTATAAAATACTCTCCTCTAGGTCACTGAAGCTTGGAGCAAGAACACTGCATTCCATCTCATGAATGTTCCACTTCCTCTCAACTATGGCTCCTAAGGCCACTGCTGACAGAATACAAATTTTGACTATTTAATGAATATTGCCATGGAAAAACATGTCTAATTTAGCCATAAAGATTAAAGTTTAAGGGCTGGAGAGATGGCTTAAGAGCACTCATTAAGAGACTTGGTTCTCAGCACCCATATGGTGGCTTACAACCATCTGTATTTGCAGTCTAAGAAATTTAATACTCTCTTTTTGCCTCCAAAGGCACCAGACGCCCATTCAGCACATATGCATACATATAAGTAGGCAAAACATTCATATACATAAATAAATCTTTTTAAAAAATTCTTTAAAGAATAAAGTTTAGCCAGGTGAGGTGGTGCACATGTTTAATCTCAGTACTGGAAGCAGAGACAGACAGATCTCCATGAATTTGAAGCCAGCCTGGTTTACATAGTCTCTTCTAGACCAGCCAGTTACCCATTGTGGTGGTTTAAATGAGAATGGCCCCACGGGCCCCCATAGGCTCACATATTTGAGTACTTGGTTTCCAGTTGCTGGGACTGTTTGGGAAAAAAAATGAGAGTTGTGGACTTCTTGGAGGATATGTGTCACTAAGAAAGGGCTCTAAGGTCTCAAAAGACTCTTGCTATTCCCAGTTCACTTTCTATACCTCCAATTTCCACAGCAAGATGTAAGCTCTCAGCTGTTGCTGCCAGCATGCCTTTGCTTGACCATCATGGACCCTTGACCCTCTGAAAATGTGAGCTCCTACATTAAATGCTTTCTTTTATAAATTGCATTAGTCATGGTATTTAATTACAAGATGAGAACCTGCCCAAAACAAAACAAAAACAGTGAAGTTTAGCAGTAACTGTCTGTAGACTATCACTTTCAACTCAGTGTGACACCACTGATTGCTTGCATCATAAGTTAATATTTACCTTAAATTGGAAGTCTTTGTTCTAAGGTTCACCGTCATCTGTTCAACTGCAAGGCTACTGTGTTACACACACAAAAATAAATGAATAGTCTGAAAAAATATGTGGTATAGCCAGCCATGCATGACGGGATACATTTTTAATCATGACACTCAGGAGGTGGAAACAAATGGATCTCTGTGAGTTGAAGCCAGTCTGATTTACATAAACACTTCTAGGTCAGCTATTGTAACATAGTGAGACTGTTTCCAAATATACATATGTACACATACATACATACATATGTGATTATCAGAAACCACATCCAGATTTTCACAAAATTTTAAATTATATATTTAATTATATTTTCCTATGTACTGCAGGAAAGAAAATTTTTTAATGTAGTGACAACACAGGGAACTTGCCAATTGACTATATAACTATTCATGACATTTAAAAGAAAGAAGGGTCTGAGTAAATACTTCAGTAAGTAAAGTGCTCGCCATGCAAATATGAGGAACTATGTTTCAATCCCTAATAACCATGTAAATTTACGCATAGAAGGGCAGGCCTATACTACCAGTGCTGGGGGTAGGGTTGACAGGTGGATCCCTCGAGCTTGCTGGCCAGTCAGGCTAGCTGACAAGGTGAACTCCAGGTTAAGTGACAGACCCTGCCTCAAAGAAATAGGATACACTGCAATAGAAGCCTGACATAGAACTCTGACTTACACCACACACAGACACACACACACAGACACACACACACACAGACACACACACGGGTAAGCATGCCCACACACACATACAGATAGATTATCTCATAGAAACACAAACAGAAAAACAGAAAGAAACTAATATTTTCTTTGATAAGTCAATAATCACAACAAATTAACTTAAGAATTTTTTTAGTATTTACATACACACAAATATGTACAGATAGCACATGCACAGATGCAGAGAGAGAGATTTCGAGAACATCTTTATCCAGTTTCCTAACAAGTTCCAAATGATTTTACCTACTTGTTCTGTCTTCTATTTAGATGTCTTCAAACTTACCAACTACAACATAATTATTCATCAAATAGCAAAAATAACATTCATCAAGTTTATTCACTGATCAACTCACTCATTCAAACATAATATAAATTTAAGGAATACTTGCTAAAATGCCACACGCTGTTTCTGATATTGTAGATAAAACAGTGAGCTGAGAAGACAAGAGATAGGCCATGCTTTAAGGAGCCTATCGACTAGTGAAGAGATGGACATAAAGAATTATACACAGAGTCAATGAAGTGGTATACACCACATATCTCAGCATTCAGGGGACTGAGACCTGAAGATCACGACAAGGTCAGTACCAACCTGGGCTACAGAGAATGTCCCAGGCTGCATAGTGAGACCATGTCTAATTGCCTCCCTGCTAAAATAGAATTACACACAATAACTTAAAAGAACTATAAAGGAAAACTATATATGCACCGAAATCAATTAGTACAGAGGAATAACTGAATCAAGAGGTAATAAAACTACTAAACTGAAAACTTAAATATTTTTTTTTAATTTTTAATTTTGTTTTTATATGTATAAGTGATTTCCTACATGTATGTGTATATGCCGTGTGCATGCCTGGTGCCTGTGGATATCAGAAGAGGATGTAGGACCCCCTCTGACTGGAGTTACAGGAACGTTGTGAGCCACTATGTTGTTGCTAGAAAATGAACCTGGGTCCCTCTGGAAGAGCAGAAAGGCCTCTTAATCACTGAGCCATTTCCCCAGTCCATAAACTAAGATATTAATCACTTCAGATTACATAGAAAAAAGAAATACTAGAAACAGACTATATGAAATCCTTGATACAGTCATTTTGGAAGACATTTTAGCACATTCCTACAAAACGTAAATGCACTGGTAGGATGATTCGGCAATTGCAGTCCTCTACCCAATTTAGCTAAAACTGATATAGATTTCTGGGTTGCAACAAAGTTCCCCTACTGGTATAGGTTGCAGATAGAAGGGATAGCTGCGTGCCCTGTGAAGGCTGACAGCATGTGTACCAACTCCTTGCACTTTCTGGTTGATTTTGCTAAGAACCTAAAAATGCTGTTTTAAAAATGTCTTTATAAAAAATAAACACAATCCTTGAGGTAGGAATTTAAGTTAGTCACTATTATAAAAACCAGTGACTGCAAATGTTGAGAATGAGGCCCTGTCAAGGTAAAGGAACAGTTTTTAAACTGAAGAACAAGTACACAGAATACAGACAAGTTCAGTCTTTAAATTACTCCAGGTCTCCATTCTTATCTCTTCTCACATGCAAAAAGTCAGAATAACATACTAATCTTTGTCATGTATGCATAATTTCTTTACAAGCCTGTATATATGTAAATACACAAATACAGAACACATACACATATACACATGTGACATACCATTCTCAAATAGGGTAGTCAGACCACGGTAACCTGCATGAGGAAACGGGGACCACTGCAAAGTCAGGACTCTCCGTTTTTTTCCTTTTGGTAAATACAGAAGGAGGATTGAGAGGAAAGTAGCAATTAAACATCTAGGTGGACTCACATTTATCTTCATAGTCTCAAATAGATTACACATTACACAAACAAAGATCAAAGATATCTTACAAAGAAACTAAAAATAGTCATAACTCTATTGTGATGATAAGAACTGGAAGGAAGGGTGGTGCGGAAGGTTAATCTTCTTCTGTCAGAGAAGGAAGTCAATAGACAATATCTAAAAGAGATAAAGGAAGACATAATGGCATATAGGCATAATATTTGTAGATACGAAGGAAACTACTAGAATAAAAGTGTTAAAAATTTCAGGAAGGTCACCGCTAGTGAACATTTACATATAGGAAGGGGTAGGGCATGAGTTATCACTTTCTGCCACAAATCCTTCTCTACTGCAACTATAATTATGTATGCAGAATAATAAAGATATTTTAAAAAGAAAAACAAGGCCATATTAATAAAACTAGAAGATGTGTATATATTATTTATACAATATGTATTTGTATATAATATGTGTTTTTCCTATAATTATGCTATAATAACATTATAATCCATAGCAACTTAGGGAGGAAAGGGTTTCTTTCTATAATTGAGGGAAGTGAAAGCAGGAAGCTGGAGGCAAGAAATGAAACAGAAACCATAAAGGAGTACTGATTACTGCCTTGCTCACATGGTTTACTCAGCTAGCTTTTGTGGGATAGTGTTCACTATGTACATTGTGCTGGTCATACTTCTATCAATGAGTAAAAAGAAAATGCTTCATATACATACCCACATGCAATACAACAAAGGCAATTCTTTAATTGTGGTTACCTCTTCCCACACATGTCAACTTGACAAGCAGACTTAGGCATCATGAACTATATATGAAATCCACAAAAAATACAAACAATAATAAAGTGAATTAAAACATCAGACAAATCATGTTGGATACATAACTAATAGGTTTGAGGAAGTGAAAGGAAACACAATTAAGAAACATTTGTACTGATTATACATAAAATGATATACATGAAACATAAAGGAGACACAAATGAAGTGAGATAATCAAATATATAGAAATTAGAATCCAAATACTTTTTTACAGGCATTTTAAAATACAAAAAAAAAGTCAACCCCACCAGGGAATAGTGGTGGTGCACACATTTAATCCCAGCACTTGGGAGGCAGAGACAGGTGGATCTCAGTGAGTTTGAGGCCAACCTGGTCTACAAAGCAAGTCCCAGGACAGCCAGGACTGTTACACAGAGAAACCCTATCTTGAAAGAAACCAAATAAATAAAGAAAGAAATAAATAAGCAAGCCAACTTTGACTATATGCATGAACAGAAAAATGCTAGCAAATATTATGGCATGTGAATAGATTATTCTAAATAAAACTAACTAGATATAGATGTTTTAATTTTTATTTTTCTATTTTATGTTTTATTCATATAGACATTTTCCCCCATTTATATCCATGCACCACAAGAGGGGTTTGTATACCCTGGAACCTGAGTTAAAGTTTTGAGCTACAATGTAGGTACTAGGAATTGAACCTGGGTCCTCTGTAAGGACAGACAGTGCTATCAACTGCTGAGCCATCATTCCAGACCATAATTATGATTAAAGAAAACATGGGATGGCAAGTTGTTTGGGTGGGCTTGTTTCCTTATTTTAAGATAGGACCTCACACCTTGAAATGGCCTTGAAATCCTGACTTGGCTTCCCAAACACTGAGATTTTAAGTGTGTGTCATAATGGCTAGTTTCAAAAAAGGCAAGTTATTTATTTAATCAGGAAGGAAGATAATGAGGTTGATTCACTACCTCATATGCTATCTCTGATATTTCATCCATGAGATTTAGTATGCAGCTAGCACAGTAATGCACAGGCATTCAAGCTCTTTGTATTTTAAAACTATTAGCTACTTCTCCCCTTATTCTATGCTGGTGGGTTAAGGGTTGCAGGATATTACGTGTGAGATCCAAAGACTCACTAGCATTAGGTCTCTGCATCCAAACTAATCCACGCAAACTGGCAAGACAAAAATGGAAATTTCCTCATTAGCCCTCAAAAGCAATTTAGAATTTAGACACCAGAGAAACTTACAAATAGGAGAATGAAGCAGCAATCATAAGGAAAACTCTGATACAGTTAATCCTTACATGCCCAAATTTTAACCATTTGATCACACATGATCATTCAAAAGAGATATAGGGTCAGTATAACATCTGCTTTCTGCACAAAGTATGCATGGTAAATGTTGGCTAGCACAAATCTAAAATCCAAGCACTCAGGAGGCTGAAGTAGACAAATGGAGTTCCAGGCCAACCTGAGTTACAGAGCCAGACCTTGTCCCCCTATTTCAAAAAAGAAACAAACTGTGAGGACACAGGAAAAGTTCCAGAATGCCCCACCAGACTTCACTTAGGAATGTACTTAGTAATATCCCAAACAAAAACCCTACTAAAAGGCAAAGGACAAAGGATGAATATCAAAGTACAGACACAAAAGTCTTCCCTCTTACAAAGAAGAGCCACAAATGTTCTTAACAGTAGCCTTGGATAATTACTTAAAAATCTTTAATTAAAAGGAATCCATCATTATATATTGAAATATTCCCTGCATTATGATTTCCACAAGACAAATTCCCATATTCAATAAGTGACCTCATATGCCATAGAAAGGATGATGTAATAAATTAGCAGCTTATGATGAGTAATTTATAAGAAATTAAAATCTGTTTGACTGCTATGATCATTCAATAAACTTTTATTCAAAGGTAGATCAACCCCTTATTATGCCTAGAAATGACACAGAAAAGGAAGTACTCTAAAATTTGATTTCTTAGCATGGAAAATGATGTTTTTACTATATACAGCATTATATAGACATAGTAAAGTACCATAGGTGGTTAATTTTTAAAAGGTGGCTAAAATTAAAACTTATTAAAAGTAAAAATCTATTTTCAACATTTTATTATAATTGACAACACTGAAGTATACATTCATTTATCATTTTTTTCCATCAGAACTAAGGCCTTTTTAGGATCATCAGCTGGAGTTCAAAGCAACCTTCTTTCAAAAACCACATCCTACAGCTGCTATTTACTCTTCTATATAAAAGAACCTATAAAAAAAAAAAGAACCTACAGATACCTGTGAAGCCCTATTACTCCTTCTAAAGTCTGTTTTCCCCTAGACTTTCAGTTACCTCCTTCATGCTTGTTTTAGTAGCAATCTTTGTAGTGTGTGTGTGTGTGTGTGTGTGTGTGTGTGTGTGTGTGTGTGTAGAAGCAAATGCAAGCTGCAACCTACTCTTTGGCAAACATAAAACTCAACACATGGGAACAGAGAGTAATGTGTACAGCATTATTAACCAGTGCTTTAAAAGATATTCATCATTTGCCTCAGTGACCACTGTCTAAGCTTATAGATTGCATGTATATATTGCATTTGTAGGTAAGAACAATGAACACCTTTTATTAACTGATGCTTGCATTAAAACATTAAGGAATATTTATTTTACTCCAAAGGCCATATATATAGGTAGTACCAGACTTATGAACGTCCCTTACATGTGCTCCTTGTCATTTGTCTCCTCTCAACTCCTGAAGCTTTCTGTGCTGACTTTGAGAGAGCAGTAAGGCTGGGCGGTGGTGGTGCACGCCTTTAATCCCAGCACTCAGGAAGCAGGGAAAGGTGGATCTCTGTGTTTTTTAGTTCTTTTTTTTCTTTTTTTTTAGTTCTAGTTCTTGTTCTTTTTCTATTGTTAATTTTTTTTTCTTTTTCTAAAACAATATTTAGATAGAGATAGAGATAGAGATTTTTTTGAGAGAGAGAGAGAGAGAGAGAGAGAGAGAGAGAGAGAGAGAGAGAGAGAGAGAGTGTGTGAGGAGTCAGGAAAACAGAGAAACTGAATGAGATGGGCTGACTCATGAATCAAATCAAGAGCTGAGAAGTAGAAATAAGGGCTGAGGATGTGGCTCAGTAAGAGAATATCTGTTTAGCACAGGTGAGGCCAAGCTCAGCCTCCAGCTACCACAGAGGTTAAAAACGATATAAAAGTGGGCTAACCCTTGGGGTGTAGTCTAGTTCATAGAGTCCTCCTCACCTCCAAGCTTACGTGATGACCTACCTTTGATAAACAGCACCACATAAATTTTGGCAGTGCTGCACACTTGGAAATCAAGCATTTGGGAAGTAGAGACAGGGAGATCAGGAGCTCAACGTCATTTCTATACACAAAGAGTGCAAGACCAGCCTGGGTGACTTGAGGCCCTGTCTTGAAAGAAAGCAAGGGAAGTGGCGGAAGGGAAGAAAAAGAAATGAAGAAAGGGGGAGAAAGAGGAGTCAGGAAAGGAAAACAAAAAGAACAAATTAGAAAAAAAAAATGTCCAGAGGAAATCCTTGAATCACAATAGTTTGAGGTAAGAGTCATTACTTCCTCAAAACATTCTTTTTTACCACCTGCCCTTATTTCCTTCTTTGTGCTCCCTGGTGCCTGTTTTCCCAAGAAGCCCATCTGGATCTGAAAAGGTGATTTTATAATAACTGAGTTTTTTTCTCAGAACTAAGAGTTAAGCTACCACACCAAGCTGAAGTGCATGGAAAGAAGAAATGGAAAGTAATTGGGGACAATGAAGGAGTAGCAAGCAGTTGGGGTGAGAGTCCCAGCAAGAGGAGCAGACTCTAAATAGAACTATAAGACAGAAAGGGGGTATAAAGAAAAACATAGAAAAGCCCAAAGATAAATGTACTAATTTCAAAATATAGCTTAGGGTCAGCCTGGAACCTAGCAGAGAGGAAAGGACTTTCTTCTTTGT
This sequence comes from Alexandromys fortis, assembly GCF_014885135.2. NCBI lineage: Eukaryota > Metazoa > Chordata > Mammalia > Rodentia > Cricetidae > Alexandromys > Alexandromys fortis. Next base: position 2,840,711 of record NW_026068143.1, on the reverse strand, counting down.
TCCTATACCATATGGCACAAGCCTGCTCCCACAGCTCAGGCTGATTCTATTAATAAAGCAGCTCATCTGCAATGTAGATTAAGTGGGATTCGAAAAGAGGGTGCTACCCTGGGAAAGTAACCTCCATTCAGAACATATTCTCAAAGAAACAATTTCTTGCAGATAAAAACAGAAACAAAAAAAAAAAGTCTGGGCAAATACTTCTTACAATATAGCATGCTCCCAGAGTCTGCAGATTAAAGAATACACACAGCAGAATTTGAAATGCAGAAAAGATAAACAGAAAGAGAAGATAAAGTTCAGATTTCCAAGAAAGAAGCTGGTTGTTATTAAATCACCCACCGTGTCATTATGATGTCCTACTGCAATGTGTCAATCTTTGCTAATCTCTAACCACTTTGGAAACAAATCTTACATCCTCTAGGGATTCAAAAACACCTCTACACAGGGATTCTGTATGTATCTTTGCCCTAGTTAGATTAAGGTTGAGGACACACTGTTTTCTGTCTATTCTTGCCAGCTACAATTGAGTAAACTTTTTTCTCCTGCTTACATTAAGAAAGGATATTAGAGGCTTTTGAACATGTTTTTCAATTTATACATATCCCCAGGAGATTCTCAAATACTCGATCCAGGAATCAACTTCTCCAACACAGGAGAGCGCCTCCACTCCATGGGAAGCAACATCTCAGTACCTAGCAGTGATACCTCACAGTCACCTACCTGTCCCGTGCCTTACAGCAAGTTCATCTCCCTGCATTCCACCATGCCTGTTTGTAAGAAGCCGAAAAAGTCCTGAGGGAATGAAGTGCTGAAGGGTTTGTGTTGTCAACACTGACACAGCCATATCCAGGAACCCATAGCCTCAGATTCATGGGAATAGCAAAGCCTCTCCCACCCCTGGTGTGAGACCCAGAAGGATGGCAAAGCCTTCCCCTGGTATAGATGATGAAGTGTGACCATGAAGTACCCACCATACTTTCTCTCCTCTGATATTTATGGTCTGAAATCTGATCCCCTACAGAGACTGCTCCCACCGAGATGAACTAAACTTGTAATCCTTGATTTATTTGTATACCATAAAGCCTGTCTCCTTGCTTAATTCTATGTAACAACCCCGCCTCCTTATTCAGTTGTATGCAGTAACTCCTCCTCTCCCTTCAACTGCATAGAATAAACACACTGAGCTTCCAGGATGCTGTGGTTTCTGAATCAGAGAGCCCAAACCACCTATCCCAGCTTTCCTGGGTGTCTGTCTATGTCTACATATACATGCATATGCTGATACAGTCAGGTCTGTCCCTGATATTGTACAGGATACAGCACCTACCTCTCCCTCAGTTTCCCATACAGTTCATACCCCAAGTTAGTCAATCACCAAGACTGTTCATTCCTAAATCCTCCTCTTTCTTTTCACCCTCAAAAGCCTCAGTACCCAGCAGTACCCCGCACTGGAGGCTCATTTCCTTACTACTCTAACTTGTCATATTTTCCAACCACCTAGCTTACCTTTTTTCAATCATTTCACCTGACTTTTTTAAAATATCTGGATCCTGCAGCTGACGATTCAAATGCATAAATATTCTGAGCATATGTGAGGTGGGTCAGTTGTAGAGCAATAAGAATCAGTTAACTGACCTAAGCTGACATGCAGGGTGAGGAGAAGGGAGTGGGTTAAATTCTAGAGAACACAGCCCACTCACAGATCTCATTTGGATACAGTGGATTACTGCAACCTATGAGAAAACATGAAACCATTACTGTAAACATACTCTCATGACTCAAGAGAACCTAGAAATTTGGTTTGTATGTGAACTCCCAATTCTTAAGGGTTGCAAAAGTCAACACTGAAAGTCAGAAAAAACAAATCCGTGAGCTAGAAATGCTCCACTGTATAGTACAGACCCTAGGCAGCTTATTAATTCATATTCTTGGGGACCCACACTACTGAATACTAATTGATTAGGTCCATTGCTGTTCTAGAGCGCACATTTTTTTTTTTTTACCTAGCTTTCCTGGTGACTTAGAAGCAAAATGGTTAAAATGCCACTGTTAACAAATCTGTATAAAGAGAAATCTAGATTAAAAACAATGAGCAAAGTAGGGGAAATGGAAACTATATTTCTAATACTTTGAAAAACCTCTCATCCTTCCCATTCAACATGTGCCTACAAAAGTATGACTTAGTATTAAACTTGTTTCCACTATGAACAACAGTACACATTCATAAACATATCTTCAAGAAATATATGAACCTAATTAAGACTATTAAAAATGGTTTTGTTCAATGTATTGGACATTAGAAAATAACAATGTAGTGATAATTAGCACTAAAATTTAAGGTAGTATTCTACAAATCAATTGTATTCTGTTTACTAACTTATTATATTTTGGTATATAAAATGAAACAGACCCATGTTTTAAACGTTATTTATCCCACTATATGTGAAAGTTATGAAACTGCACATGCTAAAATCCATGGTTTCCTGAAAGCTTAAGTGTTTTGTTTTAAATACTAAATGAATATTTCCCCTTGTCAAGTGTAAGTGTGACACACACATACCACACACACATAGAGGAAGCGGAAGACGTTCTTAGTGACTCAGTTCCTAGCCTATTTTGTTTCATATTAATAATCTTTCCTGTGTCTAAATCCCAGCCATTAATAAGCCACTTAGCAAATGCTGACTCACACTTTTATTCTCTGTATAATATTGTCAATTTCTCCATAACAAATAACTGTATCTCATTCCCAACTTTAAAAGCTAAAGATAGCATTTGAAACTAAACTGTTCTAATTGGAATGCTACCTATGGGAAGAAGTGTCCCATCCTAATATGCAGAACAGGAAGCTAAGCCATTAGCACAGGAAAAGCTCCTTGCTGTCAGTTCTAATTCTGTGGTAATAAGTCATATGTCCTGGCCTGGGAGAGACACTCTTAAGAAGCATATTATTCATGGCACCACATATGGGTGTCACGGAGAAAGAAACAAAACAGAAACTACTCTGACTCATGATTGGGCTTCCAATTCCCAAGGCAACATCAGTAAAAGAAGGAGAAAGAACAGGCCAGACAGTATTTTTGGATCAACATACCAGGGGAGCCTCTATGCAAGGGCCTTTCATATGGCTATGCATTTTATGTATTTATAACTCAGGAAGTTCCTGTCCTCTTAGTTTATAGTAATACTCGTTGTGCCTGGGAAGGAGAAGAGATTTAGCAAGAATCACAAATCTCACATGAGAAAGTTGTCAAGCGCAGGATGAGTCCTGTATCAAGGACCTATGCCTTTATAGAATAATTTTGCAATGCAACGCTTGCCTATACATCTTTGTTTTCAGCTAGACTGAAACTCCAAACAACCATTCATCTTATCAAAAATAAAAAATAAATGTTTACTTTTAAGGAAACAACAGCGAAATCCTAAAACCCTACATCTATGCACATATAAACACACAGATACACTTTAGAGTTATGTTCAAAATAACATAACCAATAGCCATAACAACTATAATTAATGTAACTCAGAAGTTATAAATAGGTTTGTATAAGAACTAGACATAACCCAGCTATCTATAATCCTGGACCAACTTTTTTTTAAATACTTATTTATTTATTATGTATACAATATTCTGTCTGTGTGTATGTCTGCAGGCCAGAAGAGGGCACCAGACCTCATTACAGATGGTTGTGAGCCACCATGTGGTTGCTGGGAATTGAACTCAGAACCTTTGGAAGAGCAGGCAATGCTCTTAACCACTGAGCCATCTCTCCAGCCCCCTGGACCAACTTTTGTACACCTGGTTCTTATCTCAAATTCATATGAGAATCAAATTGCTAATTATCCTGTCTTAAAAGTTGTAGTAATAAAACTAAGCCAAAATGTCTCTTAGTTAAAAAAAAAATACTAACCTGTTGAAGTAAACCACTTTAAATAGGGACTTTAATTTAAGACAATGCTAAGATTATTTTGTCATAATTGTTTCTAAGTTACCTTATTTGTGGTAGGTATTCCAAATATGAAAATAGAAGTACTTTAAATAAGGTAGATTTACCCAGTTACATATGACACAAATCTTGCAGCTTCTCTTGGAATATTTCAAAGACTGTAAGGCTCTAATCCAGCCAAGACATTACATATTTGGTTTGACAGCACAAATCCTGTAATCTAAGTTATGTGACCTTTAAGCCAGTATCTGTTTGTAGGGGAAAAATAACAAGAGCTTGACGTAGAACAACACAAACTTGAGAAGAACAGGACTATAGAGGAGTTGGGTGGCAGAAAGGGCCAATTAAGTTGCTACAAAACTAAGTCATCAAAGTGCATGCTATTTATAGTATGTATTTAGTTTCACAGGTTCAAATCTGTCAAATTAAAGCATTCCAAAGGGTATCAAAATTAATGGATGCTCTATATTTACATTGCAAACAAGGCAATTACCAAGTAGTTTTAACAAGAGTTTAGCCTTCGTGATATTTCCAATTATCAAAACTCTAGAGAAAGGTCTGATTATAAGCTTCAATCATCTCCAATCACATCGTAAGCTCTACTCCCCCTACTCCCTTGCTCAAACACTCTACCCAGGTTACAGGAAGAAGCAGAACTGTTTGAGTAAGCATCTGATGTTCACTGTGGTTGAGCCAAAGTCTCCCCATCTTGATAACTATCTACTCTCATACACATATCCGGCCCTCCGTGAACTCCCTCGTTTTTTTTTTTTGTTGTTTTTTTTGTGTTGTATGCTGAAAGTGTTTCCTAAAGAATCACAGATTGAAATAATGTCCCCTATGATATATTGGTATTAGGAAGTATCTGGGGCCTTTCCACGATATTAAGAACTGGACGAGAGATTACTGGGCTCTCAGCCATGTAAGCCTAGCAGTAGTGTATAACCCACAGAGGACACTCACCAGAACCTAGCCATTATGGCATCTTGATCCTGGATTTCCAGGCTCCAGAGCTGTATAAAATAAATTATGCTATACATAAACCATCCAGTCTACACTGTTTTCCTATATATAAGCCAATGCTGACTATGATACACATACTGTTCTCACTAAAGGAAATGCTTTTCCTCACTTTATCACCGTTAAAAACAATCTCTGCACTTTTTAAGAAGCTTTTTAGCCTTATCTTCCCAGGAAGTCCTCCCCATTTTTTCCATTTGAAGTGAAACTCATCTGTGTTCCCAAACACCTTTACCCCTGCATCTGTACTTACCACACTCCATCCTGTACCAGATGTTTATAACATCATATTCTTCAATTCTGTGTATATAGCAGTCAGAAATTGCTTACCTTCACCCTAATAATGCTTACTTATCTTAATACTGAGGTGGGCTCCTCTAAAACATTTATTACATTTGATTAATTATTGAACAAGAAGAATTTCAAAGATAGAATTCTTCAAACTGAGTAGCTTGCCTAAGCAAGTCGTCAGTAGTATAACTAACGATACAAACCTACAAATTGGATGTTTAGGAACAAGGCCCAGCAAATCTGACCACACTAGTCTTCATGCTCCAGAACCCAGATCAAACATACCATCTGAAGAGGCTCTCCAGTCTCTATCACGTACAGGATGTGGCACTCCAAGAAGCACTCTATTTACACCTATTTATTATTGCACTTATGACTTTATAGTCAACTATCCCTCTTTTCTCAATAGGCCACAAGATTCTCAAGAGTAAAACCTATTTGTAACTGTACTTATGCCCTCAGCATGATGCCTCATACACAGCAAGGAGATAATGTCCATGGAATTAGCGAACCTTGTAGCATACGTTTATAATGAGCACAATGGTTAGTATGACTTGTGTGTGCTGCAGAATGAAATTGTAGGTCAAAAGTAAACAAACTGATCATGTCATCTTTAAGCAGGTAAAAACAGGTTATATGAAGAAACGGATAAAAAGTACTTAGAATTCACAAGAAATGAATAAAAGTATAAGAGGAGAGGTTATTGCAAATAGATGGGATGATACAGTAAGTGGCTTCAATTAAACGAAGGGAAAAAACAGAAAGAGATGGTAATTAAAATTAGGTGCTTAATATTATCCTCAAATACAAAATACCCTTGGCTTCTGGTGAGTTGAATACAAAGTAGCCAGTGACTTTCATTTGTCAAATAGGGAAGTTAACCTTGATTCAACTGGAACAGAAATCAAAAAGGTCAGTCGGTAACTACTAATACAGAAATACAGTTTGCTGATAACTGAGGTAAGGGTAAACCTCAACTTGAAAAGGTAAACTTGATAAATACCATGTGAGCAGACGGATGATTTTCATTTTTCTTGCAAAGAAGAATACTGAAACAAAACACTGGCATAAAGTATTTTCCTTTTGCAGGGGGGTGGTAGCGCACACCTTTAATTCCAGCACTCGGGAAGCAGAGGCAGGTGGATCTTTGTAAGTTCGAGGCCAGCCTCGTCTACAAGAGCTAGTTCCAGGACAGGCTCCAAAGCTACAGAGAAACCCTGTCTCGAAAAACCAAAAAAGAAAAAAAGAAAGAAAGAAGTATTTTCCTTTTAAAGCTGTATTTAGTCAAACCAAACCACAGCTCTTTGGCTTGCCATGGTTTAGTCTCCATATGAGATGTTGATGGCAGAAGTTTGGCATTAGCTACATATAGGTGGTATTGGGGAGAGGGACATACTGTTGCCTGAACTGGTGTAGAGAGACAATAAACAGTGAGAAATCCATGAGAGTGTAGGAATGACTAGAACTTTGGAAGTTAACAATTCTAGAAGCAAAAGGTACCAGAGAATTCAATTTTACAAAGTCTAAAATAAACACAGGTCACCAGGTGTGGTCGCACACACAAGTAATCCCAGCGCTTGTACTAAAGCAGGAAGACTGCAAGTTCTAGGCAAGGCTGAGCTACTACACAGCAGGAACACATCTCAAAAATAAATAAATAAAAGCCATATAGATGAGGAGTTAAATCTGAGCAGCATTAAGAGCTGGCAATGGTTCAAGAAATAAAATAAAACTCGGGAGGCAGAGGCAGGCGGATCTCTGGGAGTTCGAGGCCAGCCTGGTCTACAAGAGCTAGTTCCAGGACAGGCACCAAGGCTACAGAGAAACCCTGTCTCGAAAAACCAAAAAAAAAAGAAAAGAAAAGAAATAAAATAAAAATCACCATAATAACACATTAGGAAGAGAGCACATTTTCCCTAGTTGTCAGAAATTTGAGAGGTGATAAGAAGGACAATTCACAATAAAAATTTGATAGCAGTCCAGTCCAGCAGGCTTGTATTAGCAGGAAGGAAGAAGATAAAATACAAGTTGTGAGGGCCAAAGACATGACAGATACTTCCTTGAAAACACAGATGATCTGACCCTATCTCAATACAGCGCAGAGGACAAAATGGCCAAAGCAGAATGTCTGAGTACCAACAGGAATGTATCCACACTAAACACAAAGTCAGAAGATCTAAAGCAACGTCTTTCAGGCCTGGCAATCTGTCTCAACCTTGACATTTTGGGTTGAATACCTCTTTGTAAAGGGAACATATCCTATGAATTGTAGACTATAAAGCAGCGTTGTGGGCTCTCCACACTATATACTAGTAGCACCGTCTTCCAACTCTAAAAATGTCTTCAGAAAATATTAAATATTTCCTGGGAATTAAAAACTGTCCCACTCAGAGAACCACTGGTCTAAAGGAGGTGTGTGAAACTTTTGGTGGCAGAGGAATCCTACGCCCTTTCTTACATACTTGTCCTTAACACAAGTTAAAGCTCTCTGAGCTTGATGAAGTTAAAAATAAAAGGAGAATATCAACAACCAGGGCTACATGGTGGGGTGGTTTGAATTAGATTGCAAGTCCAACCACACCTCCCCCACACCTAGTATCCAGCATTTGAACACTTGGTACACTATTAAGGGAAGTTTTATTGGTATGCTGCTGTGGAATATTATTTTACCTAGGCAAAGATGTGTTACATTTGTTGATTCTGAAGAATATTACTTTAACTGTGTAAATGTCTGTTACTTTTGTTTCTGCTGCATTTGTTTAATTTTGTAAAGATGTGTTGCATTTGTTTCACCTTGCCTAGACAGAGAAAGGATATGCAGGGAGCAGGCAGAGAGAATACACAAGAGGAGAAATCAAGGCTAAAGAAGAAGAAAAGAAGAGAGGAGAGAATGAAGGGGACATACCTGGGGCAAGAAACCAGGCAGTTGTACACAAACATAGTGAAAAGTAAGATAGAAAGAAAGAAAGAAAGAAAGAAAGAAAGAAAGAAAGAAAGAAAGAAAGAAAGAAAGAAAGAACGAACCAAGGTAAAAGGTAGATAAAGAGAAATAGATTAATTTGAATTAAAAGAGCTAGCCAGAAATGAGTCTAAATTAGGCCGAGCATTCATAACTAATAAAAAGTCCCGGTGTCGTGATTTGGGAGCTGCTTGGTGGTCCAAAAGAAAAAGCTTGGTACAGTATGGATTTGATGGGGTAAGTATATTACTGGAAATGGTCTTAGAAGGTTAAAACTTCATCCTCTTCCAGTTTTCTCTCTCTACTTCCTGATTGCATTTGAAGATATGAGCTCCCAGCTTCCTGCTTCAGACTACATGTATGTTGCTTGCTGCCATGCCTTTCTGCAATAATGGTCTCTTTACTTCCTAGAAACATAAGCCCAAATAAACTCTTTATTCTATAAGATGTCTTAGTCATGGTGTTTTAGCGCAGCAATGGAAAAGTAACTGTATACATGGATTTTGAAGGATAGAAAAATTTAACAATCAAAACAATAAATTTTTCATCTGCTTAATTACCAGCCCTCTCATCTTGTCTATCTTTCTCTTTCAAGCATGGTAAAGAGTTCAATGAAAAGGACCAACATGGAAATTTTAGCTCATTAATACTAGTGTCAAATTACCATAGGGTATCCCATATAAATGCATAAATATTATGTCTCATTAATTTTTAATAGTGATCGTAAGTATGAAATAGCGCAACTGCGGGCTCCAGGCATACAGTGAACTATTCGTGGCATAATTTACCTATTATAGTGTAGTACCTGCACTACAGGACAGTACACGAGCCAGGAACTAAGCTGGAGACTTAAAAACACAGGCACACAGACAGACAGACAGACAGACAGACAGACAGACAGACAGAGAAGTACATGGGGTCATCCTTAATACAAGAATGCCAACTTTATTGTCCTCACGGGCAGCCTATATAGAGATCCTTAACTGATAGCCACACCCCAGCTCTAGGCATCTTTCAGCTGCACGCCCACCAGAAATCACTCCCTTGTCATCAGGGTCTCATGCTCAGAGCAGCTGCAGGCTGCTCAGAACACAGGAAAACAAGCTGTTTACAAGAAATTCAGGGGCTGGTGGTCCACAGCCCGCAACATTATAGTTTTTAAAATTAAAGGCATTCTTTTTCTTTCTGGAAGGATGATGCTTAAAGCTGAGAGAAGTAGTATCCAAAGTACATTAGGCACTCTCCATTATTTGGCATTTAAGCCCACAGTTAAGGCCTCTTACTAGGCACACAGCAATACTAAAATAGTCTGTCACAAAACTTTCTGCAGACTAATTAAAAAAAGATGGCACTTGGCTGACTATACCACATTTTTATAGCAGCCAATGTTTAGGCAAAGCAGACACAGGAAGCAGCAGGAGAAAGTAGGTGGTTCTTGGCACTTCCCTAATCAAGAAACAATGCATATCGTGTGCTTGTGTAACAGGAGACAGCATTAGTTTTCCAAAGCATTTTTGCCTTGCACAAAAGTTCAAAAACAAACAGAAAATGGGGAGGGGAGGGGAGAGTAAAGAATGCAATAGGACTTGCCATGTATTCAGTTAGAAAGCACTAACGTACAAATGGGGAGAAAGAAAGGGAATGGATCACCATCAATGAGAGTAGTAAAGCACAGCAAGCCTTGAGGTGACGCAGAAATTATGGAATAAAGGTCAAACTACCAAGACTGCTATTTTTAAGAACTGTGTTCATGTAGCCTTAAAATCCACAGTCATATCCCTTCTGTGCCCATGGCACTTTTGCAAATGGTCACATATCTTCCCTACTATTTCATGGCAGCAATTCAAAGAATTTTAACTTGGGATATTTCAGTAACATTGAAACAAACGGTCCCTGAACTGTCTTCTAAATTATACATAAGCATGGTGCAAATGTAGGTCAGGTCCAAAACATCACCATTCCACAAGAATACTGGGTCTTCTGGCTAATTTAGAACAACCCTAAGGTTTAGGCTCTTAGGCAGTATAGAACACTGATGGATTAAAATATAGGTTTTTATAATCACAATGGTCCTAAATGCCAAGTTCACTGTTGCAGATTCCCAGGCAAGTTACTTAGCTGCTCTGAGCCTTTCTTATTCCCTACATACTGATGCTTGTCAGGATGAAATGTGTTAATATTCAGAGTGAGACAATCCATCATCAATCCTAGAACATCCCTGTACATTAATGCTGTGTATGTCAAGACTAAAAGGTGCTGCTGGGATTATATGCAGGCTATTTCCCGGGACTTTGTAGCAAGTAATTTTCAGAATGAGGTAACATCTCTCAATCCCAGCAAAGACCCAGATGTGTGCTTGACACTATTAAGGTGACAAATCCCTCACGTGTTGTTCAACTGTAGCACAACTAACTTCCTGTACCCATGATCCATGTCTACCCTATCAGACTTAAGATTATGGTGAACCTGAGTATCATGCAGACATGTTACTATTACTTTTTCAATGATAGTATTCTTTATGTCTGACCTAGAAGCCTTAGGCATTCTGCAATCATTTGTGAAATGGGAACAGTAGATACAAAGGATAACATCTCATACTTTGCATGATTCTTAAAGATTTATTTGTAATTATAAGCATGGGGAGTTGGTATGTGCACAAAGAGGCCAGGAGAGAGCACTGGATTTCTGGAATTACAAGCAGTTGTGAACCAACAGACATCGAGGCATGAAACATGGGTCCTTTGCAAGGCCAGTGCTCCTAACTGATGAATCATTCCCCCAACCCTCTTTGTATGGCTCTTCACAAATACATGTAATGAATCCAGAAAAGCAACGAGATACAATATGATATTGAGTATCACTGAATTATTTCTGGATAGCCTGAATATTTGATTAATGAGCCACAGAAATGGCTCAATGCTTAGAATAAACTAGAATGAAGCTAACATTCTCTAGAAGGAAATATATGGATAAAAGAATGTTGCTATAGTATTCATTCGACTAGAATAATTCAGATCCTAGAAACAAAACAAAACTATAAAGTCAGATCAGATGTTCAGTTTTTAATATTCAGCCTAAACAGTCATTTTCATACTTCCTAATTTCAATCTAACTAAAATCTAGACATAGTGCATTTTTGTTAAAGCAGATTCATTGCAACTCTTAAATCTTTGATCCTTAATATGTAGAAGCTGAAAGAAGCCCATGCAGATCATCTATTTTAACCCCTTTGTTATATAGAACAAACTGACACATTAAAAAAAAGTATGTGCCCATAAATGCATTTTAAAGTTAGTTCATTTCTAAGAAATTTCCTCAAATAGCCAAAAACAATCTCTTTTAAGCAGTAAGATGACATACATATCCTAGCTAACTTATTTCATCTCTGAATAGCATAGGAAGTACTTTTATATCCTATAAAATACAATCCAAGATCTTAACATGTACTATGTGTTAAGATAAAAAATGGAGTTTCCACTAGCTCACGGCAACACGCTTGGTGATGAGTATGAATGGGAAATACTATTACAGAAATATCTGACACATTCAACAATTCATTTAACATTCAATGACAATTCTTCTACATTGACAGTCTTCAAAAAAACTAGTAAACATGATGAGGAATATGATCTTCAGTGCTCAAAACATTCAAGTGATAGCATTATTTTACAGGGAAGAGGGAGTTAAAAGCCCAAATCTGCAATGTAATACAATAATACACCTTGATCTATAATTAGCTGGAACAGAACTGGAATGACAAGTGTGGAACACTGGGCTTACAGCCCTGTACATTCCCTACTTTCGTTTGATATAGAGACAGGGCTACTTAAAATTTAGGATGTAGTCTCAGGCCAACTCAGTTTATATTAAAATGGAGGGTTTGGATCTCACAATAGCATCTGAAAACCGTTTGATAGAGCAACTATAGGCTGTAATGGAAAAGTGTAAGAATTTAGAGACAGCAGAAGTTAGGTACACTCTGCTTTAGTAAAACAAATACATGAAATATCTGAGCCACCTATCGTGGAGAAAATCCAGGCCTCTTTTCTTTTCTTACCATAGTAAACTTATTCTTCCATTTAAAGACCATTAGATTCAACCAAAGAGGGGAGAAATGTAAACTACTGCAGTGCCAATGACAAACGATCTGTGATGGCAACCTAAGAAAGGTTATTTTCACTCATAAATGTTTTACATACACACTGACTCATCTGGAAAACATTGATTTCATAATGAAAAGTACCAGACTGCAGAGCATATTATAAGAAGTCCTGTCTCTGCCAATCCCATCTTAACATTCTGTATGTTCTCGCCTTGTATCATGGGTGATGTAAATGAAAATACGTTCAAGTTACAGTACAAACTTCAAAAAAGTACAGCCTTATCCATATGATCCATGACTATGTAAAGCTCTTTGAAAAAAAATAATGTCAAGAAAATCATTGTGAGGAGAACAGAAAGAGCAGAGCCTTAGTTGAACTTTGAGCCTAGGATTTGAGAATTCAAAACCTAAAGCAGTCAGGTATAAGACAATATATTACATAGACATACACATAATATGCCTATTCAAATGATTGACAAATGAAATATACCTATTGTAGAAGACTGGAGAGGCAGCTTCGCGGTAAAGACAACTTGTTAGTCTTCCAGAGTACCCGTTTGGTTCTTAGCACATCTGGCAGCTCACAAGTACCTATAACTCCATTTCCAGGGATCCAATATACTCAAGCACACATATGAACATAAAAATATGCATGATTGGGGCTGGAGAGATGGCTCAGTGGTTAAGAGCATTGCCTGCTCTTCCAAAGGTCCTGAGTTCAATTCCCAGCAACCACATGGTGGCTCACAACCATCTATAATGAGGTCTGGTGCCCTCTTCTGGCCTGCAGACATACAGAATATTGTATACGTAATAAATAAATATTAAAAAACACTTGATTTAAAAAATATGCATGATTAAAAATAAAGAATAATTTTCTTTAAAAAACATCTACCCTAAATGAACCATTCAGCCACGCCCTGTGCTTGCTGAATTTTCATCTACGTATAAAAATAAAATACATTTGGTTTTAAGTGCATCACCCAACCCATACAAGACATTTGTGTGAAGTAGAACAATACTCCAGGAAGACAGAACCTTGTGCCTGGCATATGCTGGAAATAGTGTGATCTCCATGGTCTGATACCCTTGTGTAGGGCCCAACCCTCATAATGACACTGCTCTATTATATGATACATGTTATTAAAGGTCAAGATATAAATGCACAATGCTTTGCTATCTACATATAGAACCTTCCTAAATAGCTCTGGCCAGCTTAATATGCTATTAAACATTTCAGATTTTACCAGTGATTAATTTCAAAACACATAAAACAGGACATGCATAACTTAACTTCCCTTAAGCAAAACAAAAGGAGAAAATGCCAGCTGCCTATGGCACCCCAAAAATTATCACTCATTTACATTTACGTGTTTAGAGGGCAATCAGCCACTTGACTGGGTAGGTAACTGCTCAGTTAAGAAGGTAAGGATGGGACATAGATTACAAGACTAAAATTATTTAAAAGTTTATAAAGTTTGAGAAATTATAAACATATTACTTTTCAGCATTGTAACAGCAACAAACTGGTATCTGAAGAGTACTGGTTATACAATTTCTTTAAACCATCTGTGGAGAAGCTAGACCATTTGTGCAAGTTGATCTACTCCAACAATCTGTAAAGCCATCGCCTCATTAATATAACGTGGTTTTCAAGGAAAACTCCAAATATCTATGAAAAAAGAAGATGGTAATTCAGATTTCCTGGCAAATGTTCACTGACCCAGTCAACTACATGCACATCTAGAGTATGTCAATGTGGCTAAATAACAAAGAAAGCTATCTGAGGTGCCAAATTGGCATTTATTTGTAATAAAAGTACAGGTAGTTAGCTGAGCGGTGTTGGTGCACGCCTTTAATCCCAGCACTCAGGAGGCAGAAGCAGGCAGATCTCTGTGAATTTGAGGCCAGCCTAGTCTACAAAGTGAGTTCCAGGATAGCCAGGACTACACAGAGGAACCCTGTCTCAAAAATCAATCAAACAAACAAACAAAAAAAAAATACAGGTAGTAACCTAAACATGCTATTGTGTGTGTACATGTGTTGAAGAAGTCTATGTATCTCATAT
>NW_026068143.1:2804094-2825746 GCF_014885135.2 Alexandromys fortis | reverse complement strand
TTTTTTCAGACCCAGGCCAGCTGGCCTTGGTGAGTTCCCGATGGAACATCCCCATTGACTCAGTGTGTGGGTGCACCCCTCGCGGTCCTGAGTTCCTTGCTCGTGCTCGCTCTCCTTCTGCTCCTGATTTGGACCTTGAGATTTCAGTCCGGTGCTCCAATGTGGGTCTCTGTCTCTGTCTCCTTTCATCGCCGGATGAAGGTTAATATTCACATTATTTAAAGCTAAATTTATCTAAGGAAAGTTTGGAGCCATATATATTAATTACACATGCATTAGATTAAAATTTTAATTATGTTTGAGGTAATTGACGATACTTGATTGTGGTTTGAACACTGGACGATACCAAGGGTTGTATTAATATTTTAAAGATGTGACAGTGTCATAGTGATTTTTTTTATTAACAAGTCTTCAATTTATTCAAAGCAATTCAATTTCAAAACTTAAGTTACAGCAGTCAGAAAAAAAAGTCAGAACACATAATCAGTACTGCCTGTTCTTGTGTTTAACACTGCGGTGGCTTTATTCAAAATACAGCTGCACAAAAGCATAGTGACTGTTTTTAAGAATTCAGTAATCTATAGAGATGCACAGTGAAGTCTGTAGGAGTAGAATGACATGATATTCAGAGCGTGAACTAAAATCTCTGGCAAGGGAAACACAAAGACACATAAAGTAAATTTAGAAATTCTAGAGGTCTAACCACTCTACCTGGACAATAGATAAACGGTAGGTCATCATATTATATTCTTTTTTTGTTTTAAAATATTTCAACTTAGTTTTACTTTTCTCTGGATAAAGAGACCAACAAATTAGTGGTAAATGAAAAATTCCTCAAAATGTTGAATGGACATTTATCAAAACATGTGGCTATCTATAGGCAACTATCACAGCACAACAAATAGATTTTAAAAAAAAAAAGATTATGAGCTAAGAGAGTAGCTCAGATGGTACAGTGTTTGTCTAACAAGCATGAAGTCATAGGCTTAATTCCTAATGTCTCATAATTTGAGCATTAGTGGAACATGCCAGTAATCCCAGCATTCAGGAGGCAGAAACAGGAGGATAAGAAGTTCAGAGTTACCCTCAACTACATCGACAGTCTGTGTATATAATACTCTGTCTCAAAAATAAAGGACTGTATTCAAATCCTCCTGTCCCTTAGGCAAGCATCAAAATTACCAGTGAATGAGTCAATGGCCATTTGTAAGTAATTTCTTCCTAATACTGTGTTTGAGTTGTATATAGGTTGTCTGATACAATTAGAAGCTTCTCACTTATGAGAAGCACCACTTTATAGATACCAAACAATAAAAATAGGAGGCTAATTTACTCATGATTTTGAAAGCAATGGAACACCCTCTTCCCAGAATAATTCAGTAAAATCTTCCTTAAACCAAGGACAGCACAAATGGTGATGAGTTAAAAATTGTGTTTTCTATATTACTTCACAAAAAGGGCACCAATATCTTCTTCCCCAGGCCACTTCACACGAAGCAAGTATCTAGATTTGTTTAAGGTTCTGTTTAAAACTATAGTCAAAGTATATCACTTGATAATAAATCAGATTCAGTCTGATCAGGTCATAAATTTCAACTTGGAGAGAACACATTTCTTTCTATTTCTATTTCTGAGGTTCACAATAAACAACCATCTGAAAATTTGTATCAACCTTTACGTGCATCAATTGTGAGCTGTGTTCCACAATGGGTCTCGTCCATATGAAACCCATTAGGTTGAAAGATTACAGCAATGTTTTTATGTCACTTAACCATCATCTTAGCTTTTTCTGTCTTCAGAAAAAAAAAGAATGTAACACAGACTCTAAATCTGACAGAAGGAACTTAAAATGAGAAAAATCTGGGTCTTTGATAATAACTATTTCAATGCTAAGGCTACACGGTAATATATTAATCAGGTGGGCTGATTCATATAAATTAGTATATATTATTATATACTATTTTCAGAGCGTGCTGGTATTTACAGTATTGGATAAGATCGGGTTAGAAATGAGTAAGATTTCACTTAAATGACATGTTGCTACTGGCAAAGTTCTTAGTACTTACAGTGAAATCTAAGGAGGTTTATAATTATAAATTGTTCAAAAAGGAACAAAAGAAGTGAGAGACTGAATAGCTTCTACTTTTAAGAGTCCCTGAAGCATGACTCAGTGCTATAGATAACTTCCACAATAGCGGCGACAGCTTTTAAACTTACCTCTAAGTCAATCCCCATAACACCTGACTCAGTTTCCTTATTTGTACAAGATCACTAAGCTCCTTGACAAGCCAGAATGTCATACGTACTTACTGAATTTTTTTAAGAAAAATTTTAAATGCCTGAAGTTGATCAATTCAAAGAAAACATGTTCTTTAAAAATTTAGAGTGTGGGGCTGGAGAGATGGCTCAGTGGTTAAGAGCATTGCCTGCTCTTCCAAAGGTCCTGAGTTCAATTCCCAGCAACCACGTGGTGGCTCACACCCATCTGTAAAGAGGTTCGGCGCCCTCTTCTGGCCTTCAGGCATACACGCAGACAGAATATTGTATACATAATAAATAAATAAATATTTAAAAAAAATTTAGAGTGTGGGCTGGAGAGATGGTTCAGTGGTTGGAAGCACTTATTGCTCTTACAATGACCTAAATTAGTTTCCCAGCACTCACATAGTGGTTTCAAAACCCTAAGAACCTCCAGTTCCAGGGGACTTGATAGCTTCTTCTGACCTATGCACACACCAGGCACATACATGGTTCACATACATACGTGTAAGCAAAAACATTCATACACATAATATAAAATAATCTAAATTTAAAATTTAAAAAACTTGAGTGAACAAGTTAAGCTCACATTTACAATCATTCAGAAGAAAGGATAATTAGTAAAAGGACAGAATATATAATGCTTCAAAACCAAAGGGAATTAGAGAGGAAAACAAGGACTCAATCAACAAACATCTGATTTTGGAACTTTATACAATAAAATATTAGGGATTTCAAACTGCAAAACTGACATGAAATTCAACAAGCATAAACAATATTTTTTTTCTAAAACTGGGGATTGAGCCCCGGTCCTCATGATTGCCAGGAAAGTACTCTAACATGGAGCTACACCCCAATTCCATAATCACATTTGATTCAGGTGATATAAGAAGCTAACAGTAATAACATTATAGAATTTCATAAATGTGTTCTTAATATTTACTGTATTTTATCTAAGCCCCTTTGTCTGCAAATCAGACAGACAAGGTGGCATGTTTTTGTAGTTCCAGCTACTGAAAGGACAGTGTGACAAAAGGATCACCTGGGATCAGGAGTTAAAAAAATGGCCTGGATAACAGAAATGCAGGATCATGTCTCAAAAATTAAACTAGTATTTGGGGCAGGAAAGTACATCTCTGACTAGCAGATATTAATTAAAGACCTGAAATTTCTGGTATTAATACTCATCAAAGATCACATGCAAATAAAATAGAGGAAGGAGACTGAAACCCAGAATTTTTCACTCTACAGTCCATATTGTTTTTAGATTAATCTGAAGACTCCTAGTAATAACAGCAAACTGTTACTTGGTGCTTGGTAATGTCAGTACAATCTCTCTGCATGGGCATTCTGGCTCTGACATCAGAAGAATCTAAACAAACAAGGGGAGGAGGGAGTTTCTCATGACCCTGAAGAGGCTGTGTGAACTTCTAACTCAGAAAAGACAGAGGAATCAGGCATGTAGGCTCTGGTCATAATCCATGCATTTGGGATATGGAGGGAGACAGGATCTGATATTGGCCAGCCTCAGGAGCTACATAGTGAACTCAAGACCAGACAAGGAACTAAAGCAAATCCAAAGAGAAACAGGAGAATGAACAGGAAAGTTCATTTGATAATATACACATGTACATACTAAAAAAAAAAAAAAAAAAAAAACTATGACACAAAATTGGGGGCTGGGACGTCGTTACTTGGTTGATAAGAGTGCTTACTTAGCACATATGAAGCCCTTAGTTGAGTCCTCGGCAACACATAAACCAGATACAGCAAGAAGCACGTAATCTCAGCATTTAAAGTAGAAGCAGAAAGATAAAAAGTTCAAAATCACCTTGAATAACACAGGCAGTTCAAGGCCAGCATGGAATAAATCCCATCTTTAAAAATAAACTATCACCTTTATTTTTATTTTTTGTTTTTGTTTGGTTTGTTGTTAAATCTCTTTTCAACAATGTAAGTCCCAAATATGTGACCTATAGAGACAAAAAGGCCACAGCTAATAATCATTGGCTGGTTTACAAGAATAAACATAAAAAAAAGGAGCCATGTCAGAAGCACTTTGAAATCTCTCTAAAGCAAGATCAGTCTATAACACTGAAACTCATGACAGCTAAGTGTTCAGAAGAAGGAAGAGCCTTCTTCCTCAGTAAGATAAAATAGCCAGTGAAGGTTTAAAGGAAGAGAGCACCAAGCTGGGCTATGAAATCACTGCGATTCATTAAAGACAAACAAGAAAGATGCTTCCAACTTGGTGAGACTACCCAGGGTGGTTTCAAGAAGAAGAGAAAATGGGAATTACAGGGATAAAGAAATGCGGATGCAGGGCAAACATGAGAATCTACTGGAACCCAGGACTCTAAATGGCAAACTCCACCATGCTACTCTGCTTCTCCTGACTGCCCTGCCTCCCGCCATCCTAGCCTCCCTTTCTAGTAAATTCTCTTCAGGTATAAATTTCTTTCTGAAAGACATGTCTAATCAGGGAACTCTCATTTTAATCTTTCCAACAACTTACTCTGACTTTCAGAAAGAAAGGTGAAATTCCAACATGAGACACAAAGATATACTGTGACCTAGAGCCCAGCCTTTTGTGGTCAGACTTACTAATATAACTTCTTTTTGTGTCTGCCGTATTTTTGTTTCAGCCACTCGTATCTAGTTTGAACATTCTTTATTAGCATATTTCTACATCTATCTAACTTTGTATATTTTGCCATTTTTTATGTAGAATGCCTTCTCCACCCCAATCCCTCACCTCCCACCCCAACCCCTTTCATTTAAAGCCCTAGTCATAACTTGGTGCACATGTCTTCTACTATAAGCCTTTCTCTTTTTTAACCTTTTATTTATTTTTGCAGCTTTGACATCATGCATTTTGATCCCATTTATCTCCCCATCCCTTCAGATCTGCCCTCTGCCCTTGTAACCTTCCCCTCCAAAAAGTAAAATGAAATAAAATAAAATTTAAGAGAAAAGGAAAAAAAAGAAAAATATCATCATGGAAGCTGTAGTGTGGCCCAGTGAGTCACACAGTATACCCTTTAGTCCACATATCGTAACTTGCAAGAGTTCATTGCAATGAGTCATGGGTCTGGTTCGACGCCTCTGGCTTCTGCTACACTTAGGATACTGAGCCCTCACTGGAACTCCTCTTGTTGCCCTGGGCTGTGGAGATCCGGCAGTTCTGAATCTGCAGGTCCAGTCCCTTCACATGCTCCAGGAGATTATAGATGGGGTGGATGTTGGGGTGCACCAACTCATAGCCCTTCTTCTGGGCCTGGGTGGCTGCAAGGTTCATCAGCTCACCAGCTCTCCAGCTCTCCCCCAACCTCATCACCATGGCTGAACTCCTCAGCACTACCTCAGCTGCAGCACTCACAAAAGTGGGCCCTGTACCTTAATACATAAATACATAAAGATACAGTTTTTAAAATCCAGTTTCGCTGGGCAGTGGTGGGACATGCCTTTAATTCCAGCACTTGGGAGACAGAAGCAGGTGAATCTCTGAATTAAGAGACTAGTTTGGTCTACAGAACAAGATCCAGGAAAGCCAAGGCTACACAGAAAAACCATGTCTATAAAAAACATGGAAAAACAAAATCCAATTTGACTAAAATGCTCCTTTGTGACATTCTTATAACACTCACATATAGTTACCTCCTGTCTCTGCTTCACTGGATTAGGAGTAAATTTTAAAAACAAGGTCATACTCTATAGCCCAGGCAGTACTCAAATGTGAGATGTTCCTACTTCAAGAATGCTGGAAATACAGGTATGCACCATTATCCCTGGCCTGACTATGAGCACTTTCATTTCACCAACCTTGGAAGTTATGGTTAGTACTTGGTAAACAAATTATGTACATAAACCATTAAATTCAGAAATTATTATTTAAAATCAAAATGTAATTCATCAACTGTAAAAAAAATAGCCAAATGCTCAGTTACATAGTAACCAGAATATTAGTGTGCTATTATAAAGAGTTTCTAGGGGCTGGAGAGATGGCTCAGAGGTTGAGAGCATTGTCTGCTCTTCCAAAGGTCCTGAGTTCAATTCCCAGCAACCACATGGTGGCTCACAACCATCTGTAATGGGATCTGGTGCCCTCTTCTGACCTGCAGGCATACACACAGACAGAATATTGTACACATAATGAATAAATAATTTAAAAAAAAAAAAGAGTTTCTAGTTAACAGCTAAACATCCCAATTCTGGCTTCAATCTACCTCCCCTGCTTATCAGAACAAGGTATTAATTTCACTACCAAAAAAGCAATAGCTTCAGAAACGATAGAGGAAGAAAATCAAAATGCAAAAGTTTCAAATAATGTCAAGCTACTCTATATCTACCATCTTATGATAGAAGATGGAGGTATTAGATACATGTTAAAAATGTCCCCCTTACTCTCGCTCGTGTGTGTGTGTGTGTGTGTGTGTGTGTGTGTGTGTTTGCATGTGTATGCATATCTTTGTAGAAGCCAGAGGTCAATGTTCGGGGTCATTCATCAGAAGGTACTTCCCTTTTTGAGACAGTCTCTTTCAAATGAATCTGGGACCCCTTTAGTTAGGCTATGCTGGCTGGCCTGTAATCTCCAGGGACTGGCCTGTCTCTTTCTACCCTCTGGGATAACAAATGTTTGCCACCAGACCAGGCCATATACCAGATTGCTGAGCATCAAACTCAGCTCCTCATGTTTGCATGCCAGCACGTTACCAATTGAACTATCTGTATAACTCCAACATTGCATTCTCTTATAGTTGAGAGAATTGCTTTAAATATGTGAGATGCAGGACAGAGCTTCTCCCTTACACTTCTCTAGGGTACTTTCTCTCCTTTTCAGTTTAACAAAATACATGCCATGGTTGATATCAAACTACTAATCAATCTAAGAGCCATACTCTTTAATAGCATGTTACAATGTTGGCCTAACCAGAAAGTTATATAAAATCCAAAACTCTAATACTAATATAATATTTAAACTGCATTGGATTATTGAAAGAACTGACTCCCCAAATAGAAAGATGGATGGATGGATGGATGTGTGGGTGGATGGATGGATGGATGGGTGGGTGGGTGGATAGATAGAGGACTCATTAGAAGGATACATATCTGAAAAAAATGAAATAAATTCTGTTAAGATTTGACTCAAATAACCTTAAACAGAAGTCATTACAGTTCTGAATGACCAATGTGAAAAAGGTCTCACTGTTAGCCATCAATAAGCTGAGAATATGAATAACTGTCACTTTGCCTACAAAAACATACCCTATATTCTCATTTTTTCCAGATCCACAAGCAACTAAATGAATGCAATTGCATCAGAAGTCTAATAGTTTAAAAAGCCATTAGACTACAGTGATCCAGTTAATTTTTATTATGTATACAATATTCTGTCTGTATGCCTGAAGGCCAGAAGAGGGCGCCAGACCTCTTTACAGATGGTTGTGAGCCACCATGTGGTTGCTGGGAATTGAACTCAAGACCTTTGGAAGAGCAGGCAATGCTCTTAACCACTGAGCTATCTCTCCAGCCCCTCCAGTTAATTATTTAACATGGCAGAAACTTCTGTCATGGCTGAACAGTGCATAGATATTGTGACCTAAACTTTTTATCCCAGCAGGATTTCCTTGTATGGCTCTTCATTGTACCCAGTGTTTTCTCTTCTCCCTTCATCAGACTCCTCAATTCTCCCACCGTCATCTCCTTTGCTGTCTTTTGAACTGCAATGGTTCTTTTTCTTTCTACAAGTCACAGATGGTTGTAAAAAACTTAATAAAAGGTATGAAACTCAGAAAAATAAACATTTCCAATTTTTGTCATATAATTTGAAAAGTTTTGAACCCCTAAAAGCACAATAACCCAGATAAATAATTTCTATTGCCATATGGCTGTTTTATAATCACACAGAACTCCTTTACACATACTCATAATTGAGAATTATAGTCTACATAATATATAGCATTAATGTTTTAAAATTTAGCCTAAAGTCTTATACTTTCAAAACTTTAAGTTAAGAATCTCAGGTGAACTCTTCCCTAAAAAGTTTACCAAATCATATTGCTTGGTAAAACTGTTTGTCTTAAAATATGCCATAGTGTCTTCCTGTTTTTATTAGTGTGAAACGTTGGTTTATAGAAATCATGTAAAGCTCAAAAATATACTTGATGGGGAAAAAGAAAATTCATGTCAGTATTATGCTCTGGGTTCCAATACTTGATCTACTGCATCAAGCTATGTTCACTATGGAGCAGTGAAGTTGGCTGGGAACTGAAAGTGATGCTATCTCATAATCATCTAGCTACCTTGTCAAATCAAGGAAAACATGAAAGAGGAAATAGGACAAACAGCCAAAGCGTGGGAAGAATATTACCAAGGTGTTCTTACTAATTGAGATAAATGTTTTTCCTTTAGCGTCCTCCAAATTGGAAGATCCTTACTAGATGAATAAAACTACTTATGAAAACTATCCTTTAACTTTTCTTTTTAATTAAACTTTTTACTGCTGACCAGTTTGTACTGGGACAGGTATGGGGGAGATAGAAGTAAGATCATTCTTTTACCACAAAATTTCAAAGCCACATCATTAAAACTTTGACTACTTGGATGGGTTGGGCGTGGTAGCTCATACTCATAGCAAGTTCCAGAATAGCAAGGACTATATAGAAAGACCCTGTCTCAAAAAGAAAAACAAAACAAAAACAAGTTAGATTCATTCAACTCTAGAAATACACTCAGAACTGTTTTCTCGAACTCATTATTGTGCAGACACTCATTATGACTGTGTTAGTACAGAGAGTCAAAAAGGCTGTGACTCCATTTCCTTATTTGTAAACGTGGGGGTAATGGAACACGTTAAGCAAGTGATTTCTAGATCTGTCTCGGGTTTGTATGGAATTGATGAGATTTTAAATTTACAATATTAATCTAGCACAAGTCCTTTCCCACATAATGGATATGTCCTAATGTCTGACCCCTGTTTTCCTGTATTGACAGTCTGTAATAGGAAAGCAAATAGGAGCCAAAAGAGAAGTGCAAGTCCAGACCAAATGGCCAGAAGCCACAGGAAATGGTTTGAGTTGCATGTCACTGTCTCACCCTCTCTTCTATTATAATCAAGTTGTTGCTTACAGCTGGAATATAGACATGCATCATGTGGTTTGTGCTTGGGATGTGGACTGGGAATCTTCTGTTTCAAAAGGCTCATGAGAGGCTGAAAAGTTTATTTGCTGAATCTGTGCTGGAAACCCCTTTCTCCACATTCCACTGAAATGAGAAAGTTTACAAAAAAGAGGAACCCTTTTAACTGATGAGCTGAAGAAACCCCAGTATTTCTCAAGCCAATACGAGGCCCTGTAGATCTCATGGCTTTTAGCAGGAAATGAACTACAGCTACTGGTCCACACTGTCAGGACTGTCAGACACATACAGGGCTTTTGAGCATTCTCAACCAAGTGGAAACACTGTGTCGGAATAGTCGGGGGTGGAGGACCTCGCCTAGTCTCCAACTCCCAAGCTCCCCTCAAGCCACAAGGTTCCAAGGAAATGTTTCTTGGGCGAGCACATGGTGGGGGGAACGCACGCAGGCAGGCGCCTCTTCCTTGGATTTCTGGCAAAGTCGAAGGACCGGGAACCTATGTTGTGCTTCTCGATTTAAGTCGCTACGAGTGGGCTCCGATGTGTTCGAAACGGAGAGGAAGGAGGTTTCCCTTGCCCTGGACCCCAAGTGTTAAGAGGCCAAACAGCAACTGACAAGAGGTGGGAGGGAAATGGAATCCCGCAAAGAAGGTTCGCGCCCACAAGTTACACAAACAGCCCTACCCAGTACTCTAGGACACGACGAGGGGTGTCCCCAAGTCGGGGTGGGGCCTTTCTCCTTCGCAAACTGACACGAGAGAGGGCCGGGTTAAGAGGAGAAAGGGTGCTCTTCCGCCCCCAAGCCGTCTCCGTTCCCCGAGTTGCGCGGCGAGACCACGGTTGCAGCTGGGAGGGGGGCCCGGGTCCCCCGCGTGTTCCACAGCAGGACGATTCGGGGCTCTCGGGTCCCCGAGACCGGCTGGGGTTGCGGGAGCACTTACCAATTTGGGTTTGTTTTTCGTTTCCTCTTCGTTGGCGGCCCGGTTCCCCGCGCTCCGCTTGTTGCTCCGGCCCACGCCGGGTTCCTCGCCGCCGCCTCCAGCTCCCGACGCCGCCGCCCCGAACTGCTCCATCTTTCTCTGGCCCTGTCACCTGCCGCCCTGGAACCCCACGTCTCCTCAAGGGCAAAAGCCCCTCGGAGCGCTCCGGATGTCCCGCGTCCACAGAAAGAGAGGGTTGCCCGCCAAGAGCCGCTCCCAGGCCCCCGTGTCTCCCCAATCCCAGGCTACCCCGACGCAACCACTCCAGAGCTAGCACTCAGAGCTGGGGCAAGCCCTGCCCCTAAGCAGCTGCAATCACCACGGTCGCCTCCGCCCTCAGGGCGGTGTTTGGGGTGGAGGAAAAGTAGGTGCCTATCTCTTTAAGACGGCCTCAACACACGTGATTCATCAAAGTGCCCGCTGTCGGTTGCCCGGGCGGGCGCCTCAGAAAGCCTCTTCCGACTCCTGGTGCTGAGCCGGCCAGGCTACTGAGCATGCCCGGAGCGGCGACTGGAGCCTAACAGAGGACATTCTGCTGTGGTTAAGCACTGATTTCACTTCCTGATTGGCCTAGCACCAAATGGAAGAGAACTAGTCTAGACGGAAAAAGGGGAGCCCATTTTAGAGATAGGGAAACTGAGTGAGGAGGATTCTCATTTGCATTTTACTGAGGAGGCCTACTGCGTCTCAGGCTTTCACTACTGTTGGCCAATGCACCTTCCTTAGTCAGAGGGCCCTTAGGGGATGTGCTCTTGCTACACTCTGTGGGAAGGTTTAATTAGCAAGGCAACTGACAACGTGTAGGAAAACCACTGGGAGTTCTGATTAATTGCCTAGACAGATTGTATGGGTCAAAGTGGAAAGAGTGGGTGCTTCTGTTTGCCATGATTGCTTTGTGGCCAAAGAAATACAGTCATTGCTTTCTTTCCGGGCTGTTAGTGGTTAAAGCCACCAGTCCCTCACCAAGTAATCCATGGGGTGATATTAAGCTCTTTAACCAAAGCACTTCTTTACAGTTTACCACTGAACTGTCCTATCTGCGATTTCCCAAGCTAGTTTAGATTCAGAGTTATTGTGAAGAGTCAATAAGATCTTGTGTGTCATAGCTTTATTTAAAAGATAAATCCCTAGACAACTGCCGGTGTTGTTATGCAGCACCAGCAAGCAGCATATATTGTCCTCAGCCCTTGGTGCTGTCCCTCCTTTTTCATCGTCAGGAACTAGATTTCCCCATTCTTTTTCAAAGAAAAGCAGGGTTTGAAAGAACCACCAAACCATCACGGAATTAGGAACCAAGTACTGGGGAAGCCACTTGTAATATAAGTTTAAACACCAAATCCACAAGCGTTCCCATAACTGTTAATGACTAAGCTAACTTTAGGCTGTGAGTTCTTTAGACCTTCTACAGTTCAATTTGAAGTTCGTTATACTGAAATGAATTTGTGTCAGAATGAATAGAGTGAGTATTTATTAGGATGAATTTGACCATCATATGGGTGTGGTGACGCAAATAACGAACTGTGGAGTGAAAGGATTTTAGATATCTCAAAAGAGCTCAAATACCAGCTTTGTCTTTTATCATTAAGTTTCATTTTAATCCTGCAGGCAGTAACTCTCTGTTCCTGAAGTAGCCAGCTACCCAAGGACGGCAGCACGGGAGGGTACGCTCTCAAAGATACATTTGCTTTCTTGAAGATCATGCTTAACTTTGAATTTGATGTGTATTTTGAATTTGAGTCATTATATACATACACAATTGAATTTATCTAAATGTCATACCACCTAAAGTACTGAGTTAAAAAATAATAGGAGCTGCAGAAAGATTATGAATGGTATGGCCAACAATTTGACATACTTCTTGTAGAAGAAATGTGGGTATAGGTCAAAGCGAGTGGCCACCAAGTTTAAACATTGCTCAATAATCTGTTCAGCAAATATCTTTATGCCAGATGGTATAAAAAGTTCTCTGTGTTGGAGGGCTAAAGCTGACCTAATTTCTGCCCTTTATGTTACTAGAAGAAAAAGGCTAAAAGAATTGCATCATGGGACAAAAATAGGTGACAGGGAATGCATGCAGTACATATGTCAGAGGCTCAAGAGCACCTTCCAGAAAAAGATAAGGCTTGACTTAACTGTTAAAAGTCTACTTAAAGTCATGAAGTACCAGCAACCTAGTACTACAAATGTAGTTTATTTTCATGGAACTCTCAGGCTATTGGGAAAGGTATTTAGCAAAAATTTACTGACTGATTGCCTTACCAAAAAAAAAAAAAAAGAAGGAACCAATGATAGCATATACAAAGACCTTGTAGTTTAAACAAACGAACAAAAACATAAGGTGGAGGATTGTTGCAAAAGGAGACACAGCATACTGGCACACTGAGCAAGCAGAGGCAGGCAAATTTCTATGAATGTGAGACCAGCCTGCTCTACAAAGCAAGTTCCAAGAGAGTCAAAGTTATAGTGAGACATTGTCTCAGAAAACCAAATAAATAAATAAAATAAGAAACAGGATAGGTAGCAATTGAACATTGTTATCTGAACGATTTTGAAGCCTCTGACTTGTACACATCACTGTCATTTTTAAAAGTGGAGGGAGGGGAATTGGTTCATATTGTAACATGAATTATTTCTCTATGACATGTATATATGGACTTGAAACCAAATTGATATGTTTTGAATACAATGTTGACTTTCACTGTCCTCAGCCTACACTAAGCTCCATTCACTAACCAATTGGATACCAATAAAAGATCTGTAATCTCTACCAAAGGTGGAAAAGTATATTCCTAATGTGGCTTACATTTGGCCTTATCGTGGCTAAAACCCCGTCTTAAATCTTCCATTTGTTTTTCAGCATTTTGCTCTATTTAATGTGAAAAGTAAATTATAAACCAAATACACAAGCAGAAACTTTTTTTCTTTTTTCAGGAATCAGGGTCATGGGTCTCTCTTGGAAACTGACACACACACAAAAAGAAAACAGTAGCCTCAGGCAAAGATACTTGTCCCTTATCTAAGAGCCTAGCCCTTCAACGAACTGCTGTCCTAGCTGGTCTCACTTCACCTACATTCCTGTAATTTTTTTTTCCTTCTTGTGACGCACAAATAGGCTGGTGGGGGGTGGAGGTCAGGGGGAAGAGGATGTCTTTTCTCTAGCACCAAAGAAAGAAGGTATTCCCACCAACTAGAGTATCAAAAGGATACTTTAGACTTATTGATGCCCCAGTATCTCCCTGTAGTTTGTCATGACTTGACTTATCACGTCAAGTCCCAAGTCAGCTATTGGAAGAAAGAAAAGTATCTTTCTTCAGACTAACCTTAAAGACATTCATTATCCTAGGATTCTCATCTAAACAGTCTGTTATTCATAGAAAAATTAAACACAAATTAGAAAAAAGAAAGAGAAAAAAACAACTCCAAGGTCACAGCAAAATATTTATAAGTCATTGGATGACTAAAAGTAAACAAGTGTTTGCTAAGCGTATATTATGTGGCTATCATCAAAGTAAATGCAAAGCAGATTTATACAAGGGGGAGAAGAGGTGTCAGAACTCCTGCTGTATCTCCTCCTAGAGAAGCTCTAGATTTTCTTGGTTGTCCTTTTGTTTTTGTTTTTTGAAGAAAAAAAATCTATATACTACAGTTAACAGGGCTTCCAGAAAATGGTTAAACAAGACCACTTAAATGTGAAGCAACTATCCTAATAAAAATAGTCAGGTGATTAAATCTTCACTGGCATTTAAATGCAGCATAAGTCATCTATGTAATGTGTCCTCCCTGTTGTTTGTCCCCACTGACAATGAATTTTAGTAGATGCCATTATCAGAACTTTAAATTGAATTGAAGAGTAGTCAACTTTTTTTTTTAAAAAAAAATACATTGGTGAAAAGTCTTCCCAGCTTCACTGAGTGCTCATAGTTTTGCCATACCGTTTCTTAAGGTTGAAAACTTAAAGGTTGAAGCCATTAAACCAGTGGATAGTATGCTGAAGACAGCATTTTATGCTGGATTCTTCAAATTAAAGTTTTAGTATGACTAAGTCGGCTTGAATATGTGGAAGTTGGCTTATGATTACTTGGAAGATTAAAGTGCTAAGAAAATTCATCAATGAAAACAATTGGACTTTCTGATTATTTTGACATCATTCTCCAGTTTAAGAATTGCTACAGTTGCTATTTGTGGTACACAGACATTTAGAATGGAACAACCTACTTGAGGAAAGGAACAAGAGAACAAAAGGCTAAACACAATGTGGTAGACCCTATTTGTAATCAGAGCACTTCAGAGGTGGAGGCAAAAGATTAAGAGTTTAAGGGCAGTCCCTGCAAAATCATAGTGAGTTCAAGAGTCTAGTGTACATAAGATAATGTTTACGAATGAATGAATGAGAGATGGTAAGACAGAAAACAAAAGTGTTTTGTTGGCTAGTTATATGTAAACTTGACCCGAGCTAGAATCATTTTGAAAAAGGGAACCTCAACTAAGAAAATGCTCCCACCTGATTGATCTGTGGGCAAGCATGTGGAGCATTTTCTTAAGATATGGTTGATATGCCACCACTGGGTTCTATAAGAAAGCAGGCTGAGGAAAGGGGCCCAAAGGCAGGTAACAAAGTCAGAGATAACCCCTGTCCTCCACCAACTGCTAGGAGTCCCACAAGAAGACTAAGCTGCACAATTGTAACATGTGCAGAGAGCCTAGTTCAGTCCAAGGCAAACTCCCTGGTTGTCAATTCAGTCTCCATGATACCTGATGAGCCCAGGTTAGTTGATTCTGTGGTTTTTCTTGTGATGTCCTTGGACCCTCTGGGTCCTACAATACTTTCTCCCCATCTTCCCTAGGATTTCCCGAGCTCTGCCGAAAGTTTGGCTATGGGTCTTTGCACCTGTTTCCATCAGTGAAGCCTGCTGATGACAATTGGGGTAGGCAACAGTCCTCATATAGCCTGAATAGGAGAGGAGGTGTCTAGTCTTACTGCAACTTAAAATACTAGGGCTGACTGATATACATGAGAGACCTGCCTTTTTTGGAAGAAAAATGAGGAGTGGGTGGGGGCAGGGAGGGCAGTTGGAGGGAGGGACTGGGGAAAAAGGAGGGAGGGAAGGGAAACTCTGATCAGTCTGGAAAAACAATAATTAATTTTTTTTTAAAAAAAAAGGAAAGCAGGCTGAGCAACCTGTGGGGATCAAGAGGGTAAGCAGCACTCCTTCATGATCTCTACTTCACCTCCTGCCTCCAGGTTTCTGCACAGCATGGGTTCCTGCCTGTCCATGAAGGGTTGCCTGCATGTATAAGATGAATTAAAGCCTGACCTCTCCAAGTTGCTTATGGCCATGTTGTTTCATCAAAGCATTAGCAACACTAAGACAGGCCGGGTGGTTGTGGCGCACGCCTTTAATCCCAGCACTTGGGAGGCAGAGGCAGGCGGATCTCTGTGAGTTCGAGTCCAGCCTGGTCTACAAGAGCTAATTCCAGGACAGGCTCCAAAGTTACAGAAAAACCCTGTCTCGAAAAAAAAAAAAAAAAAGAAAAAAGAGAAAGAAAGAAAGAAAGAAAGAAAGACTAAGACAGATGTGAAAGGGAAGAAAATTATCTGCCTAACTTGGAAAACTGACTCAAAATATAGCATACTAAAAGAAAAAGGAGGAGACAAATTAGGTCTAGAATAGATGAAGTTTTCTAAAACTGTGGCTTCTGCTGCTGAAATTTGCATCAGAAATCAGACTTGGAAATGCAAAACAAAGAAAGGGCATAAGGAAAAGACAACATGTGGAATAGCCTGGAAATGTTGACCAATGATGTTCAAAAGCCAATGAACCTATGCTAGAAAAATAAGAACATGAGTGTTGAATAATACTAGGAAACATTCAGCCCCATAGCCTTTTCCCAGTATGCAAACAGATTTGAGTGTAAGACACAGTGGCATTCACTGATAAGGATCTTTAGCAGGGAAGTTATAAAACACAAAACATTTTAGAAGCTGTTTTGGCAATGCTACTTGAAATAACTTGGAAAACTGATTTTTCAAAACGATGTTTCCTTTAGTAGGGATGCAGCAGAGCAAAGTCCAGCTGACTCCTTTGGCTAGTTCTCCACTTGGCTTCTCTGTCACTCCCTGAGGAAACCCTGTGAGACAACACTGCTCAAGTCTGCCTAAAGCTAGATGAAGTTCTGGGGACTGGAACTGGAGCAGCCCCGAAGGAAATACAGAAATGCCAAGACTCTTTTAAGAGGAACAAACCATTTCTACCCACATACTCTTTACAGGAAACAAAAGAAAGGAACAGCAGATAAACAATAATTAGCAAAATACTGCCCCAAGAAAATAAAGACTAGAGGTAAACTGGGAGATATCATTTCAACAGGTGCCTGTCATTTTCAGGCAGAGTCAGACCAAGGTACAGAAACTGAAGAAAGTAATTATTGCAGGACAGGGGGACTTAGACGGTCCTGTAGCCTCCATGAAGAGTCGGGATAAACTGGTCCAGCACTGAAGAGTGTAACTGCAGGTAACAAGCAGGCAGGCAGCCAAGCTCTGGAAGTACACCAATGGATATCTCAGCATGCAGACAGAAAACTGAAGTCTCTAAACTTTGGCAACAGACAGACAGAAATGTAATCAAGCAATATGAAACAGGAATCCAGTTACAGGGACTGGGATTAGGAAACAAATTACGAGTCCCTGTAATTGAGGGGCCTGGCAATGAACGCTGGGGGGGAAAAAAACAACAACAACAAAACAAAGTATGGAATCTAAAGAAACTAGCAAAGCAAGCGAAGTCTATGAAATGAAAGCAGATAGGATAATCTGCAACAGCCAGTCACATTTTCTATTATCTGACGTAAGAATTAAACCTACAGCTATAGGGTCACAAACTAAGCCTCCAGACTATTCAAATCCTCTGGGACCAGGAGCTACCTGGGTCCCAGTGGAGGAAAAGAAGACCAACAAGACAAAACTGCAAACACGAATAACTACTGATGGCCATTTCCTTAGAGATAAATGTTAATGGATTTGGGAGTGAAAGCAAAAATGGAAACGCACAGATCCACACAAATTTGCCTAAGAGACAACAGTTCCAATGTCTCCTTGGGGGGTGGGTGAAGCTTGATGGTGAATTCCCAAATTGTTGTGCCCTGTGGTTTTTTGCCCCCCCCCCCCGTGGTTTTAAACAATATACTCAAAACTAAGCCTTTAACTTTTAACAAACACTCCAAAGTGTTTTCTAAGAGTATCTTAATAGATCATGGATGGTATCCCTCCAATCTATATTCTTAAAACACAGACATAGGAATGAACAGAATGGGGCAAGCTTTGTTCTTCCTTGCTAACCTATGTGGCTGAGGGCTGAAAGAAACACCACAGTATTCATGAGGATATTTACGTTACGAAGTTTAGAGTTTTGTTGTTACTGTTTGGAAACGCTGGCTTGTTTTGAGTTGCTTTTAGCTTGTTTTCTTTTGTTTTGTTTTGAGACAGTCCTGCTGTGCAGCACTGACCTAGATGTTGTTATCTTGACTGAGACTCCAGAGTGTTGAGATTCCATGTGCACACCAAGATGATGGGTTCGGTTTAGACTTTCTTAAGAAACCAGTATACAGCCTCTTCAAATTAACATATTATAAAAGAAAGA
Source organism: Alexandromys fortis (assembly GCF_014885135.2). Classification (NCBI taxonomy): domain Eukaryota; kingdom Metazoa; phylum Chordata; class Mammalia; order Rodentia; family Cricetidae; genus Alexandromys; species Alexandromys fortis. Next base: position 2,807,736 of record NW_026068143.1, on the reverse strand, counting down.
CTACAACCTTACAATTGAAAACTATTTTCTCTTCTATTTGGCAGTTTATTTTCTGATTTTTCCAAAATAATTATTAAGTACATGAAACTAAGAAACACATAAATACCAAGAATATTATCTCTATATATCCAGCAATTATTAGTCAAGTCTAAAACACGTTATTTAAGTTTCATATATTACTTCACATCATTATTTTAACATCTTTATTGATATATACATATATACCTATATTTGTCATCACATTTCCTATGATCTACCCTTTAAAATAGCCAAATTAATAGTTTTTAGTACATGTACTTAAAACATTTTATAGCTCTTAACAAAATAAATTTTAGAGTACTTTCATCACCCTCTGAAAAAAATAAAAATAAAAAACACCACATTCACACATCAAAAAAACCTAAAACAATTTATTGCTTAATAGTCACTTCCCCCATATCTCCCATATGCCCCAACTTCAGCATAAGGTAATAATCAACTTTGTGTATTTATAGATTAATTAGTTCTGGACATTTCATATAATGGAATCATATGTATGTTTATATATATATAGCAATTGTCATATTTATTGAAAAGAATGTTATTGTTTATCATCTCACATCGATTCTTATTTTTTCATTGTTATCTATACATTACATGTGTGTTGATAGAAGCCAGTTGTTTAAGCCCGATTCCCTTGCTATTTACACAGTGGCAAACATGGCTTCTTACAATTCATGAACTGGCAAGCTGGCAAGAATAAAAGGTTTCTTCTCAGCACTCCTGGCAAATGCAGATTTGTGATGCAGTTTTCCTAAATAATAATATGACAGAAAAAATATTATCTAAGATTTGATCTCTAGTGTTTTATAGAAATGACCACAAACACTGTGTATAGCACATTATATACTGTATACCTCACAGGACTTTATGCATATGGATTAAACAAGATGACCTAGAGGATAATTTGTGTTATGCTATGTTATGTTATGTCATATTTTACCTAATAAATAACTAAGAATATACAGTTCTTATTTATTTAAGTCTACTAATTTAACATATTAAAAGTTAACATGTGCTTCTACAATGGCATCAAATTCACTCAGAAGACAAACACTGTAAAACTTTAATTTCTTCTTATTATTATTTTTGTGGGTGAGGGATTGAAAGAACAACTTTCAGGAGTTGACTCTCTCCTTCCACCATGGAATTCAGGAAAGGAACTCATATCTTCAGGTTTGCCTTGCAAATGTTTTAACCTTTTTAGCCCATGAACCATCTTGTTTCTCTCTTTGTAAAGATTTCCATGTAATTTTTACTCTCTCCCTGTTCTGTTTGTGCTAGGGATCTAACCCAGGTCTCCAACTTCACATGTGACTTGGTTCTTTCTTTGATTTTATTTTTTCTTTTTTTTGAAATTTTTTTTTTCAAACAGTGTATTTGGGTTTTGATTTCTGTCCCCTCTACTCTACCCAGTTCCTACTCCACTTGCCCACCAATCCAGATCTACCCCCTTTCTGTCTATCATTAGAAAACAAACAGGAATCAAAGGGATAATAATAAAATACAATAGACAAAACAAAAACAAATTAGTAGGACAGTACAAACAAACAAAGAAGAGTCCAAGAAAAAGCACAAAAACATAGAGACAAGGAGATTCAGTCATTTCACATACTCAGAAAAACCATAAAAACATAGGGACTCATAGGATTAAAAAAAACAAATAAAAATCAAATTAAAAACAGGGAGATAAGGGAAGAAAAAAGCCTCGACAAGGTATTATGAGACAAGGAACCATCAAAGACGGCATTGAATCAATTTAGTGTTCGCCATCTACTGCTGGGCATGGGGCCTTCCCTTAAGAGTGTTTTCCTTCCCCAGGGAAATTGCCTTGGAGAAAACTAATTTTTCCTTTCCAAGTGGCTACAAATTAGAGAAAGTTTCTGGTTAGAAATGGGGGTAGACAATGTGCCCACATCTCCTCTCAGCTCTAGGACTCCATCTGCTGTAGACCTGCTCAGGCCACATGAATGCTGCCTCAGTCTCTTTGAGATCTTCTGTGCATCCATCCTGCTGGATTCAAGAGGCCTTGTTTCCTTGATCTCCTCCATCCCTTCTGGCTTTCACATGCTGCTCCTTAACATAGGTCCATGTGCTCTGAGTGGAGGGATTTGTTTGAGAAATCAAACAGAGGTCTCTCACTCTGTGTACATTGTATAGCTTTGAGTCTCTATATTTGTTCCTATCTGGTGCAGAAGGAAGCTTCTCTGACAATAGGAAAGTAAGACACTGATCTATAAGTATAGCAGAATGTTGTCAGGAGTCATTTTCTTGCTACTTTCTTTTACCAGAACAGTAGTATTTGGTTTCCTCTAGGTCCCTGGCCTGTTGCTAGTCTCAAGTTCTTTACCACTCAGGCTGTGTTGGGTATGGATTCCATCTCATGGAGTGGGCCTTAAATCAAATCAGATTTTGGTTGGTTACTCCCACAAGCATTGTGCCACTATTGTACCAGCATATCTTACAGGAAAGACACCATTGTAGGTGGAAGGATTTGTAACTGGGTTGATGTTTATCTTTCTCACTTGGTATTATTCAGCAAAGTCCCTTGCAGTACCATGAACATTAGTCCATAGGGTTAAAGGTTCTAGGTAGATATTAACTCAGCTTCTCTGTGTTTAGAGTTGTATAGGTATTGTCTCCAAGTCAGTATGTGATATGTTGCTTTGTTTGGTTTTTGTTTGTTTTGAGTCAGAGTTTTGCTATTTAGACTTCATTTGCTTCAATCCGTCAATCATCCTACTTCAGTTTTGAACTTACTTCAGTGTAAATCTCTTGAACCCCTGCTCCTGGCTCATGGATAATTTCATGAGAAACAGACACCAGGATATTTATACGGTGCTCCTCTGTATTTTATTTGATATTTTCTTGTTTCAGATCTATCTGTAACAATGGCCTTCTGCAGCTTTCAAAACAGAAAGGCTAACAAGCCATTCCATCAGCATTGGCAGCTTAATTTCAAACCCCAATACTCTATAAAGTCAGACTTGCCTCTAAACTCTATGAACCAACCCTGATTTGCATCAACATTTTCATCCTTTAATTCCTCACCATGTTGTTGCTTCAGTAGTGGCTAAACTCAAAGGCTTACCAGGCTGAGCTTGATTCCAAAATCCTCAGAAGAATGTTTTCCCATTGCATTTCAGGCCTACATGTGGGCCTATCGTGTCATATATAAATTGATGTGGGAGTGTCATATCAATCTGTTGATTTAATTGGCTGAGCAATAAAGAAACTGCTGGCCCTGATAGGTTATAAGATAGGTGGGCGGAATAAACAGGATAGGATGCTGGGCGGAAGAGGAAGTGAGGTCAGACTCTGCTCTGCTTCCAGAGAGACCCGACAGCTCTGCTGGAGCAGAGACGCCATGCTCAGCTCTCCCAGGCAGCTGCAACCCACGATGGACTTAGGCTAGAATCTTTCCGGTAAGCGCACCTTGGGGTGCTTACAAACATCATTAGAAATGGGCTAGACCAGGTGCGAGAATTAGCCTGTAAGGGCTAGAGTTCATGGGTCAAGCAGTTCTTTAAATGAATACAGTTTGTGTGTTGTTATTTCGGGCATAAGCTAGCCAAGCGGCCGGGGTGTTGGGGACGCAGCCCC